>NW_027526295.1:129926400-130403900 GCF_048455015.1 Haemaphysalis longicornis
GGCTCCGGATTAATTTTGACCACCTGCGGATCTTTAACGTGCGCCGAAATCTCGTACACACGGGCGTTTTTGCTTTTCGCCTCCATCAGAAAAGCGGCCGCCGCGGCCGGGAATTGTTGTTGTTGTTGTTGATGATGATGATGATATGCAGTGTTGATGATGGAGCCTCTATATTCTTTGGTGCGAATACATTTTGGTACGGTAGGCTCTACAATATCCGGTTCATGACAAGGGGCTGAATCTCGCCTAAGCGAGTTTTCAATTTGCTGCCGCGGAGCACATGCTTCTCGGTTTAGTCCAGTATAGCTTTTTTTTTAATTGTTACCGATAAGTTCCGGAAGGAAACTTTTAAACAGCGAACACAGCACCATGCCGTGCACAAATCCGAAAGTCCGTACATCGTCCGCCCTGTTGCTGGTGCCAGCTAAGCCACGGCGAGCAGCCGAGCGGTCATGAAAGCAACCTACAAGCCCTCCGAAAATCCGAAAAGACCCGAACACATCCGATTGGCTCGCGCTCGCTAAGCTTTTTTTTTCTCGCACTGAAGGGTGCTGTCGTGAACGGTCGCAGCGGTGTCTGTTTGTGACTTTATTGGAAAAACGAAGAAACATTTTGAAGGAGATAGGTTTCAACGAGGTGGTTTTCAAAACGTATAACCTTAGACTCTAATTCACGCCGTAACTACGGCAGGAACTGGATATATAGTTCTGAGGTACTAATTCGCAATAATTTTCCCACGAAACATTTCTGGAAAGATTTGTTGGAAAGATTTTTGTGAAACTCGATATAGTACACCTTCTCACCACAGCGGCAAGTTGACAGCTGTCGTAATGAAACGCGCGAAAATTTCTTTTGAAGTGCCGGAGCTACACGGAAGCTTCAACATTTTTTATTGTAAAAAGTTTAAACCGAAGCCCTCTAATGGAGGATTCACATATACTGTGTGGCATTCATAGCTAAATCATCCGCGCCGCCCTTTCTTTTCAGTCGACAGACCGGAGTTCACCGGATCTTAGTAATTTAAACCGCCAGAACTCAGCTGTTGGCGCCGGCAAAGCTGATTTTTTAAGGCGTAGCAGTCCTAGGCGACTCAGTAGCCCCCACAAGCGGGACCGCGTAACGCGCTGCATTTCCACAAAAATGCAGATATTCCGGAAGTGCCCCTTGTAGTTGATATAATAGTGTAAATGTAGATAACCGGTGCCCCGAAATTAAAAAAAAAACTAAAAATAAAAACAAATAAAACAAATACTGAAAATTGCGATACGTTTAACGCCCTGCATTTCTACAATAATGCAGATTTCGCGAAAGTTCCACCTGTAACCGTTATAATAGCGTACATTGAGATAAGTGGTCACACAAAATTTTGAAAAATAAAAAATTTGAAAAATTTAAAATATTTACGGAAACTACCGAACCATGCAATTCGCTGCATTTCTACAATGATCCAGATTCCTCGAAAGTTCTAAATTTAATCATTATAATAACGTAAAGGAGATAATTTGTCGCACGAAATTTTGAAAAACTAATCAGAAAAATATTAAACATTATGGAAAATGGCAAAATGTATAACGCATGGCATTTCCACAAAAATGCAGATTTCGCGAGAATTTCACCTGTCATCGTTATTATATTTCAAAATGGAGATCATTGGTTGGTCGAACGAAATTTGAAAAAATAAAAAAATAAGAAAACTGCAAAATAATTACTGAAATTGGCGAACCGTGTAACGCCCTGAATTTTCATAATAATGCAGATGTCGCGAAAGGTCCATCTGTAATCGTTATAATAGCGTAAACAGCGAGCACTGGTCTAACGAAATTTTGAAAAAATTAAAAACAACAAAAACATAAAATAATTAGCGAAAATGGCCAAGCCTGTAACGCCCTGCATTTCCACAATAATGCAGATTTCGCGACACTTCCAAATGTAATCGTTATAATAACATAAATGCATATAATAAGTAACAAAAATATAAAAAAATACGGAAAATGGGGAACCGTATAACAACCTGCATTTCCCCATAGTAATGCAGATTTTGCGGTAGCTCCATCTATAATAGTTATATTAGCGTAAATGAGATAATTGGTTGTGCGAAATTTTTAAGCACTACAAAATAAGAAAAATATAAAAAAATGCGGAAAATGGCGAACCGTGTGACGCCCTGCATTTCCACAACAATGCAGATTTCGCGAATGTCCCCCTTCGAATCGTTATAGTAGCGTAAATGGAGATAATTGGTCGGATAGCATATGGAAAAACCAAAAATATTGACTGTAAAATCTAGCACTAGGACAAGCGACATAAGCATGCCGCGTGTAGATAATTAGTAGATATTTCTCTGAATTTCTGCACAATGTGTTGTATTTTGTTTCCAGTTCGAAGGCCATATTTGCATCATGAGGTCAAAAACCCGGCGTTGAGGGCACCGAATGGCCTCAGAATTCAGTGCATCTGCAACTTAAGAAACCGTGACAAGAACGGCCCGTACGCGACGCGCGAACAGAGCTGCTGGACTCGTGATGGAAGGAGCCTCTACACCGGGAAAGCTGCCAATTTCTGCACAGGCTAAGCTCGGTCGACCGTCAAAGTAGGCCTAGGAGGGAGAGGAAAGAAAAGGAGAAGAATACGGCTAAGACAGCAAAATGTCGGGAGCTTGCTGCTGCTCGACAGGTATCGTGGCCAATATCAAGTCGCGTCAAGCAGTACATACTTTTTCGCTGGGCATCACTAAGGAATGCGCCAATGCTTTCGCATTCAACACGTAAGCATACCTTGTAAGCATAGCACTGTTTTTTAGAAACAAAACAGTGGCCGTAATCATTCGTAATGGGATAGGAGCAATAATAGTTCCAATATTTGTTTAGCACGATTGAAATCGTGTGGCCATTTTACACGTCAGAGAAAATTTGGCCATGATAGTTTGAATCGCCAGCATTGAATAATTACTCTAAGTGAGCAAGCAAGAGCGGCACAAAGAGAGAGCGAGCGAGACAGAGAGAGAGAGAAAGAGAGAGAGAGGGAGTAAGAGCGGCTTTAATCAAAGTTGGAGCGAGCGTATTTGTGGTACGGCCGGATGTCTTCAGCCTTTCCGATAGCAAAAGCTGTGTTCCAGGGAAGGAGCTGGCCAGCGTGCCCTCCCAGCGAGACCTTGAAACGAATACTGCAGCCGCGTATTCCCAAAAATATCTGAAGTTTTCCAATAAGTGATGTAAAAGGATCTGCGAAGTAAAAAAAAACTGAAAGAACCTTATTTCGTTTTGGGGTAATGATATTCTCTTCATACGTGAATAACACGGCAACTAAAATTCAAATTGAGGAGGACAGCATCTGTAGCTCAAGGTTTGTGTTGAGCCATGCCACATATTGTCTTGCGCGAGTGCCCAGAAAAGTTGTATGGGACTGAAAACGTTTCTTTCCTTGCAAAGGGATTGAAGTAAATAGAAAGTGCACCATAGAAAGCGGCCTTTAGTAGCAAGGTATTCCATCTGGCAACGTCATTTTCACTGCCCAAAAGTTTCCCCGCTTTCGCCTGAGGCTCTTACGCGCGCCTTAAATCGCCAGACTGGGAAATCGACATGACGTCCAGTTTACACAGCTGGGAAAGCATAACCGAAAGTGGCCATTTGAAGAGAGCCATGTTTCGGAAACAAGATCAAACCGAAGCCAAAATATAAACGGATCTGTAATAAACAAATAAAACATCAAATAATTTGTGGCCGTACCGGAACAGTTGTTTGGGCGCATGAAACTCAATCTCCGGTTCAGATGGAAGCGTTGGGACCGAAATAATAAAGCGGATGCAGGCAGAAATCGAATTATTCAGCAACCTGAATGGAAAAGAACTATTTCTATAACCCGCAAGGTTTTTTTAGTAGGCGGCGTCCATTGATGGAAAAGTGCTTATATAAATATTGCTAAACTTTCGACAAGAAAGCGGCTCTTACTCAGAGCACATTCCGATGTCCCAATATAATATCCCATTAGAATATTTTGCCGTAAAACCTACCACCGAAGTGTCTGCACTTGCGGTTTGTAGGCACGATGATTTGTTTACTTGACTTCAGTAACAATTACGGAAAATTGCCCAGAATTAATTTTCCGAAGTCTTCAGTGCCAGATTATTTGCGTGAACATCCAGTGTGAGATGACCGCGTGAAGCCCGCCCCGCCATGCAAAAAGGCTTTGTGACCATACTCAAAGCGAATGAGGGGCACCGCTTTCCCAAAGCTTCGCTCCACCATCCAGAAGAAACAAAAAAACAGCCACGTCCTCGCAGATCCAAGAGATAAAGAATAACGTGGTGGTGAGCGATAACGCTGGGATCTGGTCGTTCCAGCCTTTAATTGCGTCCTCTGTCACTGCCATTCCTCGGCCTCCCACCTGGCTCTGTCTTCCTCGCGTATCAAGCTACTTACTCTACCCCAAGGTAATTTCAGCTGAACAAACTGCTGGACTGCATCTTTACGCTTCCTGTTGATGTTTTTTAAACATGGCAGCAGCCACGGGAAGCAAGCCTGAGCACGGCTTTGCGCTCTGTGCTGGGAGCAGGCTTCCTGGTCCTTGCGCATTAACTAGCCACGATGCCGGTGTGCTGCATGCACAGGACCCGGCATTAGGAGAATTGCGTTTCATCGATCCAGAGCCACAGGGCTGGAATTGCTTCGCATCGGACGACAAGCGCCGCTCTGGACAGAGGCGTGGGGTAATGCACGCGCTGTCCGGCGCTGTATGCAGAGATGCGGCCCATTGGCGGAGCTGTGGGCGGGTACGTCCCATTACTCCTCTTCATGAAGGCTTGCTCTGATAAGACGGAACACTGGCTGTGCTTGCGCAGACAGCGGAATCTCTCTTTCTTTATCTTTTGTTTTCGATGATTCTGTGAGCAGCGGAGGTAATTGTAATAAATTGCATTGTGGAAAAGTAGGTCAGGACACGTGTAAGAAACAGCCTGGGCTTTATCTCCTTCTTGTGCCGGTCGTAACGCAATAATTAACCTGTCAACTTTTCCGACGAGACCGAGTTCGTGTGTTCTTCAGCAAATTATGAATAAAGTTGGACAGTAGAAAGATAAAACTAGCACGAAAGGGCCCGGAAATATCATTTTGAACCAACATTAATTGGTCGTGCACGTCTACTCGATCGCAGCCTTAATTACCACAGGCCGTGACTTTCAGTTAACCCCCCCCCCCTCCAAACACACAAAAACGTCCGCATATACCCACTCATTCCCATGCACACACACACACACACACACACACACACACACACACACACACACACACACACACACACACACACACACACACACACACACACACACACACACACACACACACACACACACACACACACACACGCACACACACGTAGACACACAGAGGCGCATTAATTACTGTGCATTGTCTTGTGCCTGTTATTACCTGTGGCTTAACAGAAAATTGCGTAACATTTGTAGTCTGCGTAAGGAAATATGAACTACACCATGCACAAGTGGATATAACCTTATTATTATTACTAATATCATTATTGTGCTTATCATAACCATCAATCTATGTCCATAGCAGGATGAAGGCGTCTCCCCCACCATTGTGATGGTTCGGCGAAATGCCTCACCACGATGACCAGATCTTACGCGATGGTATGGGTCGCTTCATATATCTGCCCCAAACACTGAGCGAGGTATTTCCAAACAGCAGTTGATTTCCAAACTGCACTTATTGCCGCTTAGGCAAATGCCCGGCACGCGCGTTTTAAAGGGACACTGAAGTGAATTTGTCAAGCTCCCGTTTTTGCTTGCACTGTGTAGACTGGCTCAAATTAACACACTATTCATCGTTTATCCGGTTGACAAATCGGTAATTATTTTACAAAGCGCGAAAGAAGAAAAACTACTATGCGCGGTTTGCGGCGTCCGCACCAACTAAAGGCTGTGACGTCAGGAGGGGGGGGGCACCGTGATTGGACGATGCCCAAGGTTAGCAATCAAAAGTTTCGGTTTCGGTTTCGGTTCTGTAAAACAACATGCTTGACATCTGATGGCGTTGTTGGATGGTCATTCTCGATTTCTCAATTATCGCCGTACCGCGCTTCTGCCATGTTGTCGGCTGTCAAATGTCTAAGATAAACCTCCCAGGGCGGCTTGGAATCGTAGAAATCACTAGACAAGGCCTACGCAGTGGATGAACGCCCTCCGCGTCACCGCAGACTCTCAAATGCCATGCGCTTTTCCCGCATATTCGGAGCTTGCCTCACTCATGTCTGTTCGTAAAAAGCTAGTTCGCACCAGGCCAAGGGTGTGCTGATTCAGGCCTGGGCCCACTGCCCGCAAGCAGTCGGTGCTTGTGGCAACAGCACGCCAACGAGAACTCGCTAGCGCGTCATTGTCAGTATGCGCGCGTTCTGCGATCTCGCTCGTGGAGCAGTGAACGTTACGGCCCAAAAATGGTGAACTAAGTTCAGAAAACATCGGCCGCATACGAAAAAATCAACTTACAAAAAAAAATTACATGTACTCTCGGGGATTCGAACTTGCGACTTTCAAAACAGATATTCCAGCGCCTCAGACCACTAGGCCCGAGCCGGCGCTGGCCGGTTTGGATATATAAGGTTTATAATGTATGACCAGTTTACACTTTTATTTATTTTAAGCATTTTAAGTACTTTATGTGACTATTTGTTGTATATCACTCCTGCAGTAAGTGTCCTCCAAACTTCCACAATATCTCACGTCTAGCAATTGCATTTCTTTGACGGAAAAGCGTTCGCAGATGTGCGGTCGTGCTGCTGACCGCTGTGCTTGTTTACCCAGCGCAAAAAGTGCTTCCTGCTCCCTAGTTTTGCGCTGTACGGTAAAAGTTTCAGTTGATTTTATTTTATTAGTACCTATATTGACTTCGCTGACTCTTCTCCCGCCTTCAATTGGCCTTACATTTTCCTACTAGCGTAAAGTCAGCGAAGCGTCGCATGTGCACTTGTGCAGCGCTTGTGTGGAGCGACCCGGACTCTGAGTTTGACACAGTGTACAAACTAACAAAGTAAGGAAAGGCACATTCTTTCATTCACAAAGGTGTTGTGGCTTAGTTTCAATTGAGCGAGCGAATAGCGACGACCCGTCGGCGGCCGGCGGACGAAACGCTGGGCCGACTGACTCGATCGGTAGGTCGGCTGGTCGGCGAACCGTGCAGTAGCGCAGCCATTTTCGAGCTCATCTCCTGCTGACGTCACAGAAAATGGGCGAGCGTAAAGAGAGGAGGACAGCATTTTCGAATTGATTTTTCTACTAAATAAATTCGCGTAAACGCGGCCAGAGTGGTCGAAACAATGCCTACGGTCTCCGAACTACAATTTGCGCTAGTAATCCCGCAATGTTTACAAATCACTTCAGTGTCCCTTTAACGACCTTCTTAATTCACACGGCAAACATCGGAAAAAAATTTCGAAGGCACGCTTCTTGCTACGGAAGAATGCTACACCAGGGATGCCAGGTACTGCTTGGTAGTGAACGCTTGTGGTCACACGTGTTTGAGATAAATGAGAACGCAACGTTTATACTTCTATTCTTATTGCTTCTGATGGCCTACTTCAAACACATTGGGGTTAAGTCGGCCCCTGTCTTGCCTATTACGCGCAGATACATCTTTGCAAAGACCAAGCCAAAGTGCACAGGTGGACAGATTGACTACAAGGAGGAGGCAGTGAGGAGGTGAGGAGTGAAGGGAGGGAGGGAGGGAGGGAGGGAGGGAGTGTCAGCAACCTACAGAAACGGGGGAACCTCAAGGGGTCGGCGGAACGCGGGAGGAAGTGAGGGAGGGTGGAAAAATGTAGGAATGATTACGGTTGGTCAACACGAATCTGTAAAAATCGAAATCAGAGTACATAGGCAAGAATAATCGCCCCAGTATGGCTGCGCATCGAAAGCCACCGAGGGGAAAAAGCTCACGCGTAGTTACTCTCGTGTGGCGGCAGTTCTTCGTCACCTGAACTTGACCACTAGATGTAGAGCAATGGCAAGCTCCATTGGTCAAGTAGCGGTAACGTAATCCATCCCGTATAACTAGAATCCCCAATATATCCCTAACCCAATTTATGCAGATAATCATCCCCAATCAACAGGTCCTGCCTCCATCTTTAAATGGCGGACTTAAATTTCGAACCACGTCGGAATTTTGGCGTCGCTTTTTTGGAAGCTGTTTTCAGTTCTCAGGAAAATCTGCGCCGTTGCAAAAACAAATTCTGTGATAACTTAAGTATGGACAAGAAGCATATATAAGGAATACGTTTCCAAACTGCTTGCACTGGTGGCACGGCTAATACATGTAAATATTCATTAGCACAGTGGAACCATAACGCTTACATGACGCAAAACACTAGCGAACAACCATGTGTACCGGCGTTATTTTAATAAAGATGTGTGGTGCATTGGATTTTACGAAAATAAATCAAGAAAAATTGGTTAGAATAGGCTTTCTACGGAGGTGATGGCAAATAAAAAAAATTCCCCGCATTTCTCCGAGGGGAAGAATGTGAAAGTGCGAATGCACGAGTTGAATTTGCGCGGTTCGGTAATGTTGGGAAAGAGAGATCACACACACACACACAACTACAAAGAAAGAAAGATGCATTTATTCACAGACACCTATTTGTGTTGTCGTTGTACTTGATTGCTAGAGCGGATCTCAGCTTTGAAATTTCGTGTCAGTACTCCTTTAAGCAGGTGCATTAGCCCTTCTCACGTCCGATTCTTGGCCAATCCCCCACGTGGGTATGTGCCATGTCAGCGGCCAGGCTGCGCGCGCCCATCTCCACGTGCGCGGACATCGCCGGTGGACGCAGGTTCAGGGTCGCTTAAGAAGTGCATTGCACTTAAAATTGCGACCCTGCACTCCGTACAGACGGCTAACCACCGAAGTTGTAATGTGGGGCCGGTTTTTACACGTGTGTTACTCCTTTAAAGGGACCCTGCAACACTTTTTTAAAATTGTTTGAAAACCTAAATGCTTGCAGAACGTAATCACCCAACACATCCAGTACTTAGATTATGGGTTCCTAAAGTACCTCAGCCAAAAATTACTGCTCTATCCCCATCAGATAACTTGTAAACTCGCTCAAAATATTTTTCTCTCTTTCTCGTTCTTGACGCTCTTCGACGGTTCGAACTACGTCACTAAGGCCACGTAGCGGCTGTGTGCCGGTTTTCCGTCAGTTGCAGCAGTGAACGCTTTTCGAGAGCAACTTCAAAAAAAAACCTACAAAAACAAAGCAGAAATTGTAGGCGTATCTGGTGCGACGAGGAAATCACGCAGTTCCGCTCCGTACTGGCGATAACTATAGCTTTCGCAGTGGTTCCAGACGCGAAGGAAAGAGCGAAAACGCTTATCGAAAGTGTTGCAGGGTCCCTTAAATGGTTTATCAAGGTTTTCTTCATTTCAAATCCAGCTGCGGCAGCAAGTTTATTCGGCTTAAAAAGAACAGTTAGAGTAAACTCCTCCCAATGCCTGTTTAATTGAGGAAAAAAGGAAAAACGAATTGACGTGCGCTGCCACTGCTTGCAAGTGGGGAGAGTCTAACAAGCCTGGGCTACGCGACCTTACATTTCCTCCACGTGGCTACCCTAGGGGTACAGAGTATACACAGTTACTTTTCCATTCAATTCAATCCAATCCAATCCAATCCAATCCAATCCAATTCAATTCAATTATTTGCTTTGCCAGTAGTTCGGGAGGAGACTTCCTAGGCTAAACGCTGCTGTACACAGCTTTCATGAACCCGCTACGGGTAGTAAACCTGCGGCACACCTTTGCGCGGTTTCCGTAACTACGGTTGTCGCTCAGCTCTTGGTACGTATGCTAATTGCCCCTGCGTCTACATTTGCCTGGTCCAGGAATACTTCGACCAAAGACAGTAACGCCATTGAGAATAAACACATGCTATTGATATCCCACTGACTTGACATGTAAAAAAGAGCAATATTTGATTACCAAGGAAAGTGCCTTTACAAGGTTAAAAAATAATTTGCTGCGCATTCAACCCTGAGCAACTGTGGGACGACGCGCTTCTAATTTCTTTCGTTCAGGTTTTGCACGAGTGTTTTAAGTGCGAATGCACTTTATAAGCGACCCCAAACCATCCACCGCCGGCGGCGGCGGCGTCCGCAGTGCTCCTCTATAAAAGAAACAGCATCCGGCGCAAGGTTTCGATCCGAGGACTTTGCGGGCCGCAGCCCGACGCTCTACCGAATAAGCCACGGACGCGACGCTGATATCGGTGTCAGTAACGCGCGTTATATCTTTAACGCATTCAAACTACGTCGTCAGCGGCGTGCGTTGGCGACTCAGCGGCGTTATAGCGGCTTGATAACTGCGTGGTGTACACGTGATACTACAAACCCGATGGAAGAGATGGAAGAGAAGGCGGCGAGGCGGTGGGCTGCGGGGGCCGAGCGCAAGCGCCGCAAGCGGGCCAACAACCGTGCATTCGCACTTTCACATTCTCCCCCTCGTGGAAATGCGGGGGAATTTCTTTTGTGATGTTAACCTTATCTAACTCAGTAGATTATCGACGTAGAGGTAGAGATTTCTGAATTCCCTCCCTGAATTCACACAGAGCTCTGGATACACACGTGAATATTATTGTACTTGAATTTAATGACAAGTTCTTGCCTGTAGAACATTTCCTTTTATCCGGCATGTTTGAACGTTGTCATACGTGGAATTTTTAAGGTGCCATTTTTATGGCTGTGCATGTGGGTTCCTAAACGTTACAAGTTAAAGCCAACAAAGTGAACGTCCATACTTCGGCGATGTATCGCAAAAGTATGAAGCAGCGAAATAGAAGGACGCGAGAGGTAACCGTAGATGCCGCGTCGTTATAGCTTTACGCCCAGCCCTTTAGCACCGCGGCGCCAACGGCATCTTTTATGCACGTTCACCATGATTCTGTAATAGGGTCGGATTTATGTGGCTGAAGAGCTAGGCAAGCGATCCCAACCGTGCCCAACGAGGTCAACTTGTTCTTCGGAGCCGCGCTTCCGTCAGCCCTCGGACACTTGTAAATGAAGTCGGGCCCGTTGTACTGGACGACGCGTTAGTGACACCACGGTTGCTGTATTGGAAAAGATAGTGTTGTACCTCTTCGATATTAGGAACTATCGAGCTTCGCATCGAGGTGGGCGGACATTCGGAGCAACATGAAGAAATTGACGGGGGTGCTTTAAACTGTCAAAGAATGTCAAGGAGGAAGCCTGCTCGTGTCTGATACTGCTTCCCTGCTGTTGACTTTTTTGTTGAACTTTGCGGCCGCGCCCGTGAATAGTTCCCCAGACCCCAGGACAGCCTCCCTGGAGCATGTGTTGCTCGTTCGGCATCGCCAGGCGCCTTGTCTTTACCCGTGTTGATGCATTCCCTTCTCCTGGTGGTCGCTGAGGTTCCCACTTCTTGGCGCGCGCTGCTTCGACCTTCCTCAGTGCTCTACTCCGATACTCCTTCCGAACTGCAGTCTCCATTCACCGGCACGCGATCCTCGGCTCGCGCTCGCTTCGATTACAACTAAAACTTTTTTTACCACGAAGATACACGCATGTCCTCGCCCACTACCGACTTCAGTGCCGCATTTACCCACCACCACACCCAAAGATGACCAGAGAGGACGTCATTAGCCCAAGAGAGACGCTAACTAACGACTACCCCGCGGAACACTGCTCCATGCCGTCTACCCAAAAAAACATACACATTGACTTGTCAGCACAGCCCCACACTAAACACTCTCTACCATATGGTTTGGGAGTGCCGACTATCCCCATCATTAACCCCCCTACTAACGCCAACCCTGGATCAGTGGGAGGACCAGCTGGCCAGCTCACGCCCTCAAGACCATCAGCGACTTGTGGACAGGGCCCGCCGGGCAGCCAAGGACCAAGGCTTCCTTGACTAAAGAGGCCTCCCACAACGAATCTCAAGCAGTTGTATTAATGTTTATTCCTCGTCCTCCCCCCAATTTTCTTTACCTCACAACGCGTGTGCTTTGAAACATACAGACTTAGGGCTTTCGCCTTGAGAAAAGGCTCATACGGGGCGATAGCCATCGAAATGAAAAGGAAGAGGAAGACTGGAACCCAGAGTACCCAGTTGAGTAATCGCTGTCGTTTACTCCTTCCATTTATAAAATTTCGGAATAATAATCAATTGTTCTTTGCTTCTTTAAATTCTTGTTTAGTTATAGATTCATTATTCAATCCAAACGCGTTAAATTATCGTTATATATTTCCCGGTAACTTGATAACAACTTTTTTTTTCTCCTACCACTGATGATAAGCCAATCCCCTTATTGGTTATGGGCCATACCCGAAGGAACAGCAAGCGGTGTCTGTAGGCTATCCTTCCTGATATCTCGCTTACGTTCCCTGACATCTACGTATACTCGACGCCGTGTAAATAAACCTTATCCTCAGAGGTCTCGTAAGAGGTGGCGGAAATATATATACACACAACGTTATGGAAAGGTGAGGTGCCAATATCCGCCAACTTTGACGAGAGGTGACACGAGAGTGTCTAACACAGATGAGGCGTTACAGTAACATACTTTTAGGCATCAGGGGGCAAACTTTGACAGCGCCGTTGGTGAGAAAGCGTTCCTGAAGCCAGTATTGTGTCTGAGAACAACTGGCATGACTACTACCTTAACTAAATTGTTAGTGCAGATGCCTCTCCATAAAAGATTTCGACTCACGTTACATTACTTAGGAGGCGGAAATTAATCCTAAGCTCTTCACTTCTACAGGTTCGGAGCCTACAGGAACAGCGTTAATCCCTTCTTTAAGCTTAAGCACGCCTGAGTTCATATGGAGACATTCTGGACACTTACCGTGAAAAGCAGCACTAGAAGCTCAAGATTGGCCGACAAGCGGTCACTTTGAAAGGTTTTCGGACGTGACGTGAATATTTCCTAACCACAATAATTTGCAGACCAAATGAAAACTAGAGCCACAGAGAAATCGTACAACAGGATTAATCACACCAAGCTACTTTCGAACGCCTATATCTCACCTCTTCTTACTTCTAGGTTTCGTTAGTGAAGTATTACTTTTATGTCTGCTTCGCTCCGTGCCTGAGGAAAGTGTTTTTTCTTTACCTCCCCGCCATACTCGGGGAGCGAGTATTGACGGGGGGTAAGCAGACTTCTCCTTCGAATTGGAAAGGATGACTTGCTGCACGAGTAGCAATGCCGCAACATGACCACATTGTTTTCAGCCTGGTTAGTGCTGGCACCTGCGTTCTTTGGCAAGGACAACACAACTAGAACGTCTCCCACAACTGCGTCTTCCCGTTCATTTTTTTTATTATATTACTTTTTAAGTTCAAAATCAAGCGAGTAGTTCACGCCATTCCGACATCCCGTGCGAGGTTTTCCTCAGTAGCGGGTAAAACACTTTAAGGAATGTATACTTCAGTTGAGTAATCTGTTAATGAACATGGACACCACGTAGACACAGAGAAATTGCGCAAGATTGATTGGCGCACGCGCATTCCAGGCTCTATTTAGCCCTCAAGCGCGCAGTGAGCACTGCTCGCCAGCACGCGCGCGTGGCTCACCGTCGCGACGAAACGTGTTTTGAGCGACGAATCGGTGGTCGCTGGCGCAAGCTTCGGTCAGTGCGTGTCGGCTACGTGACCGGCAAAGTTCCTGCGCACCGGTCCAAGGAGGCAGCTCGGCTTGTCAGCAGAAGGGCAGGTGTCGTGGCGGCTGTGAAGCGAGCTCCAGCCACCTTCGCATACAGCCATCTTCGAGCGAGACGACCTCCTGCGCATAGATTCGGAAACATCCACGTGGTGAATGCACACGCTTTTCGTGCACAAGTTCGGTTAATTTATGTTACGGATGGCGGGATATCTGGGTAACAAACGATAGCTCCGCCTCCCTCAAGTAAAAACATGCAGAACACAGAAGAGTTCAAAAAGATGCTTAAAATATGCACAAATTGAGACAATTGCGTACTAATGCTAAAACATTCATATGCCGCTTTCCTCCACGGAGAAGTTTAAATACCTAACTCAGTTAGGCTGTTATGAAAATACGCTGTGAAATATTATTTTTTTATAGTTCTTCTTTGTCACTTTTAGCCCGTCATGTACTTATCCAAATAAATGTCTTAGTTCCGCGAATTATGGATTTTTGTTTGCAAATTCGGAGCTTTACACGGTTAATCTTTTGTCATGATTTTAGTTCGCGTTTCTCTCCAAGTTCCCGGAGCCTTTTTTTTACTTTGCACCTTCCTTTTGAAGCAAAGGGGGGGGGGTGTAATATGCGTGTTTTCGATTTATTTAATTTATATTTGTCATTTTCTTTATTTTTCTATTTTTATGTACCTCCGTTTGATTTTTTATTTTCGAGCAGTTATCTCCTTTTCCGCGATTATAGCGATCTTAGCTAAGATGTTACCCTTGCCAATTTCGCATATTCGTGCAAATTGAGGGCGTTTCGCGGTTGCGGCTCTGGCAGTATACTCCGTAAAGAATACGACGTATAAAAGGGACCCTGCAACACTTTCCATAATTGCTTTTCTCTCTTCCCTTCGCGTCTGGAAGCACTGCGAAAGTATAGTTATCGCCAGCAAGGAGCGCCACTGCATGATTTGCTCGTCACAACAGGTACGCCTTCCATTTCTCCTTTATTTTTGTGGCTTTTTTTAAGTTGCTATCGAAAAGCGCTCTTGCTGCAACTGAAGGAAAACCGGCCAAGAGCTGCTACATGGCCTTAGTGACGTAATTCGAGCCGTCGAAGATCGTCAAGACGGGTAAAGAGAGAAAAACCTTTTGAGCGAGTTTACAGGTTATCTATTAGGCATAGACCAGTAATTTCTGGCAGAGGTACTTTGCGACCCCCTAATATAAGTACTGGATGTGTTGGGTGACTACGTTCTGCAAGCATTTAAGATTTCAAAAAAAGCTGAAGAAATTGCTGCAGGGTCCATTTAATGCCAGTAGCATTAGACTTTAAATCCGATGCAGAAGGACCAGTGGCCTGAGTGGGGGGAAGGAACGATTAGGATGGAACATGCGTACTATTTAAATACGGGGAAGAAATTACCAACTTCGGATATAGTAGTTCAAGGCCACCCCATTGTGGACATTTGTGTGTGTGTGTGTGTGTGTGTGTGTGTGTGTGTGTGTGTGTGTGTGTGTGTGTGTGTGTGTGTGTGTGTGTGTGTGTGTGTGTGTGTGTGTGTGTGTGTGTGTGTGTGTGTGTGTGTGTGTGTGTGTGTGTGTGTGTGTGTGTGTGTGTGTGTGTGTGAAGCGATACAGAGCACGCACATCGTTGTCGTAAATAGCTGTTTTATAAAAAGAGCGTCTATTCCCATTTTATGCGAATATTAATTTCTAAAAATAGCTTCGACTTTTTTGCTCCTGCTGCTCATGTGTGCGGTGGCTGATAAAGGTATAATAAAAATATCAACGTTTGCTTACGCAACGTGTGAGCCATGCCCTTACGCAACGTGTGAGCCATCGCGGCTTTAGTTGAAAGAATTCTAACGTGTTTATAAGCTTTCAGCTCGTACGTCCGCGTACAACATTCTATTATTCATATTTCGCAAGCCTGTCGTGCTTTTACAGGCCACTATAAGTTAACATTCATGATTTTACTAACGCTGGGAAGAAGAGTGAAAAAATTGGCACGATACATATTATAGTAAGCCGTTGAAAAGGCATTTGCAAGACTGGGGCTTACCAGGCATTGTTGACGAATGGTTTTAAACGTGCAATATTGCGGGAAAAAAATTGAGGTGGATGCTATACAAAAAGTTAAGGGTTGATGTAATGCATAGTCATTTCTTCTCGTAGGGCATAAAATTTATTCGGGTCATTTCCTCGCTTCTCCAAGGCTTTTTGTAAACTTTTTCATTCGAGTCACATTGAATATTGAGCCTTATTTTATTTTCATTCACAGGAAAAAGCGAACCTTTGTGCATGTTTACATACAGTTGCACAGCACGGTTTTACTGCTGGCTCAGAAAATACACGGCGCTTCATTGGCTATCCTTCACGACTCCCCCATATTGTGGTGACGATCGTAACTCACCCGAAAGCGTGAAAGGCTTATAAAAGTGCCCTAACGTACCATAAAAGCACTCCAAACTGCGCCCGTTATTATGCACAGCTGACCGCCGACGTGCTTTTACATATTAGTTATGTGTACTTGGACGTGAGCGTGCAAGATGTTTTTAGGCGGAAGCGCTAACTACTCCTTTGTGCGAAAACGCGGCGTTGTTCTCCGGTACCGAAAATGGCAGCCATTTTAAAGAGCAAGAAAACGCTTAAAAAACTGATAATTCATGTCCATGTTCGTATCTGGAATATTTTCCACAAAGAAAATCATTAAGTTCTGAAAAAAAAAATGTCTGCATTGGAGTTCCCAGCGGAGTCGTACCCGGGTCTCCATAGTAGCCCCCATAAATCAGCATACGCAGAGCCACTACGAAGGCGGGGAGTAGAGTTAGGGGTTTCAGTACCTTGTTCTGTGGGGTTCGGCAACAAAATGCCCTATCACCATCGCGCTCCCGCTGACTTATAGCGCCGACAAGCCGCCATTACCAGCAGTGCAACTCTCCAAGAAGCAGTCAGGGGTGTTCCATCGGGCATTGCTGTTTTTGCACTTACAACTCACACGAAGTGATTAGGCGCCCTTGCAGTTGTTGTTGCTGCTGCTGTTGCCGTTTTTTGTTGTTGCTGTTGTTGTGGTTGTTGCTGCTGCTGCAGCTGCTGTTTTTCAAAGACAAATTTTACTACTCTCGTCGAGCGGTTTCGCCATCGCGGTAAATATCAACTTCATTTGACCTCAGCTAATGCCGTACATTTGGCAATGCATCACGCGATTCGCCTTGGCCCGAGATTCACCGACGGACGCGTTCGCTAGCCGCCGCGCTGCCGCTGCCGGCTAGGCGCATGCGTTTTCCCCAGCTGGTTCGCGCATAACCACGTCACTCGCCGCGTGCATGCGAGCTTTGCCATGAGTGAGAGCGAGGCCGGGCCGTCTGCCCTGAGCGTTGTGCGGGAGCTGGAGTGTTTGCCGTCGTCGGCAAGCAGCGTCTGACCACCCCGCGGGTATCGTCCGGCGAGCCATTCGGCTTGGAAAACGCCGTAAGCGGGGCCACAAGCGTAGACAAAGGCAAAAATTGGGCGAATAGTATAATAATTACAGCAAAATCAAAGCTAAACCGAGTGAAACAAAGACCTAACCAGTCTAAGGCAAGCTTTCGCTTTCCATATCCAGGGTTAGCGGAGCTACGCCGCCGCCATGTTGTGTTGTTGTCGTTGGTGCTGCTGCTTCTGTTTGTGTTTGTGTGATGTTATAGCTGGTGCTGCTGTTTCCGTTGCTGCTAATCAGCATTGCCAGCAGCACGCTTGCATAGTTTTATGTTCATCTAAATTTCTCCTCTTTTGAATATGTTATCATACCTCTTCTCAGACAACATTCACAAACCTCGTGGAACGAATTTATCACGTTGTTGGAGTTCTCGTTCCTTTCTGGGCCAAACAGCCAATGTCCAAAGTTCTCACCTAACAGAACATGCGCCAAGGCGATTGTTGAAACCGACTTACCATTGCTTTCTTACTGTGATTCCCCACAAGCGTACTTACGAAAACCTTTTTCTGAGACATTTAAGCCTTTTTTATGAGCCGTGAATGCGAAACTCTTAATGGCCAATTGAAGGCTCAGTGCTCCTGCGAGTAATTGTTGTGACTTTTGCTGCGGGGTATCTGCGCTGCACTGGCGTGGGCGGCCACCTTATGCTGCTGTGATGTTTGCGGCCGCTGAGGGAGAGGAAGATAAAAGTATAGCGGAAATAAAAGGTGTCGACTGCGGTGTCGGCGCGGCTGACTCGAGAGAGAGAGAGAGAGAGAAAAAACTTTATTGTTAGCAAAAGGGTTGCGATGGAGCTGTTTTAGCTCAGTCGGAGTGGTTCCTTATTCACAGGTTCCCATCTGCTTGCCGAGCCTCCTGGCCCCTGTAGATCAGTCGAAGGTGGTCTTCCAGGGCGGGGCTAGTCAGCAAGATGTCCCATCGCTCACCCTCTATGCTGAAAGAGTCAACAAGAAATGGGGGGGGGGGGACTTGAGTTTTGTGCATTCTCCGATGGTGTGTTTTAGGGTGCCTGGTTTTGAGCACAGGGGACATTTTTTTGCGTATCTAATTGGGAACATGCGGTTGAGGAGTAAAGGGTATGGGAAAGTGGCTGCCTGTATTTGTCGATATACTGATTGCTCTTCCCTGGATAGTTTAGGATGAGGGCGCGGAAGGCTTCTATTGTTCTCCTTGTAAAGTTTGATGATTTCTGAATATTTAGTTATTGGGTGTATCCCTTCGTCTGTTTCCTCTGTGGCCCGGAGGTTTAAATCTTGGGCCTGTCGATGGGCGAATTCGTTGCCCTCGATCGAGGAATGCCCAGGGACCCAAATGAGTTCAATTCCGGGGGTTTCCCGCTTGTCAGGAGTTTGGCGTCACTTACTGAGATCCAACTGTTCTGTATGTGTTGTAGGCTTCCTTCGAGTACATGAGAATTGTGGCTGTACCAGATTGCGTTAGCGCCAGTGCTATGGCGGCCTGTTCCGCTTACTCTGGCTCCGCGGTGTACAATGATGCACAGTTCGCTATTTCGTTCCTTGTGGTCACTACTATAGTTGTTTTGTTGGAGAATTTGGGTAGGGTAGCATCAGTGTAGAGTATTCCCTCGTGTATGCTTTCTTCCAACAGTTTGTTAATAGCTATTACTCTCGCCTCACTTCTTCCTTTGTTTCTGTTGGAGGCTGACTCGACAGTAGTGCTGTACGTGCTGCAGCGCGCTATAAAACGCGTCGCATCCAATGCTAAATTAAAGAACCGTTAGGTATGCTCGAGTAGATGATATCATAGTTCAAATGAAGAAAAACAAATGAACTTGGGCAGGTCATTTAGTGGGAGCAAATGACAACCGGTGGACCCTTAGGGTGACAGAGTGGATACCGAGAGATCGATCTAGAAGTAGGGGGAGGCGAATAACTCGATGGTGGGAGGAAATAAAATAATTCGGGGGCAAAAGATGGGCACGAGCAGCGAAGTGGTTTGAGGTCAATGGCAGAGGCCTTCGTCTTGAAATTAACCTAAGTAGGTTGTTGTTGATGGCGATGATGATGGCTGCTTCGGATTCCGGACACTGGGCTTTGTTCACTGGGCCATTTAATGCTTTCGCAAGGGTTTGCCGTAACAAAACGGTGGTTATGCGCTACGCACCACAGCAAATAGAGAATTTAGGACTGGTTTTGCTGCTACAGACACCGTAAGCTGCTTATTTTGTTTCGTGGGTTACTTAATGCTTTCGCACTAAACGGGAGCTGGTTAGAGAGAGCTCGTGCCAGCTTGTATACCCCGCCAGTGAGTACGTACTGCCAGGCGCTTTTATTTTCTTGCTGCGTGCCGGAAACACATTTCCAAATTTGACGAATTTGTTCTGCTGATGTTTATATAAATTTCAACTGCAACATCCGTGGGCACTGCTGCCAAGAAACACAGGACGTCACAATTTCAAACTGAGCGTTTAACGCGGCTTAAGGTGGTTCCTAACGTTAAAATTTTCTTCTGCACATCTGGAAGACGAGTTCGTTCAAGACAAGAACGTGGCGGTAGTAAGTCTACTAGAGCCTGTTTGCGAGCGCAACACATGTAGATCCCTTAATGGGTGGTATTCGCTGAGGCGCGGAACTACACACCATTCATTGATGTACCAAGTGAGCACAGCAGTACCCCCTACAGAATTATTATGAAAGCACTAAATGAGCATGCGCAGTTTCGATACGAGACAGTCATGGTAAAATAGCAATGACCACACTCTTGCTGGAAGATATTGCTCAGACAATTTTGCGCGCACTAAACCGCCCTATGTACCGTCAGTGAAAGGTGCTTCAGGGCCCATTGAAAGGAAACTGCGGGAGTAACACAGACACTTTTTTAGGTAGGATATAAGGTCATGTGCACATAATTCCCGGGAGAGTACTATAGATTTCACGGAATATATACCCCAAACCGAATAAGTTATCTTTCGCACTAATAGTTTAGTGCGAGTCTGATAGTAGAGGGAGTCTGATAATAGAGAGTTTTAGCTGACCTTTTTTGACGCTCCGCTATGCTCCGGACAGCCCGTTAAGCACAACCTGAGCGTCAGCGGCAGAAAGGCCTTTAGCTAAGCGATAACCGTATCTCCCTCGACGGGGAATGACACGCGTCACTGGTCGTGCCCTGTGCGTGTGCAAACCAAAACGTCATCGCAAAGTAAAGATACGAAATGGCATTTGGTCGCTCAAGTAACGTAAAGTACCGTGCTTAGTGCCCTATTTCACCTTTTTAAAACAATGTAGTAGCTTACACGGCATAATGGTTCCAAATTATTTTAAAGAAGCCGATAGACTTTGGAATAGCCAAGACAGGGCCGTCTTTTCTCGGCGCTGCATAGAAGCAGCCCCGCTCTTCGGTCGACGTTTTTCGCTTCCGTACTAAAGCTCGTTGAGGAGTGTGGCATCTTTGCCTATTCGGAAGAGCTTTCGCGATTTTGTCGCTCGTGTTTTAAGTAAAGAAACGGACTTAGCGGGAGCGCGCTCGCAACGCGGGACCGCGGGGTCCCGCTCCGGTATCGCCGCTAGCGACTTTGCGCGCCACGCATGCGCAATGGCGCTCCTGCTAGCTATCGGAGCAGAGCTGACCGTCAGAAACGGTCAGCTAAAACTTTCTATTATATAAAACCAGTGCGCTGGAACAAATTCCCGATTCTGGCTCGTAGTAGCAGATATCTGAAGAAAACGACGCAATCGGGAAGAAGTTAACAACGGCAATAATGATGAGAGATAATCGAAGCACTGGAGGCTTACAGGAGTAACAGAAACATGTCCATTGCCAATGTAGCAAAACGCGTTTACGTGACTGGCGCAAATGAAGGGCTAAACAGAGCACTTGGACAAGCCTCGTAGTCATTGCTATGCAGAGAAAAAGAGAACGGCTCTATCTTAAAAGGATCCTGACGATTTTAAGGATGGGACACAATCACACCCCGGGACACCTGTCTGTCTGTCTATGCGGTGTTTACTCCGATGGCGTCTGCAACGTCTACCTCAGTGGCAGCCGTGAAACGTGGTCTCCCACGAAAGCAGGCCTCAGAAGAAGTTATAAAGAAACACAGTAGTACCGCACGGCCAGCAAACAGGCAGGCAGCCGACACCACGCAACCGTTACGACGCGGAGATTACATGCCGGACATAAATCCCTCTGATGACGATGTCTTTGTTGCAACAGAGGATGCCATAATCACGACAGACCTACCATTAGAGAGCACCGGCGCATGTCCCTGCGCCTACACGACGTCCCGAATGGCTCGTTAGTAAATACTTCACGAAGTGGCGATGCGATGCAGTTAGCGGTACCCGCTTGTCTGCCCGGCTTCCACTCTATCCATGATTAATAGGGTCATTCTAGTACCAAACCAGGAATATTTTGCAATCCGCTGTGCTGAATGTAGTTTTGGGTGGTGTGTATGTGATGTGAACAAGCCTTCGTAGACATTTTGAGTGCTTTTTATTAGCTGTGTGTTCGTGACATAAGGAATGGCAACGCCGTCTAATCGTGGAGGAAGCTTTAGCGTCGACGATTTGCTGCCGCGGTAATGTGTTATCGTTTTTAGGTAGCCTTTATTCGCTGCCCCTGCTACACTACTAGAGAAGCAGCTACCTCCAATGGTGAAGTACGAGTAATGTATCTCACTACGTACCGACCACCATCAATGCAACGCAAATCTCATTTACGTACGTAATCGTACACCAAAGTACGGGTTTTGCCACCTTGTTTCTTGAGTTTATCCCGAATTAGGACATAGCCGAAAGAAAATTTTACGAATTGAAAATTACTTCAGGTATGCCACTATCATCCAGAAAATTAAGAAATCGTCCCCAAACAACAGCACATTGTTGCCGTGTACCTACATTGAAAAAGGAGACTATAAACTCGTTATTTAGTGGCTTAACACATCGGTATCCAAACTCGTGACCGTCGACACAGCATTTTAGATTTGCTACATAACGGGTAATGGTAACACTTTGAGCGAAAAATAACGATCAAAGCGCTCTAGAAGAAATTATACCCTTCGAATTCATAAAACGCTCTACAGCAGAACATTTAAAATCTTTAAAAGTATTTTGAGTGGCTACCTAAGGGCCAAAAGTCTTGTCTGCGTGTCCATTATTACTGAGCTACCTGCTGCCCGTACAAAAAAAAATTGGCCTGGTATCTGTGTCGTGCATTTCCAAATTACGCACAGCAACAGAAACCTCTGCCATGTTTGAGGAGAATATAAGTACGTAACAATACGTACGACCGTTTTTTTTTTTTTAGTTGTGAACAGGTGTTGAATTGTGTTTTAGATTAGGGATGAGAAATTTGACCCTGTCTGAACGGGGCAGTATAATAGACTTCGGCTTCATAACGCGAGGGATGCAGTTTGGACTTCGACCATGAGAAGCGTTTTTTTTTCTGGCGCTTGATGTGTCTTTGCAGAGACCCATCACCATACCGTTCCTCTCTGTGTGTAAAGTGGGCTTTCCTGCCGCGCGTTTTCCCGTACGGTTTTCATCAGTGAGGAAAAAAAAAAACATCCGTTTAAATCAACGGGTA
This sequence comes from Haemaphysalis longicornis, assembly GCF_048455015.1. Lineage (NCBI taxonomy): Eukaryota > Metazoa > Arthropoda > Arachnida > Ixodida > Ixodidae > Haemaphysalis > Haemaphysalis longicornis. The sequence continues at coordinate 129,949,084 of NW_027526295.1, forward strand.
TAAAAACGATATTTGAAAAGCTGGCGAGCGAGTCGTGCGTGCAAGGGACAATTGAATAGCGTTGAATTATGAAAAACTAGATTAGATTCAACCGTGGACGGTGTGGGGTGCTTAACAGTACACCGCCACTCCAGGAGAGATGGGTGTGCCTGCCTCTCACGTTCATCGCCGCCATCACGCAGGAAATAACCAGGGAAGGCCCAGCCCTAAAAGGTCCCGCCGAATTTTGCGCCGTCTTTGTCATCGGCGCTCCGTCGGTTGGAATCGCGTTAGCACTAGATGAAGGGAAGGAGCAAGGACGCGGAATGGGAAGATAGAAGGGGACAAGGCCCGTAATTGCCGCTGACCCATGGTGGGTGTCCGGGGTTCTGGCTCTGAGCCAAGAATCGCGAACCACCCACCGTTGGACTCACGTGGCGGTGGAGGCAATTGAAAGGGAAGGACGCTAAACGAATTTGGGTCGTCTGGTAGGCTGAAACTTTCGCGCCCGTCGACGGAATGTCTTTGTCGACCTTAACCCTGGCGTAAGAAAATCCTCTTGTGTATGCGCGAGTCGTCATCGCGGGTGACTTCGGGAGTTGAGGGTCTTTGTAGTGGACGGGTCACGACAGCGTATAGCATGCGACGGTTTGGAAATTAGATTTGTATTCGTTGTACAGAGCGCACGACAGGAGAAGCTCTTTCAGCAGCAATACGATTGTTTTATGCAAAGGTTATTTGCATTCTTTAAGGCGCTGCTATAGGTGTGATGAAACCTTTGCGTGCCGTATTGACTTTGAGACAATGTTTTATCACCTCTTGCCCCTGGTATACCACAGGCAATTCTTTTTTATTGAGGGGTTCCCAAAAGTGTACTGTTTGTGTTAAATACAATACGAAATTACGAGGGCAAAACCTACGAATGCAAAAAATATTTCTCTTCTACAATTCTGTGTAATTCGTTACAACTGCCTCGCAATCTGATGTCGTAGAAGTGCTTTGTGTTGTTCCATAGTTAAGCTTCGCGATACCATATGCGAAAACCCGCCAATTTTAAACTTTGTTCATTCCAAGCAGGGCCACGATTTTAAACATGTTCGAGAGTTCACGAAGCAGGAGTCGTTGAAGCTACTCTATGGCTCATCACGTGATCCAACAAAGTGGCTTTACGTACACGTTTTATTACTACGGACAGCCCAGGAGGTTGCATATTCGCTTCCGTTTTAGGTTTTGTCCTCCACCAGAACTAGGGATTGGATGCGATCTGTGTACTGATTTAATTAAGCAATGCTGGAACACCAAGTTTGAGTTTCTTGTAAACGACGAACAACCTTGCACGGCGCCGCATGGAAGAAATTAAACTAATGTTTTGGGCACTGCAGTTGAAGATACGCCAAATTTGCGGAGTCAAATTCGAACATGTGGGGCTCAAGCCCGCAGTAATGAAATTACTCGAATTCATTGTAGCCAACCAGTGTTAAACAGGAGTAGATTAGACGCATCCTGCCTTGATGACATTGTACGTAACGTACGAACTTTCTGCATCTTTCTGAGCTGAAAAGCGAAGATAAACGACACCCGCAACAACAGCGACGCCACTTGAACTTCCACCCGTGGCTTCACAAGGAGCGAAACCAGAGACAAGTGAAATGCACTAAACCACACCCTTTATTACTTCAGGGAGATATTGTTTGATAAGGTTAAATTAATACATGATCCATGAGTGATGATTGGCTTAGTTGTATTGGTGAAGCACATGAGTGCAAACCCTTTTTCATAAAATTAACGGAAGCTCAAATGCGGTGTTAGACGATCTCACTTCTCTTCCGTCTCTGCTGCCGCCGGCGGAGGCGACGAGATCGGCGGCAGAGACGGAGAAGAAGTGAGATGCCATGCATTGGTGATAGCTCCCTTTATTTTTACAAATCCCTGGCGCATGCGCAAAGCGCGCGCACGGCCGCAACGCGTGCCGTAGGCGGAGCGCAGTTCGGCGCGAGAGATCGCGTGACGCTATCCCGTGGCAGTCAGCGAGATCACCGCGGGTAAACCCGCTGATGTGCTCGGTGAGTGCACCGTTTGCCTCCCCCGTCTCCGCGTGGGCTGGTAACTTAATCGAGAAGGCAACGGGCTCTCGCTCTGTTTCTCTATTCGTCCCAGGTTCGATTTGTGGTGGTGCCAGTAGATTCTTTTATTTGTTCGCGGGAGTTTTCTGTTGACACCAACGGTCGCTACAGAACCCTTTGGGGGTAGAGATAAACAGCTTCGATTTAAAAAATTGGCTGACGATTACTATACTCCCAAATGCAATATTTGGGCGCAGCTGTTTTGACTGGGCAATATATTGTAACGGCAACTTCTGTCCATCACCGCTACGGTTGAAGGATGAAGCACTCAGATGAAGGTTTCAGACGTTCAAACTTTAACTGATTTAATTTACGGGTAAACATTGATGAAATTTGGCACAGACGAACTTGACACAATTACACTTATTACATAGATGAAATAGAGAGTCAAAGATTCAGAGTACTTAACGGGACATAGTTGGCGGGCGAATGGCTCCCGGCGGGAGGGCACGACGACGAGCGGCAGAGTGCGGCTCTCCTGGTGTTGCTCTCCCTCTCGCGCCAGAGGGGCCGCGTTATATTTGCTTTGGGGGGACGCATTGGGGGAAAAAGCGCATCCTAGCGTGTGCGGACGATAGGGAACAAGGCTAAGGCACACCCGCAGCCAATCAGGAAGACGCTTCTCAGCTCCAATCAGACATGTCCCCGCCAAAGTGAAAAGACCAAAAACACAGACACAAGGTTTCGACTCGAAGGCGCCCGTTTCTGGCAAAAGAATTACTGGTGAGAATAAAGTAAAGGTATACAAACTCGAAAACGCGCGCTTGGAGAATTTACGGGTGTAGAGCAAGTAGTTAGACAAAACGCACTAAAGTAAACAGGAGAAGAAACAGGAAGGTCGTCGTAAGAACACGGCGGCCCGCGTAGGCGCGCAACGGGGGTCGGAGACGCCAGTGCGTGCGGTAATACAAGATTCGCGGAGGGTCCCTCTCGAGAGCCCCGTCTCCCGGGTCGGCCGACGGGCCAACACACACCCGGCCTGCGCTTCTTAGAAAAGCTGGGCCTCGGTGGCCGAAGAGGGATGCTAAAAATTGAAAAAAGAACAAACGGAACAGGGGCTTCGCGACACCTTCCCCGACGAAAAAAAAAGAGTGCCCCCACTCTTACGAACCACTAACTCCAGAAGCTTTGAAATAACACATGAAAGTAATTAAACATGAACAACTGAGGGCGAGGCCCAGACAGAGGGACTTAATCACACACGCAAAGTAATTGCAAAAGAAATGGCAGAATAGAAAAACAACTTGCACATTCGGAAAGTCAAATGGATTACCAAGTAGCTTCATGAAACCGCCCTTGAGCTAAAACACCTGGTAACAAAACACAGAATACACAGGAGTAGGCAAATATGCACAAGCCCCAATACACCACTATAAATATCCACAAAATAAAAAGGTAAACATGTCTCGGGTCAGAAATGCATTGGATGAGAACAACCCTGCATGAAAAATAAAATGAGGCAATGAGGAACAAAATTGCGGGATTAATAAGGCAGAAAGCCTACCAAAGATATCCCAACACAGAATCGCACAACCCCTGCTGCATTGCTAGTTCACTGTATCGTCTCCTTCGCACGCACTGTAATACACTTCAGTGTCACTGTCATAGTTCACGAGTTGTTTGTCACGGCACGTCTCAGTGTCCGACGTATCAAAGTTCTGCCTTGTGGCTTCAATATCAGGTCCGGCGATTCTCGCTGCAGGAACACTGGGACGCTCTGGGGCTGCAGGGGAAACACATTGGGGCGCACGCGTATCACACTCACAATCACTCACTGCTGCCTCGTCGTCCGCGTCATCCTCAGAGTGCGGGAAGTTGTGGCACATTTTCAACCGCACAACGTTAACGATGTCGCGCTTGCGGCCGGTGCGGTTGACGATTTCCCAGTTGTTCTTTCCGGTCTGCCGGACGAGTCGGTAGGGGCCGTGGTAACGATGCAGCAATTTTGTAGTTTTTCCCCTCGACCTCGAGGGCGTGTAAACGTACACCAAGTCCCCGGGGTGGAAGTCTGCGCCGCGTCGCGTGGCGTCGTACCTTTCCTTGTTCCGCTGTTGCTGATTTCTTTCTCTTTCGGACACAAGAAGGCGCGCCTGTCGGAGACGACGAGCGATTTTGTAGGCGTCCAGCGTGTTGCTGTCTCCATTTCGTGCTCGCAAGCTCACGTCGATCGGCAGCACGGGCTCGTGTCCATGGAGGAGGAAAAAAGGTGTGAACCCCGTCGTCTCATGTTGCGACGAATTGTACGCGAAGAGCACGTAGGGGAGAAATTCGTCCCAGTCACGATGGTGCGACGAAACGTACATGCTGAGCATGTCGGCCAACGTACGGTTGAAACGCTCGCACAGCCCGTTCGCTTGTGGGTGGTAAGCTGTGGTGGTGACATGATTCGCGCCCATGAGACGGAAGGTTTCCTCGACGAGCTTGCCAACGAAGTGCTGTCCTCGATCACTGATGATGGTTTCAGGCGCCCCGTGACGCAACACAACCTGTTCGACAAACCCCTTGGCGGCTTCCGCGGCGGAAGCCGCTGGGCAAGCTACCGCTTCGACCCATTTGCTATGGTAGTCGGTCATCACCAGCACATAGCGGTTTCCGCATCTGCTCTTGGTGAATGGGCCCAAGTAGTCCATGCCGATCCGTTGGAACGGTCGTCCGGCCGGTGGAATGGGCTGCAGAAATCCGGCTGGTTTTCCAGGCACTGACTTTCGGGTTTGACAGTCAGGGCACGAGAGGACGTACTTCGACACTTGCGAAAACATTTTTGGCCAAAAGTAGCGGCTGCGTACTTTTTCCCACGTGCGCCTGATGCCGAGGTGGCCCGCCGTAACGTCGTCGTGACAGTGCCTTAGAACCTCGCGCCTCAAACACCTGGGAACGACGAGTGCTGCCCGCTCCTCTTCGAAACCCTTGGCCCTCCTGTAGAGCATCCCGTTGTTGAGCCGAAAACAGCGTGCCGACCTCTTTAGTTTCCTGACCGCTGATGGACTCGGCTGCTCAAGGTACTCTATCATTTCCTTCATCCAAGCGTCCTCTCTTTGCATTTTCCCGACGTCCACACGATCCAGCACGAGCAGCGGTAAAAAGTTTTCTTCACTGGCAGGTGCCGGCTCATAGGGCAGGCGGGAAAGTGTGTCGGCGTTCCCATTCTTCAGGCCGGGTCGGTGACGGAGCGTGATGTCGAATTCCTGAAGTAACAGTGACCACCTTATGAGGCGCCCATTTGCGTTTTTCACCCTCATCAGCCACGCCAGGCTCGCCTGATCCGTCACAACCGTGAAGGGGCTCCCAAACACGTATGGACGGAATTGTGCGCAGGCATACACGACAGCCAGGCATTCTTTCTCGGTGGTGCTGTAGTTAAGCTCGGCCTTGTTGAGTTGGCGACTTGCGTATGCGATGACATGCTCTTGTCCGTCATCCTTCTGGACGAGGACGGCGCCAATGCCGTAGTCGCAAGCGTCGGTGTGAATCTCAATAGGCTTTCCGGGTTCGAACTGGCGCAAAATGGGCGCGTTGGATAATCGCTCCTTCAAGGTTTCCATGGCTTGGCGGCACTCCCCTGTCCACTCGAAGGTAGCGTCCTTTCTAGTCAGGTTTGTCAGGGGCCGGGCAATTTTCGCGAAGTCTTTGATGAAACGCCGATAATAATTGCAGATTCCCAAAAAACTTTGTACTCCCTTTTTGTTTTTTGGTGCTGGCAACTCTGAAATTGCGGCCACTTTCCCTGGGTCTGGGCGGATGTCTGCGCCGGTCAGTACATGGCCCAAGTATTTGATTTCTTTCTGCGCAAATTTGCATTTGTCAGGTTTCAACCGCAGGTTTGCTCTTTCCAGGGCGAGGAACACGCCTTCCAAGTCTTCTAGGTGTGATTTCATCGTCTTGGAGAAAATCACGATGTCATCGAGGTAGGCTAGACACACCTTCCATAGGAGACCGCTTAGAACTTTGTTTATCATCCTTTGAAAGGTGGCGGGAGCATTGCATAAGCCAAACGGGACCACGTTAAACTCGTATAGCCCCGACCCGCAGGTGAACGCTGTCTTCGGCTTATCTTCTTCACGGATCGGGACCTGCCAGTAGCCGGATGTTAAGTCGAGAGTAGTGAAATAGCTGGCCCCTTGGAGAACGTCTAGGAGGTCGTCTATTCGAGGCAACGGATGTACATCCTTCTTTGTGACTGCATTTAGTCTCCTAAAGTCCACGCAAAAACGCCAACCTCCATTCGGTTTCTTCACGAGAACCACGGGGGAGGACCACGGGCTGTATGACACTCTGATTACATCCTCTCCGAGCATTTCGGTCACCTGACTGTCGATTACGCCTCTCTCAAATGGAGAATGCCGGTACGGGTGCTGGTGGACTGGTGACGCATCGCCCGTGTCAATTTCATGCTCAGTTACTGTCGTCCGCTGAATGGGGTTACGCTTTCCGGTGAACAAGTGGCGGAAACGCTGGATGAGAGCCGTGAGCTCACCTTGCTCCGACGGCTGCAGGTGCGGCCCAGTCTCGAAATGGAGCTCCTCATTTCCAACGGAGCCCTCCGGCACCGCAACTCCGAGCTGGGCATCGTGGATGGACGTCGCCCAACCCAGTTTGGTGTTTCGATGGAGGGTTACTGTAGACAGCGTAGGGTTGGCAACTCGAACAATTCCAACACCGCACTGCACATTTGTGAGGGTCCGTGCCACCTGCAGTCCGTTTCTAAGCTTTGCATTCGGCTCGATGAGATGAGGCCCATCTCTCGAAACGGCAACTTCAATCACCACCTCGGTGCGCGGCTCTATGCGAACGTTGTCGCGACACCGTGTTGTGAGGACGTCATTGTGCACGGGGGTGCTCGATTCAACATGCAGCTCAAAAACTTCGGTCCCTATTTGTAGCCTCGTGTTAGCGAAATCAAGGAGCAAATGGGCTGCTCTGCAAAATGGGAGGCCACCTAGCAGCTTGTATGGACAGTCTGGCAGAACTAAAAATTTCTGGCTGATGCGTGAGGCGCCGAATTGGAGTGTTACGTCAGCTTCTCCCACGGGTGACAGCATACTTCCGCTGATTCCCTTGATCAAAATCCCTGCTGTGCTTGGTTTGGTAGCCACGGAAAGTTTTTTAGCGAATTCTGAAGAAATTATGTTCACGGAAGACCCAGTGTCGATAACAATTTTTGAATTTTCGCCATTTGCATTTACAGGTACTTCCAGAAGTTGGCTGTCCAACAGCGTGCATACGGTCCGGCCAGGCTGCTGGTACCCTAAACTCGGCCGTTCCCGTTTCCCGGGTGGGAATATTGGGGCTCACCCTGAGCGCCTCGTCGGACCGGGCGCTGCTGCTCTTCGTCTCGGTTTCGGCACTGGCGGGTGACATGCCCGATGCGCTTGCAGTAGTTACACCAGGGACGCCCATCGTCGTACCGCGACCCTCTCGGGGGCCAAGGTGCAGGGGGGTGGCGTAACTGGTCTTCGATAGCCTTGAGACGTTCAGCGAGCGCCTCAATGGAGTCTGCGATGGCTTTCACGTCCTTATTCGGTGTAGGGGTGCCGTGCCCCTGAACGCATCCGGCCGCAGCACAAGCAGCCGCATCATGCGCGCGATCGAAAACGACGGGGCTCACCGACGGCGGCTGCATTCCGGTAGCATTGTTGGGCGTCCCGGCGGCGATCGCTGTCCACGGGTACGGGCCGGCCGGCTGGCAGGCAGGAGGCGGGCCGGAGGCACGGGCCATGAGAGCGGCCTGGTTGATGCGTTGAAGGATCTGCAGAAATTCTGCGCAGGAGCCCGGATTAGAGATGACAATTTTCTCCATAGTGGTTGGGCACAGCCCACGCAGGAGATGCCGGAGGCGATCCTCTTCCGCCATGGTCGGGTCCAGCCGTGCACACAGTTGCATCACGTCATAGTAGTACTGTTCCGGCCTCTCTGAAGGTAACTGGATTCGGTTTTGCAGGCGAAGATGAGCAATTTCGGCTGCATGACGATTGCTAAAACACGACTTGATTCGAGTGGTCCATGCTTCCCAGGAATCGGGCGCCCCAGTCAGAATTTGCGTGGTGTACCATTTTTTTGCGTCGCCTTCTAAAGCCAAATAGAGGAATTTTACCTTGGTGTCGGCATCCCAGGTGTTCAAAGATGCGACATGCTCGTAGCAGGTGAGCCACTCAGTAACGGACTCTTCCGGTGTCCCTTTGAACGTTGGCGGTCCGATGAAGGGCCTGGCCTGGGGGGTCGCAGCGGCAGCAGCTTGCTCCATAACTGATGAGGGGATCGCGTTGTCTTGACTTCTGAGGGTGGGGCTCATGATAGTAGAGCGGGGTCTGCGTTACTCCGCACACTCCACCACTTTTGTAACGGCAACTTCTGTCCATCACCGCTACGGTTGAAGGATGAAGCACTCAGATGAAGGTTTCAGACGTTCAAACTTTAACTGATTTAATTTACGGGTAAACATTGATGAAATTTGGCACAGACGAACTTGACACAATTACACTTATTACATAGATGAAATAGAGAGTCAAAGATTCAGAGTACTTAACGGGACATAGTTGGCGGGCGAATGGCTCCCGGCGGGAGGGCACGACGACGAGCGGCAGAGTGCGGCTCTCCTGGTGTTGCTCTCCCTCTCGCGCCAGAGGGGCCGCGTTATATTTGCTTTGGGGGGACGCATTGGGGGAAAAAGCGCATCCTAGCGTGTGCGGACGATAGGGAACAAGGCTAAGGCACACCCGCAGCCAATCAGGAAGACGCTTCTCAGCTCCAATCAGACATGTCCCCGCCAAAGTGAAAAGACCAAAAACACAGACACAAGGTTTCGACTCGAAGGCGCCCGTTTCTGGCAAAAGAATTACTGGTGAGAATAAAGTAAAGGTATACAAACTCGAAAACGCGCGCTTGGAGAATTTACGGGTGTAGAGCAAGTAGTTAGACAAAACGCACTAAAGTAAACAGGAGAAGAAGCAGGAAGGTCGTCGTAAGAACACGGCGGCCCGCGTAGGCGCGCAACGGGGGTCGGAGACGCCAGTGCGTGCGGTAATACAAGATTCGCGGAGGGTCCCTCTCGAGAGCCCCGTCTCCCGGGTCGGCCGACGGGCCAACACACACCCGGCCTGCGCTTCTTAGAAAAGCTGGGCCTCGGTGGCCGAAGAGGGATGCTAAAAATTGAAAAAAGAACAAACGGAACAGGGGCTTCGCGACAATATGTTGAGGCAAAAAATTTCAGACGGAAATATTTGTATGGTTACAGAAAACTTGCGTTTGGAGTGGCTGACGAAGCACAAGCCCCGTTTGCCTCGCTCATTATTCAGCACTCACTCGGGGTTCTGGCGTCGGTGGTGCTGGACCTCCACTCTGGCAGCTCGCTTAGCTGCAGCGGCTGACGAAGCGCATGACCGGTTGCTTCACTCGCAGTTCAGCACTCACTCCTGATGGCTGCAGTGTGATGAGGCAGCTCTCACCCGTGGGTTCTCTCGACGGCAGCTATAATAAGCATCTGCGTCGGCGGCGAGAAGTGCAGCTCAGGAAAGGACCGCCAACTGCCTCTTAAGCGAACGCTTAAGACGCCGTTCCCGCTACGCGCACGTCCCCCTCACGTTTTCGCTAAGCGTCGCGCAGTAGAGTGCCTTGTGCGGGCACAGCATACTGCCCTCTACCCTCCTCCCTCCGCGCACTTGCACGCTTTCGAAGAAGCGTCTCGCGCCTCCACGGCGAACCGTCCTCCCCTCCCAATTTCGCGACAGCCATCTAGCAGCAATATATGGGCCGTTTAGCAGCCCCAAATGAGAGGATAAAAAATCAAGTACGTGGCTCTGATGCCACTGGTCTTACAAGCTAAAGTGGCGGCAGGTTGCTCCTGCAGTTTTCCAGAGTGGTAGCGCGTGCCCTTAGTCCCCGGGAAGCCCCAAATATTTTGTACTCCAGCCTGAGTGTTGTACTGAGTACGTTGCGACACTGGAGTTTCACTTATGTTCCCGGCAGTGGCGGCCGCTTTTATGATGGTGGCGAAAAGCAAAAACGCCCGGTGTCGAAATTTCGGCCCACGTGAAAGATCCCCAGATGGTCAAAATGAATCCGAAGCAGTCGCCTACGGCGCACCTTGTAGCCTGTGTAGCTTCGGTGCGTAAAAGGCCCCTAAGAAATCAAATGTGAATTTTTCAGCAAGATATCGTCACGTGTAAATGGAAAGAATGAGTATGGTAATAATCAAACCTACGCCAGCAGGAACAGACAGGAGGCAATTCGGCCGTCCGTGCTTCACATCCGTCTAAAACAGTTCAAAACATTAATTTCAATATCGGACATTCTCTTCTTTCCGTATGAATTGAAGACACTGTACCGCGTGCCTTGTGGCAAAAGCTCTTTTTTCGCGTGCTCTCGGCACGGATAGCAGGGACGGCCTGCTGAGAGCAGCAACGCAGCCACATTAAGCAAGTTACGCTTCGGGTGTGCCGTCCACAGCAGTAGAATTTATTCAAAAATGTTTCGGGAATACGGCCAGCGATCATTAGTCGTCGCTGGCACAGTACCCAAGGGACCAAATCATTTTTCCTACGGTGCTGACATCTGGAATATTGAGTGCTACAATCTTCTATCTGCGGGTTAGGCGAACCGGCATCGACGCTCGCTGGCAAAGTGGAGGATCGCTTCGCAGTGCGTGGGCGCGCGTTCATGGCTTCTGCCGCACGCACACAGTAGGATTTACGGCTTGGTGTCTGGTAAAAGGAGCAAAGACATGCTTACGGGTGGGGATAACACCACGGACGGTTTGTAAATGAGGACTCGAAAATCTAAGGCAAGCTATGACACTCCCAAAATGATCTGAGCTTTGCGTTATCGTAAGCCCGTGTGTGAATCAAATCTGTGATTGCAATGAATTTCGTGACTCAACGGCAGCCACCGCCTCAATAGCAAGTAACTGTAGATCATTTATAAAAAATGGCCACTTATCAGCCTACTTCGCTGCAAGTATCGTCGAAAGGCGATAGACTTCTGCCGACCCTGCCACGTAAATCCTGACCTTCTCTTCCTTCTGGCTTCTTCCACAATAAATACGATGGAGGTCTGTTTAAGACAGTTTAATTTTCCCGCATTTGCTAAGCTCTCGCGCCATATATTGTAAGCTTTCGCTACTGTTGAACTTGGAATGCCGCCTCCCTGTCCTGGCGCGAACATATAGCTGGATGTGGAATTCCAAGTCGCAAATATTTGCGGTCGTGATAATCAAGCACAAATTTATTTCTAATTAAGAAAACACGACTGGTGCCAGTTATGTATTGATTTTTTGATTCAATAATGCCTGATGATTTCTTTTTTGCGGAAAGATATTCAAAAGTATGTAGTATGGTACCAAATTTCGGTAGTTTGGCAAGGTTTTGCCCATATAAACAATCTGTTCAAGAATTCTTTTAACTTCTGGCTGGTAGCTGAAAAGAAGGACAGGCAGGCAGGCAGGGAAACAGATAGATAGACACAGGCAGACCGAAATTTTCGGGTATAGGCAACCCAAGAAAGACAAGCCTATTTAAAAACTAAAAGGGTATAAAGCATATATGATGGCGCTGGTATATTATGGCGCCGGTTAAGACCCCGAACACGGAGAGTGCCTTTTGTTGGGGTGAAATTCCAGAGCTCCAAGGAACAGACAACCGCTAAAATATGACATCATGCCGATCCTGTGCGCTGATTCTAACCAGTGATGATGGTGTGGTGACGATTGGTTGTATTTTAAAGTCGCTAGAATTACTTCCGCCACTTAGGCGATAAAAGTTTGGTCTGTCTGTGTCGGTTCCTCAGTTCAGCCGCACTACCACAGGTTAAACAAGTTATTGAACAAAACGTCTATATAGGCGAAGCATTTTGAAACTACTTAATCCTGTGGCAGTGTCCATACTTCTCATCACTGTTCCGCAAAAAGAAAACATTAGGTATATTTGAGGGAAGAAATCACTACACAGGTTAGATTTACCTAGTTCTTTTATATAAAATGCACGAATGTTTGATTTTATCGATGGAAAACAAAAACTACGCCTTGAAGAAATGTTCACACCTAAAACTACAAAAAGCGCCAGCGGCACCCCCTCGGGAAGTGTTCCAAGTTGAAAAGTAACAAAAGGCTGCAGTTGATGGCGCGAGGAGTAGAAGGCCCCAAAGTTGAATTGACTTGAGCAAACAACCACTGTGTTTATTGTGGTACGATTGACACGGAAGGGGAAGAGCGTGAGATGTGGACGGGAAACACACCAAAGGCATTTACGGGTCAGGAGAGGCAGAAGACTGTCGTCTTTCGGCGACGGTTGCTGTGACGCGAGCAGACATGCGGCCGATTTCTTGCTGTTAGCTCAGTTCTGGCCTATAAAGTTAGGTTATCCTCATGTGAAACTTTACAAGACAAAGTCACGAAAAAAGTTCCCAGTCGAAGAACAAAAAAGAGAAACAATGAATTCAAAGCAGACAATTGCAATGTCTTCACTTGTTTTGGGGCACACTAAGCCCCGAAGCCGCAGGATACATGTTCTGTTCTTCCCTAAATGTGCACTTCCCGCACAGCAGTGCAGATAATTATGGCCGTCACTTCTCACTTTAAACGGAAGTTTACACGTTCGCTGTTCTGACGATGGGCTATATTTCTTAAGATGCTAAACAGTTATGCGTAGGGTATATTTAAATCAGCGCCAACCCTCGCATAGGGACGGCAGGGTCCAGCATGTTTACTCCGTTGCACGGGTGACCCCGCAACAGCTGCTGGCAGAGACACCCGCCTTTTCATGATGATGCTGCTCGTGCATCAGTATCACAAAGCTTTGACATTTACAACTGCAATCCGGATAGTTGAATAACCAGTGGTAGGGATACTAGGACATGCAGGGGTGCAGAGATTGCAGAGGAAAATAAACAGCCCCAGGAAGATACGCCCATTCGTCCAGCTGCCAAGAGATGCACCGCGGTACATCATACCGTTGTCGCTGTTCTCTCACCTCGCGTGCAATCGGCCAGCAGTGAACAACTCGCTCCTACATCGTTTCAAAGAAAATCGAAGTCGTCGACTGGCACGGCACGTCGAAGAAGAATGCCAGTCGTACCTCTCGGTGCTTCGGCATCGACCGCGAAGAATTCACGAGTGGCACTCCTCTCCCTCAAGCAAAGGTGTAACTGGATACGGTAGGGGAACCGGGAATTCACAGTAGGCGCATCTTGGATTGTGTTGTTTGCCCCTGTGTGGTGGAACAGGACACTTAAAGTTATTGATATACGAGGCTGCAGAAGTATAAAATTGCATTTCATGTACAGAACGCACACGCGAAAATGAACGCCATTCTTCTGCTTCTAAGAAGTACCTCAGACACTTCGATATATTTCCACAAGTTTCGCAAAAAAAAGCATTATAAAAGCCGGTAGAAGACGCCACTCATCATTATGCTATTATCATGTTTTGTTAGCCGGGTTTGTTGAACTCACTTTTTACCAGCAAATTCTTGGTAAAACCATTGACAAATCTCTGAGGTTGTACAACTAAGCACTTCACTAGAGTTAAAGTACTCCAGGCCAGTGTGAAATACATCGTTTACCTCTAGCCGGATTCTTGATACTGCTGGCACTATAGCCCATAACTTTACCCAGGTTTCCACTCGACGCTTCGGTTGTTGCGATCTCTAGATATTGCGGAGACTAGGAAGTTACCCCCCCCCCCCTCGCCATGTGGCACTGCCACGCCGTTTCCTCCCTCTACTCAACTCGCCCCCCCCCCCCCCCCCCCCGGCTACTGGCTGTCTGCCCTCGCGCACTGGGACGCCAATTCAGTGCGGCCTGGTCGACAGGGCACGGGCCCACAAAGGTATCCTTCCTTAGCTCAACCACGCCCAAGCGTGGTCACAAATAAGGGCCTATGGCCTCCTTTTCAATAAAGACATACATTTATTAATTGTCCCTCTCTCCACAGAAGTTCATGTTGCAAAGTGTTCTCATTGAGCGCTTCTTGCTCAGATGTAATATATATTGCCGGCGTCCAGGCATGGCACAAAGATATTCAAACGATTACTGACTCTACGAAACAGCCCAAGTCAAGCACCTTTTCTTCAACAAAGGAACGTTTTGTCCTTGGCACAGATAACGACAAAAAAAAAAAGAAATTTCTGGAAGCTACACGTGGGATATGAGGAGCGCCGTAATGGAGGGACCACAAGTAATTTTGACCACCTGGCGATCTTTAGGCACGCCGAAATCTCGACAAGCGGGCGTTTTCGCTTCTTCACTCCACGTGAAAAAGCAGACACGGAGGCCGGGCTTAAACCCAAGTTCTTTGGCTCAGCAGCACAACGCCTTAGCCACAAAGCCATCGCGGCAAGTAAAAATAATGAAGGACAATAAAGTCGCTTCTTGGGGAACAACGCGAACTAACAGGGACACAAAAAGAAAGAAGTGGACAGGACTAACGCTGACTTTCAACTCGATTTATTGGAAAAGACGTAACTACTTATACATACACAGAATCCTCCTCCCCCACCACGCCACGTGCCCACACCAGCCAATGACATACTATCAAGAGATTACTATTACTATTACTATACTATTAGTTTGCGTTGTTGCCCAAGATGCAAGTAGACCAACTCGCCCAACTCGCCACCCTGCTACAATAAAGTCGCTGCAGTATTCTATTCCACTCAAGATGTCCGCTGCTCAGCCTACTAACAGCCCTCTTTCTGTGCCAGTAGCAGGAAATGTACGACATGCTAACGTGTGAAAGGCCTACAAGGCCGTAGAAGGCGCTTTTTTTACAAAAAATTAGTTCTTACCCACCTGCCGGCAAAGCGCGTAATTAAAATGCAAGACGGCTATATAACCGGTATGGCAAAAATGTACCGGGAGCTAATCCGATTATACGATGGCGCTGCTACGGTGTGGCTGCGACTTTGCTACAACATTGTTACGGCCTCCCGCCTCCTGCTACACGGAGAAACCCTTTCGGTGACTGCCCACCAACATCTTGTGCGTTTGGCCGCGTATATTTGTATGCCCCCCCCCCCCCCTTTCTTTTTCTTTTTCCCCTGGTATCACTGGCACGCATGCAGCCAAATTTAAGCTGGTTTTAAGCTGGTGTGTAGGGATTTGTGGCGGCGCAACTATTTGCACTGTGGGCTTTATATTAGTTTTATAATAGCAATGACACAAACTTTCTCGACTCCAAGGTGCAGATAATCTACTTACATGGTACGGCATTACACTAGCTGCACTTTAACCTTAGGATTATGGTTGTAGCCTTCCATTCCGTTCACTGCTGCGGTATTTCTATGTACGTGCGCCACTATGCCGGTTAAGTTTATACAAGTCGACGCTGCGAATAGGGGAAAAGCCATGAAATGCCTATGTGAGCATGTGTGGTAGTGCAAGTTATTTGCACTAGCTCGGGCATATGGTATATGTTGCTAATGTGTCCAAGTTCTACCCGACGCTGTAAAAGTACAACACGGTTATTTAAAACTAAGGCTGTTGTTATCTTGGTTAAGCAGCCCCCCTCCTCCCAACAGCAAATCCACACCCGGCTGCATGCGGGCCACTTCAAATTTACACTTAGTTCAAGCCGGTAAGCGGACTTCTTTTTTTTTTAAAGGAGGAAAATTGTAGCGTTTTCTTGCAGCCGAACGATCGATGGAGTAAGAACCCGGCTTTAGTGAGCAGTACCTGCCCCTTTTGCGTGAAATCGCAAACGTGGCTACACTGTTTGCTACAACAAAAAAATCGCGCACGTAGGGGCAGTTGTCTAGATAGAAAGTAATACGTCGTGCTATAGTCTTGTACAGCTAGACCCGCCCTTCATCGCAATGATCTAGTTTTCGCAGATAAGTTCACAAATCCTTAGGTTATGTCATCTTGACCGGCGTCTTTTCAACTGAAAGTGTAGTTCAGAAGGGCCAAATAACTTCTAGGCTGATCAGTACAAGAATTGAGGAAAAATTCCGGCGCCAAGTCTGAATGTCATGCTCTAAATAATTCTGCACACGTATATACCAAGTCTCGCAATGAACAGCCGCAGGCTTAGCAAGTAGTAAAAGAGAGAAGGAATAGGGCTCCTGCGGATAACCCGAACAAACAGTCCCCGCAAAAATTAAACAACAAAATCAGAAGCGGCCTTCTATTTCACTCTGGCGTCCCCACTCAAAGTACAACAGACGAACGCGTGTACATTATAGGCGCGATTAGCTATGGTACAGGATAAAATAGGTTGGGAGATGCATAAAAATATCATCGTAGGTAGAACTAATATCTTACATTGTTTTTCGCTCCATTCGACACGGATACAAACTGCTCACATTGCATCGTAACATAGCATTTATTTGCGCATACCGGCTACTGCCGAGTCCTGGCTTTCCCCTGCCGAGCACACGAATACCGACTTTTTGAAAGGAGGAGGGCCAGCGTTCACTAAGTATTTTAAAGCTCCCTCTTGCACCTTGCTAAAATATGTACTGAAGTTTACTGCAAAGGTAAACAGGTGAGGGGGACCATCTGTTAAAACAGCACCTAATATTTAGCACCTGAAAAGATGTTACTCGGATACTTTCATTCACATCCTTTACATTTTCCGAACGTCCGTTCTCTGGTTTCCGCAATTCACAAAAAATAAAAAGCGATTTTCCGAACGCCTATTTGTATTACTGGCTCTGCTTTGCAGCTGTGATTGTACAAGAAGCTCGCTTGAGAGTAGTGCTACGCAAAATGGTCTGAAACCGGTCACTGATCAATGAGATTCTGGCATTTGTGCGCCATGGAATCTAAGACACATTGTGAGCTGGTTATTTAGAAGTCGATGTAAGAAGATCAAGCTGCTTCTGCATAGTCGTTTAACAGCAAATAAGGTAGCCTTTCCGCTAACGTTACCACTGCAACCCGAATTTTTATTTTATTTTTGTTCACACTGGAGCCGCAACTTTTATTTGGGTTGGCAGCTGTTTATGGCGCCTGTCGGAAGTACTTAACGAACACCGTACCAAGATTTACTACATGTTGTGAGCACATCGGCAATATTTTGTGAAACGATTTTCTTTAAAGCAGCCTACAGCATCTTCACCACCAGAGGGAAATAACGGGCAATGCTTGTTGCATTTCGGCTACAATGCTTTACTACCCGCTGCGAGAATCAAAATAAACCAGCTGGGTAGCATACCGCACGTCCACTCCGTGCGAGACTTTCGCTGTGCCCCAAGGCGCGGTGATGAGCCCTCTACTGTTTCTCGGTGTGTCGTCCTATCATACCGCCGTTGGATGCGACCCGTTTCCGGCTGAGGCTCCTTCTATTTTCATTAGCCCACCGACGTGACCAGCCCCGTCGTCTCTGCAACAAGTGTGCGCAGCGGCGGTTTCCAGCACTTCAGTCCCCATCGCGTCGGCTCTCGTCGTCCTTAGATGAGGCGCGTGCCGCGCGTACGGCACAGCGTCGGCTGCGCCCGAGCGCATCCCGCTTATACCTCGAGGCAGTTTCTTTTTTCCCCAAGTCGCTCGCGTGCCTGCCTCGTGAACTGCTAGCCGCACGGCCCCGAGGTGTACGCGGGCGGATACAATGATTGCGTCGCTTCTGCAATAAGACCTGCTCGCGCTGTCTTGCTCCCGGCGATGCTAATAGGTACCATAGCTAAAGAAAAAGAAGCTCAACGTGCCGTGCCGTCGTTCTTTCTGTTTTCAATGCAATAGTTGCCAGCAACGTGAGGTCTTCAAACGCCGCACGTCGGTAATGTTCATTAGCATTTCATTACCGATGGCGATATCCTGGTAGCGAGAATAAAATGTAAACAAAAAACACCCTGCCGGATAAATTCACCGGGTTTCCTCGAGCAGGGATTCTCACGCAACGGCCTCTATGGAATATCTAATGGCGGACGCGGTAGGTAGGTAATTGCGGCGTTTAACTTCGGTTCCGTTCAGCTGTAATAGACGTATATTGGCCATCCAAATTTGGCCTTTAGTACTCTCGGATAGCGTTAAATTTTATTTATGGTAAATAAGCGGGTGTACAGACGATAAAACTGCTCGAGAGCACCAAAGGGGCGATGAAGTAAATGATCCCCGCACCTTCTAGGCACACCAAAATTGACGTCGGGCGATTTAACCCAACCTTGCTCCTGCTTGCGATAGTGTTACGGGGCACTGTGGAGTAGCCACCGATATTGCCCGAGGAAGCAAATGGGCGTCAGAGTTTTCGGCCAGCAGAGACAGATAGGGTAGTGATAAGGAGATGTACCCGCTTTGAATGAGCTTCCTGTCTCTCCATCCGCCCCATCCATGCACCAAACTACTGCTTAGGCGTGGGAAAGCGGAAGGGGGAAGAATACTTTCCAGTCACAAAATAGAAGTCCAGAAAAGCTGGTAACTGCTGGTTTCCTCTCGTTTTCTTGACTTCCTTACCGCCTGGCACATTAGAGACAGACGGCATCGCCGCAGAAGACCTCGATATGAAGCCGGTGGCGTCTATAGTGCCACAGAAGGCCGGCGATTAGCCCTGCGAGTTAAATTGAGCCTAGTAAAACACAATGTCTCTATAGAGACAGTTGCTAGCCAGAGCATCGAAAAAGTAAAAAACATTTACTGAGATAAACAGCGAGAAGAACTTCTCAATCAAACTTTTACAACGAGCAAATGCGCCGACCTAAGAACGATTGACGGCATCTTCGAAAGGAAAATCAATTCGCCCTAGAGTTTTACACCACTTGCCCACCGTGGGTGCCATGGCCTTTTTCTAAAACTGGAGCTATTGCAATTTAAAGCAGAACACTAACGCCGGGAAAAACGTTGGGGTCGAAGACGGTACAAGAGTTACGTAAGTACTACTATAATCGGTGGTAGGACGAGTCCTTTACTGCCGTCTGTTCCTGCTTCCTGCCCCCTGTGCATTCTTAACTTTCATCTGAAAACAGCATGCGCACATAACATTTAACTAACAATACTCCGAAGAATAATCTTTATTCTCTATGCCGGCAGGCACAAGGACGTTAAGCTAAGTGCTGCATTTCTCAACACAACGTTTTAGCTTCGTGCTAACAAAACCACTTCGACCTCCGTCCAAAGTAAAGAAGCCAGGCCACTGAACACTTTTTAAAACGAGACGTGGAGCTCGTGTGAGCTCTTGCAACCACTCAAGTAGCGCCTAAACGACAAACAACCGAAGTCGCGAAGGAGATAGGGTGACAGCGCGCCTTTGCTGACCAGCCTGCCCTAATCACACAGCCCCTCGTTTCCCCGAGGTCCCTGTAGTTAATGGGCTCATTAACCACGTTTACCAGTGCATTAACCCCAGATGCTGAAAACAAACACATTTGCGCACCACACTTGATGACCCCGCATAACGCCGCTATTTGCATATCTCGTTACTGGATGCGTCGTAAAACTAACGGTGTTTTTTTATGCAATGTAAGAGAGAAGGTGAGAAGGTCTTTCGAAGAAGCATGGCGAGCAAGCGAGGAGGACTCAGCGATAAATCAAAAGCGGTACTTTTTACGGAATATTGCCAAGACAACTTCTGAAATACATTGCATGTGTCAGCTCAGATTAAATGGCGTCCAACGTAACAGATTGCGACAGTGATGATAGCTTTTCCGCACGCGATGGCTAGACAAACATTATGGCATTTTCGGGAAATGAAGTGTAATGAAATGAATTACAATGAGTGAGGTGTAACGTGCAGTGGCTTGGCTAAGCAGGTGTTTAATGCGTTCAGTGCTACAATTAATCAACGAGTTCGTTGGCCATGAAAAGTACCAACTTCGGACGAGATGCATGAAAGGTGAAACGTAAAAATTTCCCTAAAGAATCAAAATTTTGAGCTTGGACGTCGACGACTCTAAAATAAACGCTGTGCTCGTAAACACTCTTACACTTTTAAAATTCTGAACAAAGGTGAATTACGGATAATAAAAAATTATAAAGTACCTCCTTTTTGGCGTACTTACATTTTTGCAACTTCTTCTGGTTCCAGTTTTGCAGTGCACTTCTGAAAGCAGGCATCCTACATTTTTGTCGCATTTAAGTTACCAATACACCCTTCCTTTTTTAACATACGTATAGTTGACACTGCATTTAACTAAAAGCTTATAGAACAAAACAAAAGAACGAGGAATGGAGTGAGACGTGACACGGACACGCGCTACTTTAAACCGAAGTTTATAAGAGGAAAGAAAACAAATTAATTAGTGACACGAAAGCGTGACACGTTTAAGTCAAGTCGTTTTAACCATCGGTGCAGGTAAAATAGGTGCATAAAATCGAGCATAGGTGTCGTGTTCTGCTACTGCTGTCATCAGTATACTGGAATCAGATACATTACGCCACAAAACAAGGCACCCCGCATCTGCCTGAGTGTATTGTTGGGCCCTTGTAAATTGCGAGCGCCTTTTTAAAGCTCTCTAAAAGAGTTCTCTGGATACAATAACTACTTAGTGCGCGTCTACGGGTTCTAAACAGTAAAGTTAGACACACCCACTAGTATGTCCCTGCGATACATATGTGGTGCAGGCTGGGAACCTCTTTCCCTCTCACAGTCACCTCACCCACTAGTATGTATGCTTCTGTCACATAGGTGCGTGCTTTTTTTTTACAGGTGTACCAGCGCCCAACTAATTTCGCAAAGCACCATAACCAGTTCGGTTTTCGAAAATCCTGGTAACGCTTCCGGTTTCCAATAGTAATGATAGTTTGCTCCGCCTTTTTAGAAGTACTAAATGTCAGAGCACATCGCCACTGAATAACGTAAATACATGCTCGTCTTCGTTGGCGGATGGCTAATGAATACATGACTTGCCAGGTAAAAGAATTCCGTCAATTACGAAAATTGCGCTAACTGGACATGCAGAGGAAGGGAGACAAACAATGCGCAACTCGCAACTTTCGTAATTCATAATACACCAACTAGCCCAACAGAACATTTTACTAAATTCCGTCAACCCGCACAGTAACGACGCCTAAGGTCATTCACAAAATATTGCCAGTGGTTACGAGATGGGGTTCCATGACCCCATTCATCTGAAGACGCTATAATTGCGCCACTTCATGCATGTGCTATCTTCGCCTACTCTCGTGAAGGCCTTCAGCGCTTGTTACTACCGCATCACCAGCAGCTAGACCAGCAAGTGAGCAACCTCAACACGCAGTCTTTAACTAAGCATTTCCCGATGTTCTCTTATATCCACGTCATCTTCACTTTAGCGTTGTTGACAGTGTGGACACTGACCGAGTTGCTGCTTCTGTTTATGAGATTCAGGAGGGAAATCATGAATCCAACAATCATGAACGACGGCGACTCACGGGCAGACCAACCGGTACGCGCAGATGCTTAACTAAAATTATCCCTACGATTAGTTCAGCATTTACAACAATATTAAACACTCCCAACTTGTCGTTCTGTGCTTGACATTATGCCTGATAAAAGATTACTGCACATATTTTCTCCGCTGAAGTAGAAAATACCTAAGGCCCTGTGGTACCGGGGTTCTTGCACCCGGCCGCGGTTCCCCAGAAGGACACTGAGCCCCCTCGATCACACCTTTACTGGGAGTCCCGCTCCGCCAAGGTACACTGCTCAGCCGATCCGGCTGCACACACGTCGCCCAGCCGAGTCCGCCATGTTCCGCCCTAGCTCGTCCCGCGCCACCTCCTCATCCTCAGCCGGCACATGTCCATCCCGTGGGATTGTCCCCCGCCACTATTGCCGGATTACCACACTCTCCCCCCCTCCGAAGAAAAGGCCGACGCTGGCTGCCCTCGGCTGCAGTCGTCGGCACTCTCGAGGGACTCCCACGGCTCAGCCCGGATGGCAGTAGACCGGTGCCACAGGTGGCCTCCTAAGACCCGGGGGTCCTTGCAGAAGGTCCAAACGTGGCAAGGTCCTGTCCGCGGGCCTTGCTCCGCGGGTCGCGTCGGCACTCTCGAGGGACTCCCACGGCTCAGCCCGGATGGCAGTAGACCGGTGCCACAGGTGGCCTCCTAAGACCCGGGGGTCCTTGCAGAAGGTCCAAACGTGGCAAGGTCCTGTCCGCGGGCCTTGCTCCGCGGGGGTGGTGCCCGGCGCAGTCGTCAGCAGCTGTCCGCCTCGAGCTCCTGCTTCATCTTGGCGAACTCCTCCTTGGTCATGGGGCCCTCGCCCTCGCCGAGCTTCTGGAGCTTCTCCCGCGAGGCGTCGAAGTCCGGCCGCGGAGGGGCCGGTGGAATGATCATCCCGGCGTAGTCCTCGCTCTCCTCCAGGGCGTCATGGAGCCAGATGAACTCCTCGTGCTGCCGAAGCACAGAGAACTCCGGCTTCTGGAAGTCCGACAGCGTCGTCTTGGTGTGGATAGTGAACTTGACCTTGTCCCTCTCGCTGAGGGCATCCGAGATGTCCACCACCAGAGACTGGTCCTCCAGGTCGATCGTGTCTGACCGCATCCTCAGCGAGCTGTCGGTCACGTTTGCCGTGTCATCGCTGCCGTCCTGAAGAGTCATCATCACTGGGCGCTGGCCGGCACAGCGACGACGCAGTCCACCGAAATCACGCACGACCCAAAGCAGCGACCGCTCGTAGCCGGCCTCGCTGCTTCCTCCGTTCGAAAACGCCCACTCACCATGTCCTGTGCCACTGCATTCTGGGCGGGAAGAAGACCACAATGCCCTTCCCAGGAACCACGGCCGGCCCCACGTTCAGGGCGCCAAATGTGGTACCGGGGTTCTTGCACCCGGCCGCGGTTCCCCAGAAGGACACTGAGCCCCCTCGATCACACCTTTACTGGGAGTCCCGCTCCGCCAAGGTACACTGCTCAGCCGATCCGGCTGCACACACGTCGCCCAGCCGAGTCCGCCATGTTCCGCCCTAGCTCGTCCCGCGCCACCTCCTCATCCTCAGCCGGCACATGTCTATCCCGTGGGATTGTCCCCCGCCACTATTGCCGGATTACCACAGCCCCTATCTACAAGAAATATGGTTACAACGCGAAGCTTTCTCTGATACAAATGCAAAGTCCCCATTTCAATCAGCCAAAATCAATATCTGCGACAACGCTGAGCTAAACGAATGTGATGTCATGATCTGTATCTACTAGATTGTTATTGGGTCACCTGAATGTGCTGATTCGATTAGCTCATTCTTGTCGTTCGTTTGGGTTTCCCATTAATTAAGCGTGTGGTGTGATCAAAGAGCCATCTGTGCGCCTGTTAGAAAATGATTTCATCATCATCATCCTCATCGTCGCTCAAACTGTGACACTAAACGGCCTTCGTCTACCACAGTAGAACTCGTGGCGCACCGCCACAGGGTAGACATAGAACGCTTCGCTTTAAAAACTTGGTAAAGGCCACACTACCCACTCAAACGCCCAAAGTAGTCTGGTTACTACAAAAGGGCCACCAAAGCATTCAACCTGTGGAAAGATCTCACCCTTACAGAGCGCATTCCTGCAAGGTGACATAAAAAGCCCGTCACGCGATAGCAAAGAATTTTCCGAGGTACTTTAGTCCATCGCCTGAGTACGCCCAAGTGAATAACAAGAACCCCGGGGAAGTAGTTGGCGCCGCCCAAACTAACTTGCACTTTTCTCAATTAGGGATCCTCTATCGGTCGAGCCGCAGTGCCTCACTGCCCTCTTCAGAAGTGCGTGCTTCGCTAAGAAGCCTCTTGTGCTCTTTCCTCAGCACCGCGCTCTTCCTGATCGATGACGTGAAAGCCTTCTGTCGCGGTCTGAAAACATGGGCACCGAAACGGGCGCACGGAGCGAACAAAGAGTATCCAGTGCTCTTTCCCAGTTCCCAGTTTGTAGGAGTCCTACCTAATGGAAGCGGAACAATGGGACAGGACACGCAAAGCCCCCACAACCTTGCCGAAGAGAAAAGGCTCCCACAGGCAGAACATGCTAGAAGACGACGCAACTCCGACGCGTGGAGAGAAGAAATCACCGATATATGAGGTGTTGTCCCGGGCTCCCAATGACGGCCCACTACAGGGCAGCGTGACCGGCGAGCTCCTTGAGTGCACTTTCTGCTCGGATGACGAGATGCGAGAGGCAAACTTAAATTCATGATGAGATGAGGAGCATAACGACCTCACAAAAAACAGGGTATACAAAGATTCCAACACGAGTACCTTGCAGCAAACAGGGTTGCGATAAATATTTCAACAAGACTACTCACTCTGAAAGCCAAACAACGCTCAAGGTCCGCCCAAAACGCACTAGCATCACAACGCAGCGTCTTTATTATTTATAGGCTCCTCGCCAACGGCCGCATGTTTTCTGACGGCATAAGAGTTTTCAAACAGTTGCAACACTGAGATCAAGTAAAAAAAAACACATAGCGTGACCGTGCAGTAAGTCGCCGGACGCTTGCGTCGAAAGCATCGCGAGCATGCATGGAATGTCCTACGGGTTCAGTGACGCTTCCGCGTACGTTCTTGTGTATTTCGAAGCATGTACGAGGCATGAACCACTGGGTGACAAATAATTTCGAGCACGTAATTAATGCACCTAAACGCGGATTTATGACAGCAGGATGCCGAAACAGCAAATGGATTCTCTATGGCAAAGATCAATGCGCATTAACGACCAGTTAGTGACATTTTTCCGCACAAACATGCCGGTATATCGTCAGACGCCGGTATTCGAAGCTGCTATATACTGCGTAACCTATGTACTAATAAGGCTCGATTTTGTAGTAGTTGGTCAAGCCAAAGACGACGAACAGGAAGGTCGTAAACGCACAGCACACTCTCCGTGTGCGTCCTACCGGTCCGTCGTCCTTCGCTGTGATACTGACGCATTAAATCAATGACCGTTGGATTATGCACGCAGACGAGGCTAAACCTTTATGTATTGGGTAGTCTTACAGTTCTTATCGGACTGCGGTGTATTGTTGTTGACGCAGGTGTGGCCACAAATTTACATATGCATATTGGATATTCTTGTGGTACCATGGACAGAGAAGAATAACCTTTGCCATATAATTATGTGCACAAACCAGCTACACCTAGCGTATGTGATCATATGCCATTTGAGGCATTAGAGTCTGAAACGGGATTTGTGCCGTAAAAGTTAATTGCTCCATCCAATGAGTAGCCGATCATTTATGCGTTCGAAGTTACACTCTGTGGTGTAATGCATCATGTTTAAGCACAAACCTGAAGCTGTGCAACAAGTGTGACGAGAAATTACTTTTTATAGAACAAACAGCGTCTTGGAGATTTGCGTCCCTGCTAGCGCGTGATGTCTGAAGTTTATTCCTTTTTTTACAAATGTGACCCGATCGTAAACGGCGTGACTTCAAGGACTATTCGGTTTGGTTAGTATTCGTAGTTGAAGTACGTTGAGAAACTTTCCCTAGAACAAATGCTGGAAAAATGAAATGTTTTATACAGAACAACCAAAACTTCGGAATAATACATCCAACCCGGCTTTGACAACCAAGTCTTGATACTAGCGCAGGATGATCTCCAACAGGTACATCCTACAAAGTCCACGGTATGATGATGATGATGAATCCTATTGGTTTCCCCTTTGAAGCGGGGTGATGACATGTCATCTTACCAAAAAGGACTAATATAACCATGTTTTACACTCTTGGTTTAATACTAACGCTGCTTAAGGCAGGCACTAACGCTTATTAGGCCTGAAATAATTTCTTTTCCCTGTTACAGGTGGTAACTGTCATAGGCAATATTCCCCTCTCTGCATTTCGTCCACCAGCATTCTAATCTTCTTTTCGTCCCCTCGACAGCCTTGAAGTTAACTTCCTCTGTGATACCCTTAAATCCTAGGGCTTCTGGAAGCCCAATATTCCCTTCATGTAGATTTGGATGGATACCCTTACATTCTAACACTATGTGCCGCATAGTTTCTGTTTCTTTTCTGCCTCTGCCTCTGTATTTCTGCCTCTTTTTCCTTTTTTGTTGTTGCTTTTCAGTAAGCCATACATTCCGTTGCTGGCTGCGATTTGCTTAGAAATGGTTGGCATAGCGGCATTTATATAATTTTTTCGTTTCAGGTCCAATTAACACATTCCCGGCAGTTTCCAAAAGCAACGACGCATTTCCATATTTGGTTTTTGCGGCTACCCTCAAAGGGAATTTTTTTTCAATCCGGGAAGCACTTACATCTTTCATCTTATAACAGTAAAACCAGTATCTTTCGTCAAGCACTTTTTATGGGGATTCCGGGGCTTATCGACTAGAGCATCAATCGCCGAGATTCCACCGAAGGCAATAAAGACGTAGACAAACACGCTGCGTGTAACGATGCACATCGGCCTGCCGTTTCAAGATTGGAGGCATTAGGTGATGAACTACATAGATATTTCACTTGAATATATTTGAAAGGAGGGACGATTTCTTGTGACTGCTTGCAGCGATGGCGCTGTAACTTTATTTCTAGGATGGGCCCATTGAGAGTAGGCTACAAGTCACAAAGGGCACAGCATTTATGCCTTCATAAAACAAACCTATGCTCATGATAGTTGAAGACAAAGCAACAAGTCAATTGCTCCCTCTGGCCGGACGCGCTTCCCAAAGGCAGGCTTCAAATTTTTACAGTATCTGGGCAAACGTTTATAGCCATTTCTTTCTGAAGATGTAGCAACACCGGCTGTGATATTTTGCAGGAGCACTCAAGAAGTAAGCACTGTGAGAATAACATTTGTCTTTTCCATCAATTCTGTAAAGTGAATTCTGTCAACACCTAAATGTTTCAAAAATCTGCATCATTATTATGGCAGTTCCTAACAAGCCACAGAAAAAAAGCGATGTTTACTAAAGGTTTATGCTATCTCGATGTAAAAAACACCATGCTATGCAAGTTCAGTTTTTAAATTTACATGGTCTGATTTTAGTTATAAAACAATGATAGAGAATCAAACTGCGTTGGTAGTACATAAAAATATTTCTTTGACAGCATACAGGTGGATGGATCTAGAACTACGTAGAAATAAACACTGACGGCGGTATTGAGCTCGCGCGGGGATTGTGCACCTTTTGTGCGGAAAGTCTCTTCCATCCTGGTGAGACCTGAAGCGTGGTAGATTCCCTTGACGACTGGCAGGGCAGCTCAATACAGCGCCTGAAGCTGTTGCATATAATGTTTGATAAGAAAAACTTACGGAGCCCATAGGTGGCCTTCGTCACCATGGTGGACAGCGCGAGTCGACATGCGATGCTTTGGGCCACAAGTGTCGGAAATAACCAGTAAACGTGCAGTAGGGGAGTTCGCAGTTTTAAGCTGCTGTTTTACGCAGTCAAACTCGGGAATTGCAACCGCGAAAAACCGGGTCCCATGACTCAGAGCATACTGAAAAGGTTGACCCGTCGTAGTCTACCACTGACGGCTACTGAAAGGTGGTGGCTAAGGCTCAATGCAATGGTTCCTGGGACGTGTTTGCTTGCTGAAGCAGGCGACGCAAGGCGATTAGGCAGCGCCACAAAATATTTATTCGTGAGTACGTACTATCGTGATAAACTGTCTACGAACAACGGAGCCCGTGGCTTTCAGTACATGCCACGCATCGTGGCGGCGGGCCGCTTAGCGGTTTGCGCTAAACACAGCGGAATAGGATGCACAATGCTGACAATTTTAAGCTGTGACAATGCTGAATGCTGTATAGAAGGCGTTCATGGTTAGATTGATTGATTACTGTCTGGAAGCCACACCTGGGCTATGAGGCGCGCCGTAGTAGATGGTTCCGGATTAATTTTGCCCACGTGGGGATGTTTATCGTGCGCCGAATTCTCGACACACGGACATTTTCGTTTTTCGCCCTCATCCTAAAAGCAGCTACTAAGTTGGGTCGAAACCGCAATGTCCTTGGCCTCAGCAGCACACCGCCTTAGCCACTGAGCCACCGCGGTGGTTAATTCATGGTTCGAACTTCACAATTTTACGAAGTGAAAGTACATCTTGTGCTTTGGTATCGATCAAATGCATGTCACGAACTTCATGCAACTTGTGTTGTTTGCACTTGTGCAAGATACGTCATTACAAGTAGAGCTACACAAAAAAAAAAAAAAAACTCCCAAGCATTTCCCCGAGGGTGAACATGGTTAAGTGCGAATGCACGGGGTGATGCTATGAGGGGGAGTAAAGTTAAAATCCGTTGGCATTCGCCCGTGAGCGCGCGCGAGCCGACCCACGGAGGTCTGGCAGTTTATCGCTGCATATATAGGGGGGTACGCCGCGCCGAGCGCGCCGAGCCAGGTGGCTGAGAGAGGAGGCGAGCGCAAGGGGAGAGGGACAGCGGCGCACGGCAGCTGCAGCCGAGCGAGGGGGAGAGGAGAGAGTGTGACGTCACGGTGGAGCAAGGGTTAGGGCTTGGGCGAGTTGGTTCATGATTATAAAAGGGAAAACAGCGCAAACTCAGACAAGACACAAGAAGAAGGCGGTGACAAACACGAGCGCTGACTTACAACTGAGATTTATTCCTAGGCTTTTCACATATATATGCTAATAGTCAAAAGCACAAGAAAAACCGAAAATTTCACGATAGAAGGAGATACAAAAAGCCGCTCGTCACGCTTCAACGGCGCCATGTGCCACAAACACTTGCTGTACTATTGAGGGACAGATAATTAATCTCTTTCTGCGAGAGGGACAAGGAAGGAACGCTAACACATTTATCTTTTCTGCGCAATATTTCTGCGGCTTCAATTATTTCTCTTGTTGTTTTATCTTTGTGTCGTGAGATGACCTGCGTTTTTTGAAATATTGGGGCGCAGTCGTAGCAATCCCGACAGTGGACACCTAAGTGGCCACTAATCGCCGTATGTACGTTATAGTTGTGTTTTAAGCATCGTCCAGTTTGGCCTACGTACGTTTTCCCACAAGGAACGGAATAGACGACGCCTTTGACACATTCAAAAAACCGGTTGTCGTGCTTTACGGAGCAAGACTGCACTGTTCTTTTGGTTTTGTTTACTCTAGAAGACATGGAAGAAAGCTTGTTGGGAGCGGAAAACACAACATTTACGCTAGCTCTTTTTCCTATCTTTTTCAAATTGTGCGCTATCCCGTGCATGTAAGGAGTAACAGTAAGTTTGTCACGTTTGTTAGTTTCTACATCTGCTTCACTGTCTCGTCCCTCTATTTTTAACCTCTGCATCATTGTTTCAGCTATCGAGGCCAATAGCTGCTGTGGGTACCTCGCTGTCAGAAGCCGATCAACCTGCTTGCTAAAGCTATCTTGTATCCTATCACCACGCCGATAGGAAAAAGAGCTAGCGTAAATGTTGTGTTTTCCGCTCCCAACAAGCTTTCTTCCATGTCTTCTAGAGTAAACAAAACCAAAAGAACAGTGCAGTCTTGCTCCGTAAAGCACGACAACCGGTTTGTTGAATGTGTCAAAGGCGTCGTCTATTCCGTTCCGCTGTCTTGTGGGAAAACGTACGTAGGCCAAACTGGACGATGCTTAAATGAAAGGTTAAGGGAACACAACTATAACGTACATACGGCAATTAGTGGCCACTTAGGTGTCCACTGTCGGGATTGCTACGACTGCGCCCCAATATTTCAAAAAACGCAGGTCATCTCACGACACAAAGATAAAACAACAAGAGAAATAATTGAAGCCGCAGAAATATTGCGCAGAAAAGATAAATGTGTTAGCGTTCCTTCCTTGTCCCTCTCTCAGAAAGAGATTAATTATCTGTCCCTCAATAGTACAGCAAGTGTTTGTGGCACATGGCGCCGTTGAAGCGTGACGAGCGGCTTTTTGTATCTCCTTCTATCGTGAAATTTTCGGTTTTTCTTGTGCTTTTGACTATTAGCATATATATGTGAAAAGCCTAGGAATAAACCTCAGTTGTAAGTCAGCGCCCGTGTTTGTCACCTCCTTCTTCTTGTGTCTTGTCCGAGTTTGCGCTGTTTTCCCTTTTATAATCACGGTGGAGAGAGAGGCGCGCGGCAGCTGCTGGGGAGAGGAGGCGCGCTGTGACGTCATACCATGACGTCACGGCGCGAGGAGCTGTGCGGGGAGCGGCGCGCACCCGCGCAGCCACGGCGAGGAGGCGGAGCGAGCGCGGTCACGTGGTGAAGTGACGTCACCACGCCGTTGCTACCGACGCTCCTCTCCGCTCCACGCCGTTGCTAGGGAGAGGAGGACTGCGGACGCCGCCGCCGCCGCCGCCGGCGGTGGAAGGTTTGGGGTCGCTTATAAAGTGCATTCGCACTTAAAAGATTGTTAAAATTTTACGACGGCTTTGGCCAACAATAAATATGGCCCAAGGTTTTCGCCTAGTCAGGGTGTAGCGCTGTAGCTGCCTTCTAAATATATCGGCGTAACTTAAAGAAAAGAAAGCGACATCTTACCTTCCCTGCGAAGGTAGTTGAGTGAAAAAAAAGCGAAAATAAACCTCTGGCACAAAAATCTGGCAAGCAAAGAATTAACCCAGCATTAAAACCACGGTGCGCGAAGCTTTCATTCAGTCGTACCAATACACGCGCTTTGTCATATGGCTTATGCGAGTGCTTATTTCTTGTTTATTTCTCGAGCAGCTTCGTATTTTTTATACCGCATGACCCTCGAAGTCTGTGTAGGAGCCGATAAGCGTACGCACGTCTTTGAAAGATCCTCAGAATGGGTTTGGGGCTGGGGCAGATTTTTCTCTTGTTTTTTTTTCAAGCGCCAAATGAGCCTTCATATTTTTATTGCAGCGGCTGGTATTATTTATAATTTTGCTGTTTATCGTTCTGTTGGAAGGACACTCTGCAAAGCACATAATTCGTACGCCTCTAAGCTTCACCATGACATAAAACTTGTGTATAAAATCCCACATTTTTTTCTTTCGCAACTAAAAAAATGCGGTGGTGCAAAGTTCGTGCATGAAGGGGCGTTGGTACAAGATTTCTTTGAACCGCCTTAAGCTTCAACCGCACTCGCAAAACATGCAAATACGTTGAGATTTTAAACATGTCCGTACGGTAATTCCTAATTATTGATAAGCTGTATATTGACGTCATCCCATAGAACCAACACCAAATAATAAACCACTAAGACCAAATTTTTGCTTCCAGTCCGACAGCCACTTAATTTGTGTGCTTCTTTACTAATCTGTGCAAGTGGAGACATGTACGATAGAAATGACTAATAAACCGCGTCGACATGTGCTCTTCTTTGAAGATGAACTGCATGATGCGAAAGTCCTCACAAAGCGGCGTTGATTTCTGCCCGTCCTCTGACACGGGCGAGCCCATAAAAATGTTACTTCGGCTTTCTTCGTTATATTTTTCTCTGGCTAAGTGCAATATGCCCCGCAAAACTCTAGCCAGGAATATTTTTTTTTCGTGTTATCCTTATTAAAGGCATCGTTCCTAAATCGTTCTCGTTAATTAATTACATGCCCATCGCTGTTTCACAAACGTTCCTACCCCTGATCACTCACTCCATAACGATATTTTTCAGTCATCGGCTTATTTTTCTGCGCCACAATCACGCTGAGGAATTAAAAAGAATTTTATGTCGGTCATCAGAGTGCAGAATCTTTCCTGCCACGTACAATAATCGATTGCAGCTACATACCATAACATACAGCCACCAAAACTTACGTAACCAGGTTTGAGCAATTCCTTCATACTGCTGTCACGAGATGCAAAAATATGTTTCGTTTCTTATGTCCCCTTTTTTTCATTTCTGATGTCCTGTACTTGCTTTTCTGCTCTATTGTTCGCTTAAGAAGCTAATTTCAGCGCTAGATGCCATCAGCGGCATTCCTTCGTTCCTTTTTTTTAGTTTGCAGAACCTAAATGTGCACATATCTTGGTTTCGCTTATAAGAACCCCCCCTTTGTAATACCGTCTAGCGAGGACCTTCTCGTGGTATGGTAAGAAAATATATAAATATTGCTCAGATCCCTCCGATTAAGGACAGCGTTGTGAGAGGGAAATCTTGCGGGCTTCTCGGAACATAGCTCGGAATGGGACACGGGCCTTTTGACAAACTTTTTTTTGTTATTATTATGTTGTTCTGGCGCTTTGTGTACTCTCCGTTATATCCCTTCCAATCTCTTGGTTGCGTCGATGCCATGCCAAAGTCAGTGACCCTTTTGAAGGAGGCCCGCATCAAGTCGATGTGCTGCAACACAGAGTGCGTGAAAGCAGAGCATTGCCCGATTTGTCCCGACGAGACGCTGTGAGCGTTGAATTTTGTATATGACCGCCCAATTACCAGAGATGATATTCGAAAGAAGTGGAAAAAGTAGATGCGGATTTAGCTAATTTTATTCGGCTGACTTTTCGTTCGCTTTTAATGACACACTTGTTGAAAGGCTAAGGTAAACCAGATATTAAAAACCTGAAATGGTTACATTGTAAAGTTAACATTTACCGGGGCAAAATATTGCCGCCCCAGAATGGCTCCGACGACGCTATTTTAGGTGTGTGGATGCACGAAAGGTAGAAATATGGGAGTATCACTGTTTGCTCGGATGGCCTAAGCTTACTAAAGCTAACTAATTTGTGCTCGTGGAGAACAACTGAAGCGTAAAAAAAATTGATTATCGATTGAAGGATTCTGTTTACAGAATGAAGGCTAACTAATTTGAAGGCTAACCATGAAAGCTAACTAATTTGTTCTCGTGGATAACAACTGAAACGTAAAAACATTGGTTATCGAATGAAGTATTCTGATTACAGAATGAAGGATTCTGTAATCCGATGAGTATTAATTGAGTCGCAACAGTAAATGCGTATTCGGTCGACGTGGGTGCTAACTTTAACAGTAGCGCATGTAATTTGCGCGGGTCAGTTGAAAGATCGATAGATTTTTAAGAGTTATGCTGTTTTTCGTATCTTTTTCTCTTTCGGCAATCACTGTCTGGAGGCCACCTGCTAATCGGACACTTCGGCCACGTTATAACCAGAACCTACATAATATTGAAAATTTACATAAGCTTTTCATCGATATATCATAAAATCGGTTAAATACTTTTAAAGTGACGGTGAAGCGAATATTTAGCGCTCTTTTTTCTGATTGCGCTGGGTATTCCAGCGGGCGTGCTACTACATTCCACTTTTCAGTGAAGGAAGCCAGACTGGGTTTATTTGTAAACACCAGTGGTATAGAGAGGATCCGGTGCCCCATGACTGCCAACTCCTGCTAAATTGCAATGTCACATCACATGTTCCGCAATGTCAATGCCGTTTAATACTACCTCAGCTAGGCTTCGAATTTCGGACTTTTGCTTCGCCTATTAACATCCGATAGTTACCTGTTCAAAGCCCCGTTTACATAGGTAAGACCTGCTCGCTATGCCCGAACGTAGAAGCCGTGTATACTTGTCCCTGTGTCGTGACAAAATAGGCGTAGAACATGGCACAGCGACAACGGCACTTCTTAATGCATCATTCTGGCTATTCAAAAACAGTTTAAATTGGCCGGAAAAACTCCGAAGACGGCCTATAACCGCTGGAACTTAGGGTGATAGACACTTTAATATTTCTTTAAAAGAGTTCCAGAAAATTCTGATATTTAACAATATTTGCATGCAATGTAGAGGTTTTTAAAGCGAAGGCCTTAACTTGGTTGGTTGGTTGGTGGCAAAAAAAATTTCACATACCGACTAAGGGCGAATGGCCAGGAATTGGGCGCTAACTGAGGGGAAAAAAAGGGACTTTGAATTAAGAGATATAAAGCGAATGCACAAAGTACTCGGTTAGGAAAAAGGTGTGTATAAACGGGAATAAAAAAGATAATAAGTAGAGTGCCAGAAAATGAGGTGCGGCAGCAAATAGGGCACACCAATTATAAAATCAACACTAATGAATAAGGAAATGATAGGCAGAAGGACAGCCGTGAAAAGTACATAAAGAAATAAAGCAAGAAGATGCCCCATTTGGTGAAAAACCGTCCTCCTTGTTGTTGCTGTTCGGTCAAGAAAATGGCCGTCGTTGTAGTATTATAGACGTTTATTGACCATAAGTGGGTAGGGTAGCGGGGGAACGATCTGCCTTGGTCTTAAAGTGGTCATCTTGGTTTGCAGGCGACCCTATAACGGAATAATATAGTCTGCCGCGGCATGAAAGACCCGGGTCAGCAGGTCAAGCTGGTTCTCCTCGTCCGCGCTGGTCAGCAGGGCCTCCCACAGCTCCGGTAATGGTGCCAGGGCCAACGGGCGTTCCCTAACGCCCTTGCATTCCCACACCATGTATATAAAGTGTAGGGAGTCCCTCTGCAGAATTTGCACTCATAGATGGACAATGTGGGTTACATCTTATACAATTGGATGTGGAAATTAATTCATTTAAAGTCTGCGCAGTTGTGTCGTTTCTTCTTTGGTAAGCTTGGGATATGGAGGCGGGTATTTTCTTCGTGTAAGCCCATGGTGTCCCAAGATGTCCCTTCTTCGTTCGGCAATGCCCTGGCTATGTGGCATCACCGGAGGAGGTATGTTCCCGACAAGTCCACTACCCAGAGGGAGAGGTCTCGGGCTGCGGCGTCGGCCGCTAGGGATTCATGCCACGTGTCCACACAATGTGGATTTCTAGTTGGCTTCGTCGTGCTTGGAATGTGTTGGATATTATCTGAAGCGCCGTCTCAAAAATGCGTCCTTTTTAACACTTTCGGCACGCTACTTGCGAGTAAGAATTGATAAAAAAAACTCACTTTTTTTTCAGTGAAATTAGAGCCCGAGTCTCCCCAGTAGCGGCCCGACACGTTATCATACGTTATTCCCGCACGTTGGCAGTGGTAGAACAGCAGTTGGTGTCGTTGTTGCACTCTTCGTGTCCGACAGCGGTATCGGAGATTGGAAGCGGTATGGGAAGCCTAATAATTTTGCTACACTTTGCCCACAATAATCATCATTGTCGGACAAAGTTGACTTTTCGGCACAGCGTATTCGCCTTACAGACGCCGTCCGAGAAAACCCTAAGGCTTCGCATGAAAATTCTTTCAGCGGCTCCGTTCCATAGTCTGGAATCGTGAGTCGATCGTTGTTGTTTCGCAGCAACATCCGGCTCACGATTCCAGGCTATAATTGGTATACACACAGCTTCGCCGGCTATACACGCAGAGTGCTAGCGAGCGCACCGTTAGACACATAACGGCAGAGAAAATACGAGACAGCCCCGTCGTCCTGGGTTGTTTGCTTTATCTTGGTTTTCTTGTCTCGGTTCACGCTCTGCGCTTGAACTAGATAGAACGAGTAGGCCGTTTCGATCGCACTTATTATTAAATGTAAATGCATTATCAACAAGAAAGAAAATGGGCGGTGAGAGGCTACAACTAGAGAATAAGGGTTACCAAAAAAAAAACGTTCCTAAAACGTGGTCTCTCTCTCTGAATTTTTTGAAGATGCGTGAAAAGTGATAAAAGTACACCTTGAGGGCGGAATTACTATTTCGCAAGTAAACTCTAACCATACGTCTATGCGCTTTAAACCTGTGTACGTGCGCTCTAACATAAATGAAAGGAAGGTTTCGTACGCTTACACCGTTGAGGGGAATTGGATCGGACACATGTTGAAGAAACGCGTCGGTGAGAACGTCTGGGGGTGAATTCTCCGTAGATTTTTAACCCGGAAGCTCTCTTGACACTTCTGCGATGCTCAAATTTGATTCCTTTCTAACGTAAAAAAACTAAAATGTCGGTTGTTGAATAGCTACGTGTATAGCCGCTTTTTTATAACTTGTGACATGTGTCTACATTCCAAAAGACAAGGACAAAAAAAAAAGGATAGCGTTTATGAAGCCTGTCTTATGCCTTTCCTTCTGCCCTCGTAATTTTTTCTGTGCAATCGCGTCGACGTTCTCATCTTTGGGACTGTGCAATCACGTCGGCATTAAATCACGAGCTCGCTCAAGTTTGTACTTTATTTTAGTTTTCATACATCGATCAAAAATACAAAAAAGACGTTTTTCCAAGCAGATGAGAATTCCATACAATTTTACATCTGTGCAGATGATGATGAACGACATATCCGTACTGTCGTTTTCCCGTTCACGTACTACACACACTTTCGCTGCGACGCCCGTTCGGTAATCAAGTCTACTAGGATGAAGTGTAAACCGTCGGTTGTAATAGTTAACATGCCATGTTCATTTTTGTTTCATATTTTTCTCGTTACGTCACATTATGTGGAAACCACATGAGCCGAATACAGTGGGAATGCGAACCCTCAACGAAAACAATTGGAAGAAATAGAGAGACAGCGGCTCTGAAATGTCATCTTTAAAATGTCATCTGAAATGCCATCTTTAAAGGTGGCCTTTGAGGCCACCTTTCGCTCGTGATCACCTTTTACGTGACACTTTTTGCAGCGCAGCAATAACGGCTGAAGAAACGCAGCCCTCTGTACAAAAGCTTAACCGGAAGATACGGTTTTTTTTAAGCAAATCTTCACTACTTTCGTCCAGCGGTTTCTCTTTGGATGCGCAAGCTCACCTTTTGACCTGCAAGCTCACCTTTTATGCGCAAGCTCACCTCTGCGACACACCTTTTGAAGCGCATCACGCGATTCGCTGGGCCCGCTTTCGCCGCTGCGCACAAGGCCCGTTTTCAGTCGTTCTGCTCAGCTAGCGGCGGCGGCAGCTGCAGTTGCGGGCTCTCAGCTCATCGGCAGATGACCAACCCCGCCGCCTCCCACGCATGCGCCAGTGGGTCGTCTCGGGCTACGTGATTCGTTTTTCGCCCGGCGAAGAACACCGCGTTCGCCGCGAATGAAAGCAAGGCGGGGCCGCCTTCGGTGACCATTGCACGGGACCGCAAGTCGTTGAGCCGTGGTCGACAATACAGCTATATCAAAGGTTAACCAAGCGAAACCAAAACTCAACCAGACTAAGCCAAGCTTTTGCTTTGCAAATCCCAGGTTAGCTGAGCTAAGCCGCAGCTTTTTATTTACAATAAACCATGCGATAACAGCAAGAAATGCATTAACGTCGGTATAAAAAATGTTTTTACAACCCTTATACTACCTTTGTGATAACTTAATGAAGGTTGGCTGTAAATGAATACAGGAAACACGTTCT
Source organism: Haemaphysalis longicornis (assembly GCF_048455015.1). NCBI lineage: Eukaryota > Metazoa > Arthropoda > Arachnida > Ixodida > Ixodidae > Haemaphysalis > Haemaphysalis longicornis. Next base: position 129,986,108 of record NW_027526295.1, read on the forward strand.
TGTCTGTTTGAAGAAACATTTCTGATAAATAAATACGGGTGGTTTAAATAATAAGAGGAATGTTGCAGAAAGTGATACTGGGATTCAAAATAGCTGGTTTAGAATTTATAGTATTTACGTAGCTTTATAAAGCATACTGTTCATGAACATTTCAAGGTTATTGTACAAACTTTGCCAGATTTATTTTACTACAAAATATATTTTGCACAGTACAATGAATACACGTGCAGCTGAGCCGTAGTGATTACTATAAGTCAGCCGAGGTTTTACAAGGGATCTAAGTTTTGTAGCGTAAGCTACACTGGCCGAGGTTGAGCAGTTTCGCGTGGACCTTGAAGGGCCATGCTGCGGAAGCACGAGGAGCAATGGATTAGACAGGATCGGATTGGATTGAATTGGATTGGATTTGGATTGGATTGGATTGTATAAGATTCGATTGGATGGTTTTCGATTGGATTGGAAGTCCAATCCAATGAGGTACGAGTGTGTAGAGAATTGGGTCTGCACATTCGCCGGTCTGCGCATTCCAGAGGAGTGACGTCGTAGCCGCGGCAGACGCACTGGCGCCGGCGCATGCCCAGCTGTGCGCCTCCGTTGCGCAGTAGCCAAGTCTGACGATGCGCCGGAGCCGCTTGATAGTCGTTTCGCGTGGCTTCTGGAGAGCCGTGCTGCGCATGCGCGTTAAGAAGTGACTGGACTGCACTTGGCCAGACTGGACTGTTTGATTGGACTTGACTGGATTGAATTGGATTGAATTGCTGAACCTCCGCTCACGCTACGTATATCCTGGCATAGCCGAGCTGAGCCACTGCGAATTTTTTCATATAATTTTTATGGATGTAAAAAACAGGTTTTCTCATATTTCTTGGAAAACTATAAAAAAGTGATCATAGACGATACAGCAGAGATCTATAAAAGCTCCACATACTTCTTAGAGCGAAAACCTTAGATGTCTCATCAATCGTGAAAAGTGAGCGTATTTGCTGGCGACTACACGAATGAAGCCAAATTACGGCCGCTGTAAAAATAAAATAAGTCAATAAAATATACAATAAAACTTATTTGGGCTCAAATGTGATTTGTATCCGGGTTGCCGGAGACGCAGCCAAGGGTGGTAACTACAGCGATAACCCGGTATCGTGCTAGGATGGAACAACAATTATCCCGATGCAGCCGCGGAGAGTTGAGCTGATGGCACCTCACACACGAAGCAACAGCGAAGAAGTCTTCGATAATCGCGGGCTTTAGCCTTGAAATCACCTAAGAGACGTACCTGACCTATCAAGTTTTTCCTTGGCACTGAAAAAAAAAAAATTGTTACAGGCTGCATAAGAAAGGCCCCACAGAACCTCCGCTCCGAAATTTGCGCACAATTTCGCCTCAAGCCGTTGATATCAGTAAGTGCTTCCCTCACTGCATACTGGATGCATCACAATGAATTTCCTCGGATAAGTTCGGCTTGTTTTTTATCAATGTTATCCTAGTTAAAAAAACAAAAAAAGAGTTCTTTCTTACGTTGTTTTGTTTTTTCCAGCGTCTCATACCTGTAGGTATTGCACTAGCTGTAATGCCATAAAACCATTACTTACTCAAATTAAGAACGGCACTTACTGAAACTGCCCCTTATTTAAATCAAGAACTGAACCTTCGGCGTTTGCTGAAAATACGAGTAGGAATATTGGAATACTACCATTTGTCAAGTCTGTTTCCTGATACCCTGATCGTTACTTGAGACACTTGGCAGTTTATTCAACTTCGTTATCGTTTGCTTATTACCCCACGTTCTTTCGCTAAACTTACGGCGCAAACTCAAATAACAAAACAGAAACAAATTTCAGAGGGCAGTGGGTACACAACAAACATACGAATTCTGGCTACGAAGATTTAATAAAGGAGGAAGGGAATTGAACGTAATTTTTAAAGAATCATATCACAAGAAAAAGAAGAGCAACACGTCGATCAAAAAATGGTTCTTCTCAAGAACGAGCTATCTTGTTTATTTTACTTATTTTACTTACTTTTAATTACTTTACTTTTACTTACTTATTTTACTTATCTCGTTTATTTTACTTATTTCTTCTTGTTTCTTTATTTCAGTTCACAACACGATTCTACCCAACTAAGTCTTTTGCGCAGCTTGCTAAGAAAGAACTAACGAAAGAAAGAAAGAAAGAAAGAAAGAAAGAAAGAAAGAAAGAAAGAAAGAAAGAAAGAAAGAAAGAAAGAAAGGGGAATCAAGCGTGTGCTGGATCATTATTTTTGAAAATGGTAGCATTATTTTAATAGCATTGATCATGCTAGACAAAGTGCACACCGCACTATAATTGACAGCATCCAAGCGGGTCTTTGAAATGAGACGCTAAAAATTTAGTGCTTTAAATTAAAAAAAAAGTGGTCATTCATTAACATACCACGCCACCTATAGAAAAACAACGCTTTTTCCTTAAATTCCAGGGCTTCGACAGGGTGGCGCCCTAAGGAATCCCGGTCTTCGAGATGCCGTGTATCATACTGTTTGCAAGCTCTATTAGGCTTCTTCCGAAACGGCTGTCGGTGAGTCTCGAAAGAGGATCCATGGAGGTGAAGGTATTATAAACAACTCCGATGGCGGCTCGTGGACATGCTATCGGGAAAGTGGCGGAGCTATTTCTCTTCGAAAATTCTGATGTTTCTGAAAATCAGCAGTTACATGGGCTCCAGTCACGTAGCGGAGAAACTGATGCTCAGACGATCAACAAATTCACTGCCATCATTTTCGCAGGCTTGTGACGTTGTCGAACTACAAAAACATATGCCCACTTCAGCTTATGTACCTTCAAAAGGCACATGTAGTAATGACAGAAATATCCATAACGACATAGAATAACGGAAACAAAACCTCGTCGTTATACCTTAACTCGAAACGAAAATTTACGCGTGAAAAGACTTTCTCAATACATTGCACTGTTGCTAGCAAAGGGCGCCTAAAATCTAGCAAAACCTACCTAAAAACGCGTTAGGATAATCGTAGGGTTGTGCGAGGGCGGGCAGAGGACTTAAGATATGGAACTTTCAGAAAGACGATGAGCAGTCCCGGTAGTACAGTACAGCGTGAAAGAGACAAAAATAGACGCAGATAATGCATGCAGCGACTGCGTACCTGTCGTCGAAAGCAAAGAAAGCGGAATAAATAAATAAGTTAACTTACAAGGCAGCAGTAATCCGGGGCCTCCGGGAGCGGTTTTGCGAGACAGACTCCAGTCGCGGCGTGACGAGACAGCAAGGTCGACGAGTGAGTAGGAATCCGAAGGGGCGCGCAACTAGTGGTTTACATCAACCTCCTCGCCGCCCCTGAGCAGCGGAGGCGAACAACCAGTCCGGAACTCAACTGATTTCACCGGGTGCGAGAACGGAGAGAGTGCTTGTTTTCACAATACGTTCAGCCGCACACCACAGAAGAATGAAGCAAATCGTTGCTGTTTCGCTGACAAGCAGCGCACTGTTAAAGCTTCCAGGGAACAACTGCAAGCTGTTGTGAACGCAATGTCACCGTGTACAAAACAAGCCGTGATCGGGACGTCCCACGAGGATCAAGTTGGGTTCCAAAGCTAAGGCTCCTTTTTCATTTTAATTTGCCACGGCCGCGGCACTCGGAACAAGCGGGGTGAAGAAAACCGCGAAGAACAGTTTCGTTTTCCCAAACACCGCTGACCGTGAAAAGCAGCGGGGAAAGTGAAAGGAGCGCGGCTAGCCCTGCAACGCTGAGAGCAAACGGGGGCGAACTGCTCCGCGCTTCCTCAGTACTCGGGTGGCTTTGAACTAACCGCTCAGCGTCGCCACCGCCGACTAACGGTGGCGAACGCCCGCTGACCCTTCTCTCTTCAGAGCTCTCTCGTAGACGCGCTTGGCGATGCAGTTGGCGCAGTGGCGCCGCCGGCAAGGGGCTGAAAGCCGCGATCTGGAGAGACGGAAAGCGCGCACAGGGAAGCTGTAATTAGCGCTGCGTTCACTAAGCGCCCTATTTGAAATGCGAAAGCGTTTTGCAAGTTTGGCACGCCACGGCAGAGTTATGATGTGTCACGACTGGAGACTTGTTTTGAATTTGTTTTTTCTCGCTCCCCGCTTTTCGATTTAAGTGATGGGTAACAACACATGTGACGAATGGTCATTTTTACAACTTCATAATACTGGACACACTTCAGCGGTTGTTGACTCAAATAAGAGCCGGGAAACATATTCTAGCCCACGGAGAAACAAAACTTGCGTTCCGGAAGTGTGCATTAAATTTGTACTTAAATTCCGAGATTTAGCACGTCTAAGATTGATCGCGAAGGTACTTTGCGCTATTCAACCTACTTTTACAGAATGGATAGAAAGCATGCAAGCGCAGCGGCTAGTTACCTACCTAGAAAACACCTTCTTAGTGAAATTATTTATTAGTGTGTGAGGGGTGCATGCCTATGATAAAAATTCTAAGTCACGCGGTGAAATCTTTTTTTGCGTGCTTAAAAAGAAAACGTACCATTTGAATTTGAGGAAATGCACCCTGTATACAGTATCTGCTATTAAATTCAAGGCCCGTGATAAGCGGAAAGCAATGTAAATGAAATGCTAGCAGCTTATTAAAAAGCATTCCTAAAAATACCGATTCGCACAACAGTTGTTATACTCCGGAAGCTTCAACTTTAACAGAAAAATTGGCGGGTTATAATTTTACAGCAATGCTTTCTACCTTGACCAGCCAACGGTTCCTTCGCGGCGTGCGAGACAAAAAACTCCCAACGCGGCTGTAGATGCGGAAGGTGGTTTTCACTAACGGAGCACAGTGTAGATGGCGCAGCGAATGGTTACCCAGCGTTCCCCGCGCGCAGGTGCCTGGTCACACCGGCGGGCTCGTCTGCCGCGCGGCTTTAGCGTGCGATTTAGCGACGGTTGTTTTGGGCCTGTTTTGGCGCAGCCTCGAGCCCATTGCAAGCTTCCTTCGCACAGCTTGAATAGCTTGCCGACAGTACATCCTGGGTACCCTGTGGAAGTACGGCAAAGATACGCTGAGTATTGCTTTGCAGGGCGGGAAAACAAAATGTAGAGACCACATACAGACATCTCGCCATTAGATTAACGCTACCTTTTCCGGACTTCATGCCAGGAATGGGGCTGCGTTTTCTAAATTGGTGAATACCAATTCGGTTTTGTTTTAAGAGGTATTGCTAAAGGCCAAATGAGCAACTGGTTCTGATAAATAGCGATTATTAAAGTTCCCTCAGATTTCTCGCAATTCTCAAACTTACTAAACTAAGTAGTTCAAATCGGTATAAAGGGGGATCACTAAGCTCACATGCCGAATTGTTTCGGTGTCTGCGCTTCTGTCGCGCAATGGCGTAGCCCCGAGCTAGCACATCAGGATGGCTGGGTTCCGCTGTCTCACCCTTCGAAAGACGCTCCTCTCAGTTTTCTTCCTTCCGACGCAGGAACAGGCTACAGCTGTGCCGTTCGCCGCTCTAGCCCTGCCGTGGGCGATGCTGCTGCGTTCGGGACGCCGCCCCCGCGAATTCCAGGTAACGGCTGGCAGAATCTCTAGGTTCACTTTTTGTAAAGCTACGTGTGTGAATTCAAGTGACGTCGCGTAGGCAATTGTTGTGGATGTCGTTTAAAGCTTTGCCTTCCAACCACCTTTACAGCGTAGATTGGAGCCGTTTATTTTTTTTTTTTTGCGATGCGCTGCCATACACAACAGCAGTGGCATACCGGTTGTGCCGCAGATTTACACCAATGAGGTGAATTCACTTCACCATCAGTCACTCCTACCCCTTCGTTTCAGCCTCCGCTGGCCCCTGTCCTCCTGTCTAGTTCTGCCAAGGCTTCAAACCACCAGTTACAACGGGTGGCAACGCCGGGTTTTTGCGAGACGACACTAGCACTACTACCGCAGCAAAAGAAGAAAAATCCGAGGTCACTGACGCAACCCATTTTTTTTCAATAAATCAAGCTTCTTATCACAGCTACACTTTCCCGAAATTATCGCCGCTGATCGCACAAACCAGGCTGCCGCAGGTGCAGCTTCATTGGTATCTCCAACTTGATTAGGAGAGCCACGATCACGGGAATACTAAAGCAGAACGAGGCAGGTTCTTCCTAATTCTCCCATCTTCCTTAATTCCTGTGCTTTTCTGTTGCCTTGTTTTGCGCTTTGCCTCCAACACGAACGCATTCCCGCTTACCCTCGTATTCTTCGTGTTGCAGACTTAATGAGGTCCACGCTGCATCGGCTTTGTTCACGGGTCCCAGAACCAGTCACAAACATCTGCCAGGTTTCTTTCACTACAGTAGCCTATGTTGTTTATGCCTTGCTTGTTTCGCTTATATGCCTTGTTTGTTCTTTTCCTTGTGCCTTTTCTGGGTTGTTGCAGGCTATTTTTATTTTTCGCGGCCTCTCGGCATTGTCTGTACAGCATATTTTATTGCGAAAAAAAACTTTTTGCCCCGCATTTGCACATAAATGCATGGTTCGCAAAGTTAACACACTTCTTCATTTCAATCGAGAAAGTGTAGATATTCGGGCGAACGCACCTTTAGAACGCTAAAAAATACAAAAGTACAAAAGTTAACTAACGAAAAGATCATGCACCGCTCCGTCTAAAGACGACGATGTTTGAACGCGAAGCTTTCTCGTGATGGATTCTTTTGTAGGCCGATCCAACACGGCGAGTATATGTGCTACTCTGGAGGTACGGATCACTGTTCCAGATTACCCGCAGCAACGCTTGGGTGTGCACCTGGTTGCGTGCTTTTAAACGCTTCGCTGCACAGAGCCCCCACCCAACATGTGTGATGTCACTGCCCGCGCTATTCTTTTTGAGCGCATGAAAAAAGGCGCCCACCGTTCGGGCTTTGTAGCCTCGAATTTTAATTGAAAGTTTATTTCCAGTGCCCATTTACCGTCAACCATATCTGATGTTTTTAGATGACAGTGCGTTGAAGCGCGTCAAGAAAATGTGTATCCATGCGGCTGCAAAAACTTTCTTTTTTAATTTGCACACATCAACGTTGCCTGCTAAAACATGGCTCAATAGTAAAGATTATAAGAGGGGAACAGCGCAAACTCAGACAAGACACAAGAAGAAGGAGGTGACAAACACGAGTCAGCGCTCGTGTTTGTCACCTCCTTCTTCTTGTGTCTTGTCTGAGTTTGCGCTGTTCCCCTCTTATAATCATGCACCAACTCGCCCAAGCCTTAACCCTTCCAATCAATAGTAAAGGTGTATTTGTGCCTTGGTCTGTTAACTGTCGCTTCTGTAACCAGCCGGAGACAATTGATCACTGGTTTGTTTTATGTAGGGATGCCGTGGTTTTTTGGAATGTTCTGCAGCGGACTCTTAAAAAGGGCATAGACATCACCCCTCAAAATATACGATTCCTGCCAGTGATGAAGAACTGTTCCGTACCACATGACCTTTTCGTGCTGACAGGATTGTTTAGCCTATGGAAGTGTCGCATGATTGACCGCCATGCCGAGGAACCTCGTCGAACTAAGTCAATTTTACGCGAACAATGTGCGCTTGTGCACAGTGGCTATGCGGCGCAATCGCAGCCGCCGGACTGGTTGCATCTTCTTGAAGCGTGTGTGTGCCTGCCTGACTTTTAAAATGTATTAGTGAATGTACCGTCATTGTAGTTAGAGTGGGACTTTAAACTATTCGGGCTAGTTTCCCATGCAATAAAGAAAAAAAAGCTTTGTAGCCTCAGTGTAGAGTACTGAGAACTGGTTCTGACAGCCTGGGTTCGAGCCCCAGCAGGTCTATCCCTTAGTTTCTTTTCATTGCTTAATTTTGTTTACTAAAGTAATTTTCTAAATGAAGTTTACGCATTGTTTTTGTTAATAATGGCGATTTGGTATGTTTCAGGCTGCTTTAGATTTGGGGCGCAGCCGATGACGTTTACCGTTCTGCGTGGCACGAACAGACATGTCACGTGGGCGCTCTGTGCAGTGAAGAGTTCGGAAGTACGCCTCCCCGTTGGCCTGACGTTTGGTTTTGGTGTGCACGGCGCTAATCGACACCTGCGGCTTGGCGTTCACTTCGACCATGTGGAAATGGAGATATCAGATAGACGCCGGCTTCACAATGGGTGGGACCAAGGTTCGATTCCGGTCACATGAAGCGTTTTTTTCTTTCACATCACCCACGATCACAGATCATGATCGTCGCAGAAAGTTGGTTTTCCTGCTGAGCATATCGGCGTACAACGGAATCAGTGAGGACAGTAAGCTACGCTTTAAAAAAAAAACATATATATTATACACCTTTGCCGAATACGAAAACAAAGAAAGCATAGAAAAGAACGACGGAAACCCGTATGCGGCTACTCATACCCAAATCTGGATATAGAAAATTACAACAAAAGCAGGTGACGCAAGAACGTGGCGCATTTGTAGATTATTCTTTTAAATGCAGAGCATTTCAGTAACTCACGATGTCACCCGCGTTGACGTCCGTAGCCGTAGTCCGCACCCCTCCCCCTACACTATATATAAAAAAATACTATCCGGCGCCCGGTTTCGACCCCTCGACCCTGCGGGCGGAACGCAATGTACACGGTGCTCTACCCACTGCGCCACAAAGCCGACACAGAATGGGAGGCTACGAACGCGCCTTATATCCTTGACTCATTCAAACTACGTCAAGAAGCTGCTGATACAACGCATTCACTACCACAAACACCCCAAACACTAAACGTTAACGCAATACACCCACCCCCTATGCGACGCATTTACTCGAGTCCCCCTCGCGGGGAGATGGGCCCAATTTTTTTTCATAGAATTGTCTTTTTGCTGAGCCTGCGACGCTACTAACGAGAGTTTATGTCGTGGTTGTGCATAAGCTATGAAAACTCCCGTAATTTTTTTGAGCTCTAAGGAACGCATTGGTCGATCAATGTTTTGCATGACACGAAGCACCGGCTCATTACACGGGAACTGTTCGCGTAATCACGCCATAGAGTTTCGTATTTATATATACTGTAGGGAAATCTGGCGCCACGTTCTAGGGGAGCCGCGCTTCGGCGAGCTTTCCGTCATTTACCGAGCAGGCACACTCCACTTCTTCTTGGCATGACTAATGAACAGGCTGAAAAGTTGCCTCTGGCTGCTATAAAAAGCAACAATATTACTCTAAAATATTTTTGAAATTTGTTTTGTTATTGTAAAATTGAAGCTACAAAAGATTTAGTTGTCAGTGATTATTCGGAAGTTTTATGCAAGATAAACAAGAAAAGAAATGCTACCCTTTTTTGTTGATTTTGGCTTCGAGACAAAAAAGGAAGTCATGTGGCGTGCCAAGCCAAGTAGGTGATTACCGTCCCTAGCTGCAATGACGGCGCCCATGATGGCCCGCGATTGCAGCGCCAGTTTTTCATCTAGTATAGATATTAGTACGAAACTCTATGGATCATCCTGTTAGTGTGGTCCCTAGAAATTCAGCTAGTCTGCCTCCCGGGCCTGTTTTGCGTTGCAACGGTGTGTCGCGACAGGGATGAAAGAGCGCAAAAAACAGCCCATCGGTCGATCGTGGCGCCCTCTCAGTGCACCTTGCAGCGCACTCACCGCATTTGCGATTGCAGCATTTATAAGAATCAAACTGATGTTCTAAAAATATTTTTGCAAAATTATTTGTTCGCTTACTTGCTTTCGGGTGAATTAATTCTTTAGCAATTACAAGTGAGAAATTAGTGTCGTCTGCTTGCACGCCGCTTTTAAAGGAGCATGAAGAGAAAATACAACTTCGTTTAATTTGAAAGAACTAGGATTCAGTATCTCACTCAGCTCCATTAGAGCCACAAAATATGTTTTTTAACGAAAAAAAAAGCAAGAAGTATTTAAAAACTTTCAAGTTTTGCGCCACAGTGACGTGTTATGCACAACCATGACATCATACGGGCGAACAATAAAATATAATTTCCAGTACGTTAACTGCACGTTAGCATTCAAGTGATGCGGTCAAATGGAACTAGAGGCCCCATTACAGACGTCCAGTCGTGTCGTCGCGACAGGTCATTAGACGGCCGCCAATCGCACAAACAAGGTTCTGTGACGTCATAGAAAAGTTGCGGTAAATTGGCTAGGGGGTCGCCACGGCTCCTCACGTTTTCTTTGATTGTTCGAAGATTGCGATGATATTGCTATCATTGTTATCGGGCCTAAGCAGTCTTTCTAATAAACCCAACTTGTATGTTGTATTCATGGCTCCTTTAACCGTGGTCGTATGCACGCTGCGGTGAGCAGACAATCAGAGGTGTCAACAGTACTGTTCAGATAAAAAATTCACAAATGAATTAATGCGCATTTGAAAAACAATTATTGATTGATTGATTGGTTGATTTATTTATTTATTTATTTATTTATTTATTTATTTATTTATTTATTTATTTATCATGGGGTTTAACGCTCCGACGCTACTCTAGCGATGGGGCGCGCTATATTGGAGAGCTCCGGATTAATTTTGACCACCTGGCGTCGTTTAACGTGTGCGATATCTCGAACACACCGACGTTTTTGCTTCTCACCTACTGCGTGACTACTGCGCATGCGCGCGCAGACGCGTTCGCCCCGCACCGCCGCAGCTGTTGTTGAGAGCGACGAGGCGCACGCGGCAGCTACGGCGCATGCGCGCGCCGACGCGCTCTTGCCGCACCGCCGCAGCTGTTGTTGAGAGCGAGGAGGGTACGGGGGAGAGGCGCGCACCTGCGCCTCGACGTGACGTCATGAGCTGCGGACGCCTATGGACGGAGGAGTTAACGATCCTAAGAAATGCTCCGCATTTAAAATATTTTTGCCAGGAGGATGCATCAAAAGCAACAATTTAGTTTTTAGGGAAATGTCTAAAAAGGGAAAGTTTACTGGGAGGGTGCTTCAGTCTACCGGTCTGCTGTCTGCCTGGGGCTTTCATCGCCAAAAAAGGCTCTGCTGAAGACCTCGGACGCCAGACTACGCAAATCTCCAGGGACTGAACATGCGCCAAAACAGCGTCGGCTTGCATTCGTGGAATGAAAAAGTATTAACTTGATACTTGATATTAACTGGCCAGGAGTTGGCAAAAACATAGAAGCCGGGTGACCCACATCATGGCCCGCGGAATGAAGTACGTCGTAAATGGGCCTGATCAAGCTACAAAATTAAATCGGAACTGAAATGGACGCTATTAATATCAAGATATCCAAAAAAGCGCAAGAATATATCAATAACTAAAATTATGCTTAAATGGCGCCGTTTAAGCATACTGACTTGCGCGTGCGTATATGAATGTGTGTTTTGCTTTCTTCTTTTGCAGTTACCAGCCTGAAGACACTGCTGTATTTTGTAGAAATAAACACTTTTTGTGTCGCACAAAAAGCGCATTGCACCATAGGTAGGCAGGGAGCAAAAACGTTTTTTTTTTGGCAGCAAAAATAAACAGAGAAAAACCCTGCCACATTCGCAATTGAGATTTGAAGACTGAGGAAACAGGGGAGCTGGTGGTATTTACTAGAGTTAACTTGGCTTTTCTCAGGTCTGCCCCTTTCGTAAGAAAAAGATGGTAAAAAAGCGAAGCTTTCTCCATGCAAACTGTGTTAAATTAAACACCACAATCCACCCTCCTAAAGTTCAAAATCGAAACTGCCAAAGTCTGAAGAAGCCAAAGTTCTAGTCAGCCAAAGTCGAAAGCCAACGCCCACGCAACGAACCCACAGGGAATGTTGTGAGTCCCGAATGCGATGATGGTGCAATCCAGTAAAGAAAAACAGCAGTGGCTTAGCTTGGCTATGCCAGGGTATACGTACCGTGAGCTAAGGTCCAGCTGGTTATTCTTACGTTTCGTGGTTGTCAAGGATTAGCTGATTATGCTTACTGCCGCTAAAACGATTTCCAATCCAATACAATCCAATTCAATCCATTCAATTCCAGTCCAGTCCAGTCCAGTCCAGTCCAGTCACTGCTCCTCGCGCATGCGCAGCATGGCTCTCCAGGAGCCACGCGAAACGGATATCAAGCGGCTCCTGCGCAGCGTCCGGCTTAGCTACTGCGCAACGGAGGCGCACAGCGAGGCACGCGCCGGCGCCAGAGCGTCTGCCGCGGCTATGAAGTCACTCCTCTGGAATGCGCAGACCGGCGAATGTGCAGACCCAATTCTCTACAAACCCGTACTCCAATCGGATTGATATCAATTCAATCCAATCCAATTTATTCCAATCCAATCCAATCCAAGCCAATCCAATCCAATGAAGCCAAGCCAATGAAATCCAATCCAATCCGATCCGATCCAAACCAATCCAATGATCCTCGCGCTTGAGCAGAACGGCCCTTCACGGCCCACGCGAAACTGCTCAACCTCAGCCAGTGTAGCTTGGCTACAAAAAGCGATGATTGGTCAGTTGGATAGACGCCGGTTTCATAACGCGAGGCACCCGGGTTCGATTCAGGCCACGGGAAGCGTGTTATTTTCTTCAGGCGCGCACTACCAGCACCTGCTCGTGGGCTCCTTCTTGCCTCGCCACTTTCTCTCACACTTCTTCGCCTAGCATTTTCCCCCTCTTCCCTTCGCCAAGCGAAATTTTCTGTTAACGATCGGCACAGACCGCAGAAAGCTTAAAAAGCTCCGCTGTTAAAACGGTGAGTGGCTTTCTCAGTTCACGAGGCCGCGTGCCGCCGCTGCTCGCATGACACGGTGGATCAGGTTGCGCTGCTCCTGCTGACCCGGGCTGCTCAACGCGCATACTAAATGCTTTGGGTTAGCGGAAGGGAGAGGGACCGGCGGCTGTTTATGGCCGAGAAAGACGGCGTGGACAGTGGTGCCAGGGTCTTGACAGTGCATGCAGTAATACGCGAAGCGTGAGGTGCGAGAGGATGGTGCCGTTATAGTATGTGCAGGTCTGTAGTCGACGCCAGATTCGTGATTCATCGACAGAGAGCGTATACTAGGGTGGGGCGAGTGATACGTCCGGCGAGTGGGACGGTTGTGCGATAGGATGTCGGTGAAAAGAGTGAACAGGGTGAACCGTGCCCGTCGTAGAGGCCAGTGTCAAGTCTCAATACTCTTTATTTCAGAAGCGAGTCAGAGTCCAGCCGTTGGAAGCGACTCAAACATGACGTCGGAACAAGCATCCCGCTCTCGTGCCAGGGACTAACGAGCGCGGGAATGCTGAGACAGGAACATAGCGGTATGTAGCACTCCTACCCCCTGCTAGTGCGGGTCTCTATATCTTTCAGGACGACGTCGATTCCTCGGCGGATTTGTGCGCCGTTGCAATGTTTGATGAGGATATGCTGCTGCGCCTTCTTCAGCGTCGGCAACCGTATACTGGGCGCTAGCTTTTCCCCAGAAGGGCTCCCAGCGGGTGTGCTGTCGACATCATCACGTCTATCGTTCCGGGTTCCTTCTTCCACGTGGACAACCGCGTTGGGAGCCAGCTTTTCTCTAGAACGAGTTACCGCCGGTCGCGATGTGTACAGGGCTAACGGCATCGGCAAAGACGACGGCTGACATGGGTACTTGGCCTGCAGTACGTGTAAATGGTTCAGATGTCTGCGAACCTGTCCAGAAGACGTCTGGGGTAACCACGAGAGGAGTCCTTCCCTTTCGAGTAACACGCCAAGAATTCATCGAGGACCATTTTCGAAGTTTTTTATGAAAACTTGCTTTTGTGGCTGCTATTCCTTCTTCAAAGTGTCACCTGTCCCTGCAGGGAGACCCGGAAGTGAAACTTGCGGGCCGCAGCGTGTGCTGCGTTGTTCCCAGGGAGTGAGGAACGTCTCGGGGTCCATACGATGGTGATTGTGGGAGCGAGGCCTGTCCCGGGGTCCATACAATAGGGATCAATGAATGAATTGATCGATCGATCAATCGATTGATTGGTAGGTTGATAGAATAATTAATTGATTGATGGATCAATCGATCGGTGGATTGATTGAAACAAAGGTTTAAAAAATCGGGGCAGCTTCGCACTTGTGGCGGGAATAATGGGCTGGCGGCCCCACCTAGCTTATCCTTGGTTAGGCTAAGTTTTTGCAAGGTAATGCTTATAGACTCGGCTAGGCTTTTTGCGCAGTTATGCTTTGAGAGCCGGAGTTTTTCTGCATGGTGTCATCGTTGGTCCCCAAAAGAGTAATGAACCTTTTGTCGTTGCAGTATGTACAATGTATGCGTGCCCAATGGCTTTGCGGTGAATCTTCAAGAGTAGCAGAAGGCGCCGCGGGAAGACGGTTTGCTCAAAATTTTTTAACTCGTTCGGCGGCCACCGTTCGCTTTGTGTGGTCTTATGTGAGTGACGCTAAAGAAGTTTATTAACGTTATCGCTCCTCGTCCTTGTGGAGCTTTCATTTTGGCGTTAATTGTTCTCTTTGCACCGTGAAAACTGCACCACTCATAGCCTCAAGCGATGCAGCCAACCACCTTGCGATGAGTTTTCAAATCCGCGCTTGTACCAGTCGTATGGCACCTCCGATAGGTAGCGACACGAGTCCCACGCGAGCGCGGCGAGACAAAGCTACGGTAAATCAGCGCTGCCACCGCGCACGATGACGTCATCACTCTGTGAGGTTTTCCCGCACACGCTGGCGGTTCAACTGCCTGCAAATAGCATCTCTATTCAAGGCTAAGGTTGACGGCACATAACTTGGTGAAGGCCCTATAAACTAAGGGTTTGTTCAGTAGAAAAAGCCTCAAGCAAATTTTGGCATTGCTCTCCTTCTGTAACTTCAGAGTCTTTAGACCCAGCCGTAAATTGTGGAACGCGAACCGCAAACCTCCGATCGGAAAGCAAAATAACGCTCCCGGGCCGGGAATCGAACGTGGGTCCCTAGCGTTATGAAACCGGCATCTGATTGAACTATCATCGCACTTTTTCTTTAATGCAGGATTATTTCAGACAAATTCAGACATCAAAATTAACACACAATACAAAAACTAACAGACAGCAAAGACAAAGCACATCAGTCCAACAAAGATCGGCATTATTACAAAACTCAGGCAAGCAGACGATGTTGCTCTGGTGGATCACCCTGTGCCGCATAAAGGCTCCGCACTAACGCTGCCCGTTCGTGACAAATGCACTTGGTTGGCCTAGGGAGTTCCGCATGCCGGTAAATAATGCGGCACTTCCACAAGCTTAACAATCCTAGCAGAACAAAATGTCGTTGGCCACCCGATTAACACTTCCAAATAGCAAGAGGCGAAATGTGTACGAAGTGATGTCAATGTCCTTTTTTTTTGTCCGTTGCAAAACGTCCCAGGAAAACACAAAGTAATGGTCAATAACCTCTGGTTGATTGCACAAGCGGCAATTGTCTGACCGAGGGATCGACATCCCTTTTCACGCAGCCATGTTTTAACTGTAAGCGTTTGCAAATGAAGCTGGAAGAAAATCTGACACTCTTGCAATTATACAGCAGAAGGGGTGCTCAGGTAACCCTTGTAGATTTTTCAATTTGACACCTTGTAACCATATTGTGAAAAAAAAGCAGCGTCAGAACGCCACAATTAGAGAACGGTCTGGAACGAGATTAGGCCATATATTCAGTTCAAACCAAGTATTTTGACTATCAACAGATCGTAAATGGCCATGGGCATCCGGAAGGGGGGGCAAGGGGGGCAACTGCCTCCTCCCCTGGATATTCGGATATTTTTATGCACTACAAAAAAGCTGCACAGCTTGTTTGGCCCATAATTAAAGTAACTTTGCCCTGAAGGACGGAAGAGAGGAGAGAACGACGCCGACGTTCTCTCCTTTGTCCTGTCATTTAGCGCAGTTTTTTGTACGTGAACCAACTAGCCCAACAATCCACGCTACTCAAATAATTAGCACAATCAGGTCCTGCGTATCGTATGAAATGCCCTTCAGGACTGCGGTCAACATTGCACGTTAAACACTGACTAACATTGCCGGTCATTTCACGGCAGTGAAACAGACTGCCTGTGTTGGCTATTGAAGATAGCGAACAATTCTGAAAGATTTGACTTGTTTTTTCTAAACTCTAGATTTATGCAGACTTACCGCAAGAACTTCAGTTTTCGAACAAATTTGCAGCTATATCTAGCTTAGCAAAAAATCTTCACCTCTACACTTAGTAGGGAGAGTGTAACATCCTCCCGTGGCGTCACATCCCCGTGTGCACCCTTTCCTTCGAAATTGCGAAATGTCGGCACCACCCAAGCCCCGAAACAAAACCTATAAATCAGCCCCTCAAAACGCTTGTACGCGTGTACTGCATTGAAAAATCAGGGAGGCCAGTAGTATCTTTATTGTTTGAGCCATTTCAACAGACTTCATAACACATGTCGTCTCTCAATTCGCCCAGAAAACGCCGATGCGTCTGCAGCTGCTATTCAAAAAAGATTGACGGAGTGCAGTTCTATGTAAGGGAACATATTGTGCTGTGCACTGGTGATCAGTTGGCGTGTATCGAGAACCCTCACGCAGCGAGACTGACCACTATTTTTTACAAAGTGATTGTAACTTTCCGCATTTTCTTTTTATACTTTATTTCTTTCTTCAGAATAAAATCTAATGTATATTTTCCAAGTCTTGTTCTAATTCGCTGTTTGTAAGTTTTGTTTTATATGCGTAGTTTAAACCACAAAGAGCGCCTTTTTAGTGCCATCCAAACGTACCCCCCCCTCTCCCCTCCTGCCGATGGGTTCCCCTCTTTGCAAAAAGTTCTGCGGACGCCTTTGTAGATGGCAGTCATCAACATTTATATGCGTAGAAAAGGACGCAGCCTTTCGACGCCTCTTGGGTGACGTGCGTCACAAATTCACTGCGAATTATCGCCATTTGTTGTCTCTGCCAAGCGTTTCACCGAAAATCAGAATAGGCCGCAAGCCGGCTGTCAGCCTCGAATCCACCTCGACTTCCCCCTTGGAACTGGATAATGCCACTCTCCTGCTTACAAGAGAGGAAGCCGCTCGGCCCTGCACGCGTCCTCCCATTTCACCGTGTACTGCCCTCCTCCCCCCGGGTCTTACCCGTGCGGTGCAGGCTGCGCTTAGGAGGATTTGGGAGCATCCTGCCGCGACCCAACAATGGCCTTGCTTCCGAGTTTCTTTTACAAACCCCGGGTGCCCAGTATTCCACCGCAGCGATGCGGTAGCCGGCCTCAACCAGCTGCTGTGGTCCTTCCCCGCCTTGTGTCCGTCGAGGATTGGACATCTTGCGGTGATTAGCCTCCCCGTAGGCGATGCATCCTCTTACACCGCATGGATACAGGGACCCCACTCTCATTCCCTCCTAGACTTTATCTGCGAAGCGAACGCTTTCATTTTCATCTAACCAACATTCCGCATACCCCCTCAGCTATGTTCTGGAGCAAAAAACACCTTCTAAAAAGTCCAGGCAAAAAAAAAAAACACATAAAGTGACGTGTTGGCCTGGCATAAAACCTCTATACGTCCCATAAACTATTTGTCATCACAGAAAACCGTAATCAATACCGTTCACCGACAGCAACAGAACAGCAGTAGTACGATGGAATAACAATCATGGAATAACATTTCACGGAATCCGATGCACAGTCAGCAGCGCCTCGATTAGAAGGCCTATAGGGCCACAATCATAAACTCCACAGATTCCGCACTTCCATTGCCCAATGTATAAGGTAACGGCCATCAAAGGCGGCAAAATCCGCCAACTAGCACAGCATTTTGACGCGTTTATAGTCATGACCTTGATACGGAAAACCGATGTGTGTACTATAGGTAATAGTAGGGCACACTCACGGTTACTTCATATATTTTCATGAGATAAACCCCACGCATCCTATCGCTACAGTGGCGACCGTTTCGGCTGTCATCGCCTTAATCATACTGACCCAGTGCAGCTCCGGGGCCGTGTACTGTACCTGAAGTAGCCAGGCCCTTTTCCGCTGCCTCTACAGGATGTCTACGCGTCGCATTCGGGCATTGCAAGGAAATTCTACCTAGTGGCACACTAAGCTGCACTGCCCGTAAATCAGCGGCGTAGTTCGGGTGATATGAGGTGCACCACAAAAGAGAGTTACGGAGAACAGCGTCGGGTCAGCTAGTCACGTTGCAGAGGCTAATGGAACGGACCTGACGTCTGCAGCTGATGTAAGATGTTTTTTTGTTACTGATGAAGTGCACTGCGTGCAAGATTGGACTTCGCACAGGAGGACACAACGAGGAAAGAGTAAAAAATAAGGAATGATTAGAAAAGGTTGTACTAAGGGTGGGGGATAAATCGAAAACACAAAAACAAAAAAGCGACACACAGAAAGAGGGATAAATAAACAGACTATACCAGAAAAGAAACTACGAGAAAGAGACACAAATGACGCCGCATCTCATAGAATTGCATTTTACGCACGGATCCTGACGATTACTGCGTTTTTTGATTGAGTTTTGCGAAGAAATAAATCGTTTTTTTACACTGTCACGCCATATTCATACCGACATCCCACTATGCCGATATATCTATGTTTTTTGGTTCTTGCGGATTCCCTCTATCCGGGAATTGAGGCCTCCCACATTTACGGCTGAGGTTTCGTCAAGAGGGAAGTGGGCGGACTTCTCTCTCAGATAGGCCAGGGAAGCCATGAAAACCAATGGTATTACAATGTCACTTTTGTTGTGTTGATTCTTTTCTTTTGCAATATTGTATGTTTCGTCGGTTTTCACCTCATTTCCCACCCTATGTAATGCCCGATTCGGCCCTTAGGGTACCTAAATAAATAAATAAAACAAATAAAGAAATTAATAAATGAAAACGTATCATGAGATTGCTATCCACTGTCTCCTTGAGACACTTAAATATCCTCCGCCGAATGAGTCCCTCGACAGAATTCAGCAACCTACCTGGAGGCAGCTTCAGACTTATACATTCTACAAATCCTATAATGTATCATTGAACTATCCAGGTGTTTTCCCCAGAAGGTTCCTTATGTAATGTCGAACGAGCAGATATAGCCCGTATATTGTGTGTCTGCCTCGAGGATCCTCCTTTAAGCGACCTGAAGTAGTCTAACTCCAGGGCCGTGGGAGACTCGATGCTTAGACCCGACCCATCGATGCAAGTTCAGGCCGTGAGAAGAGCACCGGAGGCCGCTCGAAGACGGGGTCTTGTCGCCACCCCCTGTGAGCAAAAACCAACAATCTTTTGCCCCATTTTATGAGAAAATTAGAGTTTTGTACATCCACCTCAACTTTTTCCTTTTTGCCTCCTCCCAAAATGGGATCGTTGAAGAGCAAAGTAGACGGCTCGTTGACAAAGCTGTACTCGCGGCTTGGCCCTCTAGCTTTGCGAAAATCGGAACGCAAGTACAACCCCCCCCCCCTTTCCCGAAGAACAGATCTGGCAGCCCCGTGTGGTACTTAAGACTAAGTCCCTCTCCTTGACATTTGTTTAAACAGATATTGAGAGGAAACGTGCTTGGTCGTGTGGAAGTCATGAGAAAATCATCTAGCCCTGGCTCATTCTCTGGTTATAAAATGAAAGACGTATTTACTGTGTATGTAACCTTGGGTGTTGCCTGAAATTTGTTGTTCGCATTAGGTGTCTCATGCGCAGAATTTTTCGCATGATCGAAACGTTTGCTTTGACTTATCTACCCGCGAAAGAACAGCCTAAACGTCAAGTCCCGATACCGAATAATTTACGCTTGATGAGTTTAAATTGGCTGTCGAGCATTCCGCTGCCGTCGGTACAGGAGGCGAAACATTGGGCGTGGAACGAGACCGTATTTTCGCTATACTACAATGCAGCACGGTATTTTGAAAGAACGGGGTACGCGAGAATTTGCACTCGCTACCGCCTTAACTTTCGCTGTCGTTTGTAAGGCTTGGTGCGTTTGAAGGCTATATACGGGCGTTGGTTATCACAGAGTTTTAAACGGGTATGTTTTTTTTTCTATTTGTGTGATGGCGGCCTTGGTCATCTTTCCGGGGTTTTTTTTTTTTCTGAACTAGCTACCTTGCTCACACTACAGACTAATGAAATATTAAAGCGAAACTTAAGTGTTTTCAACTGATGGCGTCTCTAACGCGAAAACACAAGGTAAGTGAAAGCAAAAAAAAAAAAAAAGGCTTCCCGTGTCTAAAATCTAGCCTGGGTCCCTCACGGTATGAAGCCGGCGTCTTTTCAATTGCCTTTTTTTTTCTTTAATACGTGGGAGGAGACGCTCGAACGGGACAAGTACGAGGACTGCACAGTCAAGGAAATAAAATAATACACTGTAGTTAGGAAAAGCACGAATACATCATAATTCAGGCACACACACACACACATACAAGCGTTCAAAAGAGGAAACCAGTCAGGTGGTTGGTCAAGGGAATTATACACGCTGTGTACAAATGCCACAGTTTCTCGGAAATATGAATTGGTTGATCTTGGTGGTTCAGCATGCGTATCATATAAGCAACATCGCCACAGACTATACAAACCAATCACCACAAACATGTAATAGGGTGGCTCACCATGATAACCGAATGGCAAAAAGCGGATTGAGAAAGGCGTGATATCCATGTCTTTTCTGAGTGTTCGCTGCAAAATGTCCAAGAAAAAGACAGAAGAACCTCTGCAATCTACAAAACAGTGATAAATTGTCTCTGGTCGAGAACAGAGCCGAAAATTTGTCGACGGAGTCATAAACAAAGCTCGGTCTTTCATCCATGTTTTAACAGGGACAGTACCAGAATGTAATTTAAAGAAAGATGTTTCGGGCATGCGATTGCTTCATTTGGACACAGGTAGGTAAAAGAAAGCAGACGTTTGCTCAAGTTACGAAATCTACACGACAAATACGTCTGTACGTCCTGGTAAGGTCCCGGGACTCCTCAAGACCCGGTGCAGCAGGCCAGCGTATCTCATTTGGAATAGACACTTTCACAGGTTTAGATGCACCGTAGAAAAAAAAAAGGCACAAATACAAGGAAAGAAACACGGTCCATTCACATGGGGCACTTCCTTGTTTGTGCTCGTTCTTTTACTGCAGCACTTGAAGTATACAAGTGCTGAAAGTATACACCAAAAGTATAAACCTTGTATACACCTTGATAGTATACACCAAATAGCCCGAACGATTTCTCTGCAATATAGAGGAACTCCAGTACACCCTCCATAGCAGCAAGCTCGACGTCGTGAACGAAGACGCGTGTGTATTTTGACATTATAAATGCGATGTTCTGTCAGCAATCAATCATAAATCTACGGTTTCGTTATAGCGGGTGAAATTACGGTTTTACTGTGCTCTTTTTTCACCTCTTCGCACTCGTATTTTAGAGAAAATCTTTCTTGTACAGGGTGCGGAGGAAACCAACTATTCAAGCACAAATGTCATAGCTTCTCACCCCACTGCCAGGTGGAAAATGTGCTTTACAAAAAAAAAAAAAAACAGAATTACGGACGACCCTGCACGATCTAAGCCAAAGTATAGTGCACCGTGAGGATGCTTCTGATCCAGCGTTAGGGATTAATTAAATAATACATAAACGGAACTACGTTTCTGGCGTTTATTTAGATACACTTTTTTGTGTAACTGCAACAGGGACACGAAAATGTCCCATAACCACAAGCCTGTTCCTTTATCACAGGGGCGTATTTTCACATTCACATTCTCAGGTAGGTAAATATCCAGTAAAATTTCAGTACTCTTTCTTGAGCACAAACCAATTAACGGAAGTCATAAAGCATGATATCGAAAAAAACCAAAGCCAGCTTGCACAATGGCGCAAGACTGATGTCACGGCAGAGCTGTGTTCGTCTCACTAAGTTAAACTGTACGAGCACTATTTAGGTCACTGAGACCATGTACCCTGTGTATACATATGACGCTGGTCAGCAGAAAAGCAAATCAAACTCACAGTAAAGTAAGTAGGTGTTTCAATTGTACAGTACCCGCTTTAGTCTTCGTATACGCCATCGTCCGCCACCGTAAACTCTTCTCCTAGCCCTCCATCTGTGCTGAAGACCTGCACTACTCTTGCTTCTTCTTCTTCTGGGCGATTCCATTGCTGCCTGGCAGCGCGGCGCGCTTCCTGATGAGCCACATCCTCTTAGACGTCTGGATCTTCTTTGGTATCCCCATTGTTCATGTGCATTGCACAGAGTCGGATAGAATTTTGTCGCCGCCGTCGTGGTGCTCCGAGATTTATGAGCGCATGTGGTTGCCGACGAGTGACGGTCAGGAGCAGACGACAGCCTTCTTTCGGGAACGCTGTTTCTAAAACGCTGACAAGCACGGCCGCTCGGTATTCTTTCTTTTGTTTTCGCGACCCCCTCACATGGCGCAAGCCCACGCGCAAGCCTGAGTATGTGTCTGAGGATAGACGGCTGCCCTGGTAACGTGAATTCTTTTAATTGAAATGCTGAAATTTCTAGTTTACAGTTTTGTGTAGCGGGTGCAGCAGTCATCGTTAAACCCGATTCCTTGCCAATCCCCCACGTCGGTATTTTTTTTTCCGGAAGCCCCTCACGTGGTGCAAGCCCATGACCAAGCCTAGATTGTGATTATATGCGCGTCTTCATTCAAATGCTTGAGTTTCTAATTAGGTTTGTGTAGCGGGCACATTAGTCCTCCTTACTCCCAATTCCTGGCCAATCCCCCCCCCCTTCCCTCCCCCCCCCCGTGGGTACGTGTACTTGGCGTTCTCTTGTTATTTTTTCTAAGTATGTACGGCGCAACCAAAAGCTTAAACAGCTCTGCTGTCAAAAAAATCCTACCGAGTGTTTCTATGATGATGTGGGAATGTGTGATCATCACTTGTCACTAAGTTATGTCACCGACTGCTGGTGCTGATGCTAGTGTCGCGGAGATTTGCGTTGGTGCAACCAGTGAAGATGAATGTATGAGCTCGTAAAACAAGCATAACTCTGCTTTTTTTACGAGTAAGATTAGCCGGTATTCTTGTCTACCCCCAGAAGCAATACAACTGCGGCACAGTGTGGAATGAAAGTGTACTCGTGCATACCGAGGAGTCGCCGGCAACTCCGCAGCTGACAAAGCTACATGAACTAAATTTGCTATAACTACAAGGCAGTGGCCTTATGTCACTTCATTTAAATGTTTTATTACCAAATCGACTATAGCCATGTTTTTCCCTCTGATTATCCCCGTAGCTACGTTTTTCTTCATCTGATGACTTAAATTCATGATTTGATTTGAAAAACTACTATTCTTGGTCAATCCTCCACTTTGTGTGTCATTTCCTCGTTCACTAGAGGGCCGTACTCACTGTTCCACCTAACACAAGGCGACAGACAACGACAAAGAGGAAGCCCCCACACCTGGCTTCTCAAACAATACAATCACGCCTTTCCCGGGCTGACCTGCTCCTGGAACAATGAGCGGCGGAGAGGAGCACGAGTTAAACGACCGGGGTGATGCTCACCGGGAGGCCCACCAGAACGCCCTGGAACCGCAATTCGGGGGCTACAGCCGGGATGGCTTCTCCGCTCTGCAGGATACACAGCAACCCCTACGGGGACCGAATGACTCGCCGTCGCACGTACTGGAAGCGCCCCCCATCCGGCCCCTGGAAAGCTGGGATGCAGCCCTGCGACGCGAGATCGAAGACCTCCAGCGAGGTTACGAAATCCTAGAGGAGCGCATCCGGGCTTTCGAGCAGTCCGTGGCTGACATTGTGGCCATCGTGGCCGCCGAACTGGCCAGTGACCCCATCAAAAGGGGCCCCGCTTTGTGAAGTGGCTCGCTCTCAGAAGATTACTACTTGTGCTTGTTCCTTCAGTGCTTCTTTTTCCTACCAGTCTTTCAGAAGCTTCGTACTACTCGAGGGAACACCGGACTTAGCGGATGAGACTGACAGTTTTCGACCATCGCTCTGTTGTTCAGAAAACGTGCCTTTTTTCTTCCGCCCCCCCCCCCCCCCCCCCAAAAAAAAAATCTTTATGGCCAGTTGGTACGCCAATCTCTATTCCTCGCCTGCTTCTTTTAAGTTGTCCGAGGCCATACCATTTAACTGTATTTGAAGTATCTTTTTCGAATGGATGAGAAGGTGAATCAACGTGAGTGGAGCTAGTGCACTGTTCAAAAGTTCAGTGTACTTAGAGAAGGACGGACGCGTGTGAAACTGATACAGGCGTGCACAGCTTTGCTGGAACAGCTGATTTGATTTATCATGGCATGTCAAAAAACTTTCCGTTAGAAAAACACCTACAGAAATTCAGAGAAGTCTCCACTAATGGGTCTAAGCATCTTTGTTGCGGCGCTTTATCGTGTAACCGGGGTGCGAATTCCGCATGCGAGCACGAGCGCTGCTGCGGGCGAGAGCTTGATCGAGCATATCGCAGGCGAATTTAGACGCCGGCAGGAGCACGCACATTCTCGCTGCCGATGACTGGCATAGTTGGGAACGAACTGATTGAACGCCCGCTTTTGTCATTTACAGAGAAATTTATACGAGCGATGAAATTACTTCAAAGCATGTGGGCGGCGATCGTCAGATGTTTGTTCTCGTGTACTGATTATTGTCGTCGTTAAATGTTTGTTATTAATCAGCTGGAAACCAGCCGACGGTCAATCGGGTCCTGACGAAGCACATAGAAAAGAGCCGGAATCAATTGTTACGCCTAAAGTTCCATGCTTCCGTATTTACTGAATATGCTGCACTAGTGCCGCAGGACTGTCGTTTCTTGTTTGCGGGTGTTCCACTGTTTGTTGTAAACAGCCTAAAGGCTCTGTATTACCGGATTTTTAACGCGGTATCGTTATTACGCTCAGTTTTAGATTTTTCAGTGGCTGCTAGCCGTCCGCTATCAGCCGTGCTCACCAAGCGTCTGCGAAATACGTCATCGTTGTTACCCGGAAGCTACGACTGTCGAAGCCAGATGCTATAGAGCTCGCGTGAATCCGGAACATTGCGCAGCGACAATGCAAGGGTTGAAAAGAAGACAATTATACTATGGCGGAGACGAAAGGAAGAATATGCCCTTCAGAAGGTGCCGCGCCTGCGCAGTGAAGTTCATTCTACGCTCTGTGCTTGGTAGAATGCTCGGCACACACGGCATCCAGCCGGGCCCGTAGCGGACGCCATCCCACCAAACCGCCTCTCCATCAGAAGAAAAAAAAAAGTTACGGTATAATTTAGCAGAAAAAGTTACACCTTGGCTATGAGATGTGCCGTAGTGGAGGGCTCCGGATTAATTTTCACACATTGGGCACCTGTATCCTGTGCCGAAATGTCGTCACATGGGTGTTTTCATTTTCATGAATTCACGAAAAGGGCTGACGTGGCAGGGATTCTAACCCCAGTCCATGGGGTAAGCAGCGCGACGCCTTACCAATGAGCCACCGTGGTGTGTTTTCTATCGGAGGTGATGCCGGCACCAACACTGGGTAAACTAAAACGGGGTGCAAACGATTACCGCATATCTCGAAAATCAAGGAAGGCGTAGCTTAGGAACAGAAGCGAAATAGAATAAAACAAAGTATACAACGTTTCTTCCTACGGATTTTTCAAGCTGCTTTTTCATATTTCTGCGGTTCTGTATACTCTGCGAGCTGCGTTTTGGAAACGACGGATGGCGCTAAGCCGCCAAGTAAAAAATAATCCTTGAACTAGGCACGGATGTCGTCTAAGGTAAGTCGCATAAGAATCACTGACACGGCTCTATAGGAAGAGGCAGAGCCGATCTCACAATGCGAAGAAAAAACAGAAAATCTTTAATCAATTGCCAACATTATCAACGCCTAACCGAAAAAACTAGATCAGACATGAAAGAAGCTACGATAAGCCTCACGCAGTCACTGATCATGCATGAGCGGATATCGTACAGCCTGCCGTACGAGAAACTATCCCGCTGCGGAGAAAACTAAAACTATCATTTGGACACCATATAAGACAGCTCTAAACCTTCCAACGCAGTTGTATATCTGGCAAATGTTTAAAAGCACTTCATGCACACGGAGGAACAAAAAACTGAAAAGACACAGTGCGCTATCTGAGCTGACGCACCTCGGCGCCCAATAGTCCAGAAATGCACAGAAAACTCCCGCCAGGGGGCCACGGCACTCACAAGCACTGCACACTGGCTCCCGACTCGGAAGCGAAGTTGACCGGTTACACCCACCTCAGACTGATGGCATTGGCACCGTACGATTCGCTACGTCAAGGGGATCAACCCGACAACAACATCGAAACGATTGGTCGACCTAGCGGTCAGTAATCACCACCCGAAACCTGTTCCATTTCTCCCTCTTCGCTAGCTCTGATCTGGCATAGCATTACAGCCCCGGCTGCGCTGCACTCTGGGAGCACGCCTATGACCGCTGCCAATGCGCCACACGAACTGAGCCTCCCAGCTATGGAGATAGTAGAAGGAGAAAGCACCGATGCCGATCAACCCATAGTTGCCCATCGGCCCCAGAATGGGCAACTATACGCCACCGGCAATGTGCATTTCTCAACGGTGCACATAAACTCTCAGCATCGCCAGCAACGAGCAACCAAGTGCAGCAAACCAAGGGCAGCCACTACATTCGGCGTGGCCCACCCGCTACGCTACTCCCCGAAACTTATATCATGGTCGTCCTCCGGCCACAAGGAGGACTCGATCTCAGGTCAGTGGCTAAGGCCTACCTTGCGGGCGCTGCTTTCCAACCAGCCAACAACCAACAAAACCCGACAGATCAAATACGGGTCCAGCATGTGGTCAACTTTCTGCTGATCAGCACCCCCTCGGAATAACGGGCTTAAACATACTCTGCCATGGAGTCCCTGTCTCTGAAAGGTCGCCTATACGAAGTCGTCACACACGTCTCCGCTCCAGCTAATACGGCAACGGGAGTCATTTTTAACATGCTAGAAGATGACACACCAGATGAAATATACCGCAGCATTATCGACTACAGCCCTGATGTACGGATCCTTTCGCGAAACAACTTGGCACCTCGACCATGGCCCAAACCTTATTCGATGGCACACGAATCCCCTACTGGATCCGAAATAGGGCAGCAATGTACCGTTGCAAGCCCTTTCGCTGGAAGACCAAAGTCTGCGCGTCACGCTGGCAACCCGGACATTGCCAGGACGTTTGCCCTACCGCGGATGCGATCCCAAAATGTTTCAAATGCGGGACCCCAAATCCCAATGAACCATACCGCTGCACTCCCCAAGTGCAGTGTGCGATGGCCCGCACCTCACGGGCTCGTCAGACTGTCCACGCCACTTTCAACCCCGCAAACATCATCAAACATGTGCCCAGGTAGCTGCTTTTGGAAAAGACCAAATAGACACCCAGACTCTCCAACCAGTGGGAGAGATTGGCTCTACAAACCGCTCCCCCCCCCCCCCCCCACGCTGAAGGTGGAACAAAGCCCCTACCCGGGTTGCAGAAGTCAAACAAGCAGCAGCTCATGCAACCATTGAATAACATTACGCCTTGCGGTGAAAACAAGGTGAGCGGCCCCAGCACCAACTCACACTGCTCGCCTCTAACCCAACAACCCCCTCTGCCTATCTCCCCGGATATAATTAAAGAACTACGTAATATCAGGGCTGAAATCACCCTGCCCAGGCAAGAAAATGCATCCTTACGGAAAGACGTTAGGTCTCTCATTTCAGATCGAGAACAGTATTCGCGCAGCCCCGCTCCGAATCCACCTCCGCCCAAACGCAGAGCAACCCCCGACGCTCCCTAAACGGCAGCTCAGAAAAGCACGCGGAACGAGCATATAGATCAGCCATTCGCCACCCTCGAGAAGAATGCGGTATCCTACAGGCAAACCGGTGGGTGGCTTAATGCACTCGTGAGGAATTTGTGAGGGTCTAACACTTTGCTATCCTTCAGAGAAACTCTGCAAATAGTATTACCCTCAAGTGACTCCCTATTGCCTTTACTACAAAACCCGCAAACCTGCAGATCACCAGCATCTCGTCTGGCAGTATCCAAAGTTTACAAACTGCAAAACTCTTCTCCGCTCCCTGTCTTTGACACCACGGCCCCTATCTGTTGATACTATAACAGTATCTGTTGATACTAGCCCACTGGAATAACACACAATGGTTCAAATTCGGTAATTCGCTGCGAAGAGCGGCTTAACCGGAGCAGTATGGAGCTGGTCTACCACCGAGCGGATAGCCTCTTCCAAAGAACTCAAGACTCGTGTCTTTGTACTCAGTACCGAATAACTCCAAATTTATTTCCTCTCCCAACTCAACCACTATTCCCCGCCGGTCTAGCGTCAATTCCTTTAGGGAATAAATTGTCTACAACATTTCTATGCTTCAGAGTAGGCATATAAAATTTGGAGTGCGGACATGGATTTCTTGCGGTCGAATGCTTGCGTTGGGAGTATTTGATCGATCGATCGATAGATTTATTCATTTATCTATCGATCGATTGACTGATCGATTGGTTGATTGATTGACTGATTGATTGATTAATTGATGAAAGCCTCAGCAGTGTCTGATTATAAAGCGCTGCAGCGGCATATGCATTACTGTCTATACATAAATGCCTCTGGAGACCCCACCACCGCTCCTTTCTTGACTTCCTTCGAGAGACGAGTGCCCATGTGTATTTGCAAATAGGTTATTGTTATGCTAACGGACATTCTATTGCAAATAAAAAAATAGTGTGCAGTACCCCATCCAAACATGTGCACTTTCGCGGGCATGTATCATCTCGCTTGTATAACAGAATGACGTTTCGGGTATATGCAGTAGCGCTGGTCCTAAGGTACTGCGTCTCCTTTTGAGGTCTGCCGACGCAACCAATACCCCAAGCTCAAAGTACTACGAGTTCAAGACGTTAAACTTCACCGAGAACGCGGCTTGCCTTAAAGCGCATCAACTCTTTTCCAAAGGATTTAATTACAACCTTTAGCAGAGACCATTACCCCATATCGTAAGAAAGGAGCCTAAATTTCTGCTTATAAAACAGAAATTCCAGGAGTAGTCAAATTTTCCGCGCTTTTTTCTCCAGTATAAGTCGGAACCCACTCGCCCATTTTTCCATCGCCGTATACATCTGTGGGTACTTTTTCACCCTCCCCGTGGCTACCCCTTCGCTCTGCCTTTTTCTGTATTTCTTTATTTTATGACGTTTCTTAAAGAGGCCATGCAGACAAAATACAAGTTTGTTTTATTCCAGAGACTTAGTGTTTTGTAGTGCCCCCGCGCTTGTCAGGAAGCAAATGATGCTTTGTTCAGTAACAAATTAATCAATTTAAGTAAAAATTTTGATTCTCTCCCCAAATCATGCGTTTTCAGGACGTCTGCAATGACATCACAAGAGGAGGTCTTTAGGCTAAACCCAGCCTGCTGCAGCATGACGGCTTTGAGCGGCGGCGCGCCGCCGCTCTAGTTTGCCTTAGAGATGTGCACGGGCCAGAAATTTTGACTCCCACCCAGCCCGGGCATGGTGCTTATCGCCGAAGGCCCGTCGCGGCCCGACAAGGAACGCCAACTTGCCTGCCCGGGAAGGCCCTAGCCCTTACCCCCGGTAGGCCCGGACCTGGCGCGGACGGGTGCGTGTTTACACAACCGAAATACCGTGGGAACCGGCGTCCAAATGTGGGGCACGTTTGGCCGCATAAACCGGCTTAGAGCTGACAAAAAGTGTTTTAAGGGAAATAATAGCAGGTAAAACCAACTTTAAAAGGGCAAAACTACACCAATTACAAATAATAATCATGCGCATATCCCTACAGCAACCGGCTTTCGCTCAGCTATTACGGGAGAGTTGAAACCGCTTTAAAGGTTGTCACCGCCCAACCTAAAAAAATATGAACCAGAAACCCCAACCGCGGTTAAAGTCACGGCAATATTGAAAAATGTTCAAGAACATGAGATAAAAAGAAGTGGTTCTAAAGTAAAACAAGCAATTAAAAAAGAATGGCACCTGGGGCGTTTGAACCTGATTCTTGCCATTGCTGTCTAAAAATGGAACCTGTATACCAGGAGACCAGCCGGCCCGTGTTTGTTAAACAGGGTATAGGAAGCACACATCGGTTCAAAAGTGCCTCCAGATGGCGCCACCTGTCATGGGACCCTACAACATAATTAAATGGGAATGTGCGTAAGGAGTAATTTTGAAATTTTGAAGTTTCTTTCGCTAGTGTCCGTGTTAAAGTGCGCTACCTTCAAGATGTCTCATATGCTTTATCAACTAGCCCAGTTGTCACTTTTACAATCCTCACCAGGCTGACCGGCATGCACGTTTGGCTTCAAGGCGATGATCATATTTTTATGGGCACAGGGTAAGGCGAAATTTCAAAATTACTCCGCCATAAAATAACAATCGCGCCGATATCTCGGGGAGGCCACAGATTTGAGGTACCCCCAATCCCGTTTTGCGCTGAAACTGAAACCGCTCCGAGTTGCTATTGTGCACATGTGTACTAGCTTTGTTGTTTCGCCCGTATACATTTCCTTTTGCTCGAGAGTGTAGGTCTGTCGGACTCGGTCCCTGAGTTTTATCGATACTGAACGTACACGCGTGCACTGTGATTGCCACTACACTTCGTTCTATCGCAACTCATACCGCTTATCAATAAAATTTTAATCATATTGATTGTTATTGTTTAGGCAACTGTTGGCACATTTAGTACCCCTGTCACACGGCAGATATAATGACATTTACAGCAAATGCCATTCGCTCTAAATGTCATTAGTTAGGTTCTACACGAGAAACAGAATGACATTTGAGGCGAATGGCATTTAGCGGCTAACTGAGGTCCCGGACCTGAGTTAGTGGCCAAATGAGTAGCCTCGACCGTAGTAGCGCGTCCCTAGACAGGAAAGATCAGTAACAAACCAAAGAATACTGTTTCTAAAAACTGTCAGTAAACTTATATTTTCTTCATTGTATTGTTGCTCAAATAAAGAAAGACAATTCAACTACTAACAAAAACAGAAAATCTCGTCCCCAATGTGCGCGCTACCCTAATCCGGATTTTTTGCAGACTTGACTCAGCTTGTGATGTCTACTGATGTCACCTAAATCGGTGGTTTTCTTGTTTTTATATGTAAAAAATATTTCTTTGTTTTATTTAAAAAAATAGTACGCGTGAAAACATTCTAGATGCACTTGAAATGTAATTTTTCGGTTTTGCGAGCTCGCTAATCGTCACTGCTATTACAATCAAATGACATTTGTTCCGCCGTGTAGACCCGCACGGCCGAGCCGAATGTCACTTACAGCTAATGTCATTCAGTTGGAATGACATTAGATTTGCCGTGTGACAGGGGTATAAACCACCCTACCCCTTTTCCGCTTCGTCTTTCGTCTTCGTCTGCCGGCCACGATCCCCGAGGGCACCGGCCACCTGAGACCGCCAGCTACGCTCGCCACAATTTTTATCCGAGTAAACAGGGTTTAAAACTAAAGTTGGATGGTCCCCTCTGTCTTCGGCAGCTTCGCGTTTGTTGTCTCACGGCTGGGAATGCAACCCTGATTAAGGCATGGCTACAGAAAACAAACGGAGCGGCAGGTTTTGCAGCAGTGTTTGAAGTTAACAGTATTCCGTCTTGGAAAAACATTTCTGCGCTAACTTAGAGCCGGAAAATCGTGACGCTGAGTGGGCGTTCATTTTAGTTGCCAAGGCACTGCGTCGCTCAGCCCCATGAGTTGCTCAGTTCACCACTAGGCATGCAGTTGCAGATCTCTCAGACTCACCAGCCTGCTATAGGCATTTATGTGCCACACGGCCTCGCGATGAGGAGTCCCGCGGAATGTAATTAAAGAAGCGTGATCGTGCTTTTACCGCGTCAGCAACGGGTAGGTTCTAGAAAACATAAGTATTGCTTCACAGTACAGGGCCATGTCGTGCCATCAGGACGGCCCAGCCCGACCGTAGCATTTGCGTTTCAGCCCGGGTTTGGGTGAAAAGATAGTCGGAGGGCCCGAGCCCGGACTGCGGGCCACGCCGGGACTGGGTTTTCGGTTAAACCCGAGCCCGTGCACACATCTAGTTGGCCTATCCGTTCTGGCCTGTCGGTGTCCTGTTTCCTGCCGAACCACTTTTTCACGGCGACAATTTGAGAGAAGGGAAGAGAAAAATTCCGCAGAAATTCAGAGAAATGTGTACTATTGTGTAGCATTCATATACTGCATATGTTTAGTGTGAGTTAAGCCATTTTTTGGGTTTTTCTATATCCTGTGCGACCAATTATTTCCATCTACGCTATTATAACGATTACAAGGGGGGGGGGAGGCGGGGGCGTTCGCGAAATCTGCATTATTGTTTAAATACCGGGTATTAAACAGTTCGCTATTTTCAGTAAATTTTTATATACTTCTTGCTTTTTTTCTTGTTCAAAAATTCGTTCAAATGATTATCTCCGTTAACGCCGCTATAACGACTACAGCTGGAAATTTCGCGAAATCTGCATTATTGTGGAAATGCAGGGCATTATACGGCTTCTCCATTTCGCAATTTTGCGATATTTTTCTAATTTTTAGTTTCGCAAAACTTCGTTCGACCTTCTATCCTGATGTGCACTATTATAACAATTACAGGTGGAACTTGCGCGAAATCTGCATTATTCTAGAAATAATGCAGGGTGTTACATATGTCGCCCTTTGTCGTAGTTTTTCATATTTTCGTTCTTTTTTTGGTTTTTGAAAATTTTCTGTGACCAGTTGTTTACATTTACGCTATTATATCGATTACAGGTGTCAATTCCGCGATATCTGCATTTTTGTGTAAATTCAGGTCGTTACACCGTACTTGCTGCGGGGGTGCTCGGCGAAGAAGGCTACGCGTTAAAACACATCCGGACACTTGAGTCTCCTTAGGTGTTTTCACGGCAAAAGCCTGGTATTACTTATTCCATCTTTACCGCAACATCGTATTTTCCTCCCTGTATTTGCTTTCGCTTCAATCTTCTGGCATGAATTACTTCGACCGGTTGTTGCTGTTGCGATGTTCAAAGAAAGGAAGGCCTGTGCCCAGCGGGGAAGGAGTGAGGGTGAGGGGAAGACTGGCTTTTTGTCTTCTACACCCTGCTTGCGTCTCTTTTATCGCTTTCTTCTCTTAAAGGGACCCAGAAAAGCCTTCTGTAAAAGTTACAAAAGGCCTGTATTGTCACGTAGCACCAATATAGCGATGCAATGCCGTTGGAATTTGATCTACATTCAGTATTAGCTGCGCCAGAAGCAATCAAATGCACCTCTCCCCACTTGCCGATCGACTCCTCCTCCCTCTCTGCCTCCTTCAAAGCAGCTGGCTATATTCCTGCGCCTAGGCTCGAGTCAATCACTGCGGACCCGCCTTTGCCTCGGGATCGCGCAGGAAGGAGGAAGAGCAGCCGGAAGCCAATGGCAGTGACGCCGCCGGCGGCCGACCTTGCCGGCGATTGGGCGAATCAGGGGGCGCCTTCGCCGTTGCGTCACCCGCGGTCGTCGTTGCGTCAGCCGCGGTCGGCTCGCTGCGGCGTCGCGCTCATCGGCTGAGAAAGGCGATCTTCAAAAATTGTTTACAAATTGTCTGCACAACGTATGGGGCTCACACTTGGCTCAAAAATCCCCCGCTATGTGTTCTACCACCTGAATGCATTTGATTGTCACCTTCACAAAGCTTTTCGGGGTCCCTTTAAGCCACGAATTACCTCAATTAGTAGATTATCCCATGTCGCAGTTTTCCAAGAAACTGCGTTCGGCGGGGCTCTTGCGCACCTCTTCTACTCACGTACCGTGCCACCGCGTTTAGGTCTCATGCGGCACTAATCTGCAGCTTTTACGATTTTAATTCAGGGTTTTGTAAAGTTTGCGAAGCGCGCGCTTTAGGCCCT
This sequence comes from Haemaphysalis longicornis, assembly GCF_048455015.1. NCBI lineage: Eukaryota > Metazoa > Arthropoda > Arachnida > Ixodida > Ixodidae > Haemaphysalis > Haemaphysalis longicornis. The sequence goes on from NW_027526295.1 coordinate 130,019,818, forward strand.
CAGAGCTCCCGATCCATGGCAAACTCCGACGTGGGCATGCGCCCCCAAGAAAGGAAGAACCAGAGCGGCAACATTTGTTCCTCCGCTTCCAACATGCGGGGACAGTGCATTTGACAGAGCATTGGGCTGCCACTTTTGAAACACGGGTTAAAATCCCATTGAAGGCCACATGTTTTTGAGGCGAAAGTCGGAATATCACCTATCTCCAAAAAACCGTTGTTGTTGCTCTCGTCCGGGCAAGATAACAGCCGCCACTTTAAAGAGTAAATAACAAGCACAAATTTGGTCCGGTGGCACTTCAACACAGGTATCCACAGTAGCGGCCCACTGCTATACCATCTGTGCTATCTTTGCAAGCTACCAGTGTGGAGCAGAAGTTGTCATTGTTGTTCCTTTCTTGGTGGTACATGGTAACTTCCCAGTAATCGGAAGATATGAGGGGCTAGTGAGGGCGCTTCACGAAATTCACGATACTGTGAATTGGAAATAGTACGCGCCACGGGAGACCTGAACGTGATGGGTCGTGAGAGCGGGTGCGCACCAGCAACGCCAAACTCTGTTTCTAGGGAATCTTTGGTCTGTGCCAGTCTGCTAAATGACGTAATTGGCGCTGCAAGACAAACGATTAAAGCGAAGAAGGATGCCGAAACACGGTGTAGCACAAAGGAGCACGGTCGAAGTAATTTCCGTAAAAATACCGGAATGGACGCGAAATAACAGACGGAAATACGACGTAGCACTAGAGAAATTGCTAATAATTATCGCCAGGTTTTCGCCAGGTATTCAAATTTTCAGACTTAGGGCCCCCGATGAATTTTTCCCCGTCTCCCCCCGGCTATTACCCCTCCACTCTCCTTGGTGTAAGGCCAAATTGTTGCGGCGGGAAAAACAATTCCGCAGGGAAAGAAAATACCGACAGACCATAACGAATAGGCACTGAGTACAAACCGACAAAAATAGACTGAGTGACCGCCCTAGAAGGCCAATCGCATCAATATAGCCAACCGTGGGTAGGACGAGTCAAGTACGGAGTTCTGGGAATCGTGACACCCAAAGTACCAGGACATTTCAAGTTACAACGGCTGTGTATTACTAAGACGCATGCAAGCTAATACGAAAATACGAAATATACGAAATACGCAAGTTAATACGAAAATAATTAATACGAAAACTGTTCAGAAATTGGTTTTTTTTTTCTTTTCATGGTAGAGAACCAGCACGCCTACTGGGCTTACAGGGTGATTCCCAACGGTCACTCCTCATCAGCGAAGGCCAGCGAACCGTACAGATTCACAGGAGGATTCGGAGAGAGCGCCACTTTAGGCACCCGGTCCCCTTTTTATGTCCTTGACCAGGTCGTCACCCTCAATTTCAGCCACGGCCTCCTTTATTATCTGGATGGCCTCGAGAAGACGCTCGCTGAGACGCTCGAGGCGTAGGACCTTGCGCTCCGCTGCCTGCCAGCGCTGCATATACAGAATGTCGTTGACGGACGCTTCCAGTAGGTGCGGCGGCAAGACCTCAGATTCCCGTTGGGGTGGCTGGGCACCCTGTAGGGGGGAGAAGCCATCCTTGCTGCTGCTCCCGCGTTGTGGCTCGATGGCGTTCTGGTGAGGCCCCCGGTCAGCGTCGTCCTTGTTGTTTACGTCGGGCTCCTCCTCGCCGTTCATTGTTCCAGAATCACGTCAGCCTGGAAAAGGCGGGACCGTGTTCTTTGACGAGCCAGGTGTGCGCTTCCTCTTTGTCTCAGTCTGCCACCTTGCGTTAATTTGCCATTTCTGTACGGCCCCCTGGTGCCTCAGGAAATAGCACGCTCCGCGTGGAGGATTGGCCAAAAATTTTGGTTAGAAAAACGGAAGGAAGAGTTCACTTCGTAGGAAGAAGAAAATTGAAGTTACAAGAAAAGGGGAAAAAGTGTGGCTATATTCGTGTTTGACAACATAATGTTTGAATAAAATGACTATATGTCCGCTCGCCTTCTAGTGGCAGTAAACAGCCGACACCGAACGAAGAAAAACATAGGGCCGTAGGTCCCCAACACCATTTTAGATCCGCTATAACGGCAAGAAAAACAGAAAAATGCATCACCAAACGATTTTGGAAGTACAGAAACGCGCCTCTCAACTTTCATCGAGAGCGAAACAGAGAAAGAGGAAAAAAAAGGGTTCGCACAACATCCGAAAGATGGCGACGAGTGTACTGGTCAGTAGGAAGACGCAGTGAAACATCCCCCTCGCGAGGGGCACGATCAAATGCAGAGCATTTCCGGGGGCGCACGACGTTAAGCAGTTTGCGTTACGTTAATGTTGTTGCACTTGTGGCAACTGCTGACGAGAGAGCGCTCGTCAGCAGTAATTTGAATGAGTCAACGATATAAGGCGCGTTAGTAGCGTCCCATTCTGTGTCGGCTTTGTGGCGCAGTGGTTAGAGCACCATGTACATTGCGTTCTGCCCGCAGGTTTGAGGGATCGAAACCTGGCGCCGGATACTATTTTCTTTTATATAGTGTAGGGGGAGGGGTGCGGACAAAGACGGGGCGGACTACGACGGGACAACGCGGGTGACATCGTGAGTTACTGAAATGCTCTGCTTTTAAAACTTCATTGGTCGCAGTAGGGCCAAGGGGTCGGGGTGGCCGCAGGCTGCAGCCAAGCGGCGACTAGCGTGGCCCTGTCCACCAGGGATAGTCTGTCCCCAGATCAGAGCTACCAAGCTGTTCCTCCACATCGTCGGAGCAAATAAGAGGGAAAGAGTCATTAGGACAACCCCACCGGAAGTGGGGTACATGTGGAGCGCGGGCCACACGTACGTCAAGTGGAAGAGGTGTGGAGGGAGGGGTGAATGAGGTCGCGAGCCGCTCAGCTAGGGAGAGTATGGGTCTGCAGGAGTCTCCATGTGCGTTCCTTCCCGTAGGTGAGTTGCCAATGAGCAGGTGTTACGCTCGGCGGGCGAGGCGGTAATGAATGAGAATTCCGTGGTAAGCTCTCAGTCAGCCCCTGACCGATCTGGCCCTGTGGTAGGGAACGAGGCTGATGCCCGCTCGAATTGTAAATCCTTGAATGACACTGTGGACCAGCCTTACTGTGGACCCCGAGGTCCACAGTAGTTAGGCTGGAGAAAAGCTGATGTCTGATTTAGGACTATACCGTAAAGACGCGGACACCCAGCAGCCTTTCAGCTGCCCACCACATGTCAGAGGCTGTACTTTTTCCTCTTATATCCTATTCTGTCCTGCTATGTTCACCTCCCGGCACTGCGTGCTATGGTGGTGGTGTACCCTGTGACTGTGCACGATAATATGGGCCGTGCGTCCTTCCTTTAACAACACCACCGCAAACGCAGGACACGAGCTGAACGAAACACGCAGAATGCGCAGGCAAGGCGTGCCCATGACGCTCGTGCGTAACCCGCGTTGGCGAACTAAAATGTCACTAACGTTTCAGACAAGGCCTTAAGTTCCGCGTTGTGCGAAAAGTCAACGTTGTAGTCCTGCAAAGAAACTGTAGTCCGGTACAGAAGCCTAACTGTTCCTTAGCTTCCTCACGGTAAGTTAATAAATGGACAGGTGTATATGTAGTTGCCTAATTTTACATTTGAGTGAAGTGATTGGTTATGGGGCTTAACGCGCTGAAGCTACGCCTGTGCTATGAGGCGAGTCGCAGTGAAGCGTTCCGGGTTAATTTTGACCACCTGGGGATCTTTACCTGGCGCCGAAATTCCGAACACACGGACGTTGTCGCTGTTCGCCTCCATCAGAAAAGCGGCCGCCTGGGCCTGAAGTCGTACCCACGTCCTTGGGATCAGGAGCACAACGCACGCATACCACTGAGCCACCGCGGGGCGTTTTTACAATTATGTCCACTTCATGAACGAATAACGCGTATGAAACTGCAGCATACTGTGATTAGTAGCGTACTTTTCCCGCCAATAAAAGTCTGCAGACATTAATTAGCATGTTTGCCGACTGGTTCCTTCTCATATTGCTTGTCTTATAACCGACTATTATTTTCGCCGATGCCCATTTAAACCCGCAAATAAGTGCCTGGCTGCGGCAATGGGTTCACTATGCTATTTTAATATTGCAATTCGTCGTGGTGGGAATGAAGTCAAGGAATTCACTAACTAAAATTGTTACTTTTGAGTGCCATTTCCCGAACATATGCAAAATTTGTAGAGCTGAACGCACAATTGGACAGGGACAGGAAAAGACGTGACCCTTGATGCGGATTTTTAATTTACCCCCAAAATGGTGATGAGGATAGAGGCGCCGAGAAGGAAGTGGCACGTTGGCACGTTAGCTGGCACGTTAGCTGCGTTTGGACAACCGTGCACGACTTAGCGTCGCTCTCCCCACGACGCCAATCAGCACTGAAGATCGGCTTTCCCCTTCCGTATTAACCCTAGGGCGTTTTTCAACTTGCCACAATCGCCGCAGTGGAAGAAAAGTCAACCCTGAATTAGCTGGGAACATTGCACGGAATCTACAGCCGTGAGGCTATGAGCTGAGTTACTCTCACCTCTTGTGTGGCGCATTATGACCCGCAGATTACTGTGCCATAAAACCAGAACGTCATCATCATCTTCACCAGGCACTCCGTTCTGTCTTGGACGAAAGCGAATTGGTGGGTTTGACTGACATTGTCGTTATATAGTCTGTTTTAATTAACAGAAGACTTGTTGCGGAGGTATAGGAAGTGATTTTATAGACGCATTTGTCACGCCCCAGATAGGAGGATAGCGTCGCGCTACCCACCAAGTGGGTAGCGCGACGCAGTCGAGGGTAAATGAGGCAACACAGGTTTGACTATACAAATTATTTAATTACTATGAAGTTGGGCTGGTGCCGACGCGCTCACCCGGTGAGATGGCGTGGCTCGTAGGAGCGGGTCAGGAAGGCGGCTGGCGCTGGACCTCGTCGGAGGGGCCTCTCGTTGTGGGGCCGCAGTGCCCGGGTGCGCTTGCTATTTGTTCCCGGGAAGGTCGGGACTCTCGTTTTGGGGCGCGGTGGTGTCCACGAACGCTGCAGGGCTGTGAGGGTGAACCCAAGGTGCTGCTGGAGGCTCGATGGTCCGCGTACAGCGGTACCGGTACGAGGATGATGACCATCTTCTCGATATCGGCCAGGATGCTGGAACGCTTTAGGATGTCTCCTACGGCGTCTCCGACGGCATCGGGTGGCGAGAGACCCATCGGGTGGCGTGCGGGCCTTCTTATCACCTCTGCCGGAGCGTGGAGGGATTGCAGAGCTGCTTGGCCGTTCGATGCGCGCTCGCGCAAAGGCAACGCCCCAACCGTGCGCCTGGGGTCAGCGTGGGGGTCGTCTCCCGCTGGGTGGTACGCGTGTCGGCTCTTCCGTGAATAGGTGGCACCCAGTCATCGGGCGGTGTCAACACCCGAATGTCACACATTAGCCCTTCCCTCTCGAAAGCTGAGATAAAACGTACCAGGAAGCACCATAACAGAGAACCCAGTGCTTTGGTATGCCAAAAATAAATAAGCAAATAAGTGCGCTTCTATTGCTGTCCGATGGATGACAAGCGAAGCTTTACGCAGTAGACAGAGTCCACGAAGCAAACCCAGCTTGTTTGTAATTTACGGTGCAGCAAACTTCATATCCACTTAGCTGAATGAAATTTGGAAGGGATCGAACTTAATTGCAGCGAAGAAGCATAGAGCTATCTTTCCGTTCCGCGTCGTAGGCATCTCACTGTCTGTGTAGCACACAACCTAATTCGCTCCACCAGTGAAGACACCAGACAGGTAGCCTTCGGATGTTTGAAGTCCAGGTGTGAACCTCCCGCCAGCTCCACAGAAATGACATCAGCGAGGGCCTAAAACCTATAGCTTCGCGTGCACGTCCCCTCTTCGGTCCTCCACAGACTCCACCTCCTGAAGTCGCTATACAAATCTGGTACAGAATAAAGATTTTTATCATTTTCCCTCTCCTCCCCAAGCGTGCACGCATAAGCAGGCAACCGCTTACGTGCGCAGGCTTAATTTTGAAAGACACCGGCAAGAAGGAACTCCGGAGCGGCGCCGAGTAAAGCGTCCTCACCGCAATTAAAACATGGAGGAGGGGGGGGGGGGGCTGCTAGGCATATCCTGCTTTGCAGTAACAGTCATGCTGACGCTTCCATTCGCGACCGTGGCTTGCCCGCTAACACATAGATTGTTTTAATGCGTTTCAATCCTTGCCGACTACCCCCACAGCCAGGACCGTGTAACTCCCTGCATTTAGACAAGAATGCAGATGTCGCGCAAATTCTAGCTGTAATCGTCATACAGTTGAACCTCCTTACAAAAAACACTTATATAGCAAATTATCGGCTATAGCGAACAAAATACAAACTTTGGTTGGTCACGCTTTATTTCCCTGCCACCTATTCTTTTATAACGAAGCTGAAACCGCAAGATCTAAATCGTGACATCGGATGTAATTTAACGAGGAGGCTAAGAAGCTACTTGGAACACCCCCCCCCCCCTCTTCTAGTCCGAAACTTCAGGAGTAGAAAGGGCCGTTTGCTCGTAAACACTGTGGAAAACGTCACCCAGCTCAATTCTGTCAGTCGCCACCAGACGAAGATCACATCCTTCATCTAATAAATAAGGACGCGGGCCTGTTTTGTAACGTAAACTTTGTTCTGTTGTATTTTCGCGTACTCAGATTCCGGTTCATTGAAAGAGAGAAAGCTCTTTATTAAAGAAGAAAGACGAGAGGTTTGCCACAATCTCTACTCTGACATGATAGGGGAGGGTTCATTGACCGTAAAATACAAGGAGAAAGCTAAGGGCTACCTTGTTTATAGTGGGTTCCACGCCTTAAAAATGCATTTTTGTGTCAAGTATTTTTGCGTGAGCACTATTGTCGATTTGGTAGAGTCAATTTTTACTGCTACTGTTACAAAGAATATCGGTTATAACGAACTAATTTGCTGTCCCGATACTACTTCGTTATAACGAGGTTCGACTGTAATAGCGTAAATGATAAAAATTGGTCGAACGAAAGTTTGAAAAACTAACAATAAGAATATATTAAAATTACGAATACTAGCGAACCGTGCAACGCCCTGCATTTCCGTAATAATGTATATTTCGCGGAAGAGAGAGAGAGAGAGAAAGCTCTTTATTATATAGAGGAGAAAGCCGAGAATTTTGCCGGAATCGTACCACCGACATGCTACTCGGCGGGGGAATGGGTAGGGGAGGGTAGAAAAGGCCCTATAGATACAGGGCAGAAGAAAGAGAAGAGAAGAAGTAAAAAAAAAAAAAAGAAACGGGCATCATGTAGTTTGTGTGAACAGTTCGACGAACGTCATGTTCTCAGTAGTTTAAATCAGTTCAGTGACGCCGATCTCGTCCAGGTATTCAAACAACGCCTTTAGTGCTTTGCGTTGTGCTGAAGGAGTGTGCCAGGGGCCAAGGAGCACTTGTAGGCTGATTGGTCCTGGGCGTAGGTGTTCGATCTTCTGCTCCAAACGGCACCTTGCGAGCATGTAAGCGGGGCACTCTAACAGTACGTGTTCCACGGTTTCTGGCGATCCGCAGTTATCGCAGTAAGGATTCGAGGTGGCGCCAAGTCGAAACAGGTAAGTTTTTGTAAGCGCTGCATTGAGTCGTAATCGGTGATACAAAGTTTCTAGTCGGCGCGGAAGTCGCTCTGGCAGCTTAATCCTCAGCTCGGGGTCTATGTATTGCAAGAACGGATAGTGGTGCTCTGGAAGAGACCAGAGACGGTTCCGCTCCATTAAAACAAGTGCCTTCGTCATAGCTGAGGCATCATGTTTGGTGAAGAAGACCTTCCTCATATTATGCATTTGAAGGCCCCTGCGAGCTGCTTCATCTGCCTTTTCATTACGTGGAACACCACAGTGGCCTGGTAGCCACTGAAATGTCACTTGGTGCCCAGTGTCTTTGGCCTGGTGGTGCAAGTAAGTTATTTCACGAGAGGCGTGTTCGTGAATGCTGAAGCAGTCGTTGCGCAGTAGACTTTGGAGGGCTGCCTTGGAATCTGTGAAGATGGTCCATTGCCCCGGTGGTTGGCGGAGAATGTACCGGATGGCTTCCTTGATGGCGTGAAGCTCGGCTGACATAGATGACGTTGCCCGCTCGAGACGATAAGAGAACGTCTGTCCAGTGGACGAGATGAAGATCCCGGAGGAACTGCGGCCAGGCGTACACGACCCGTCTGTAAAAATTTGTTTTGTGCCTGAGTATAGTCGGCAAATGTGGCAGAGTATCAACTGTAACAAGCCGCTTTGATTCATATTCTTTTTAGAGTCGATTCCCGGGATGTTGCATCTAATATGCAATGGCGATAGGGTCCAGGGCGGGAAATGAGACGGCATTGAATTTGGTGCCTAGGTGGGTATCGAAAGGTGCAACTACTTCAATGTTCGACCGAAACTTGAGTTCCCATTTTCTATCAGTCGGGTTATTGTACGGGTTTTGGCGTGCATCCGATGTCGCAGGTGTATCCGCACGGTTTCTTGGAGCCTAATCACGTCCAAGGGCAGACAGCCAGCTTCAGCGACAGTACCCAAGCACGACGACCCTCTGGGAAGTCCGAGGCAGATACGGAGGCAATTGTTTCTTGCCGCGTCTAGCTGTTTCCTGCTTGTTGGTGACAGATTTTGGAGGGCAGGGACACTGTAGCGCAGTATGCCGTCGACATAGGCTTTACAGAGTAGTATCTTGGAGCGGCAGTCACTGCCCCATCGACTACCGGCAAGATACCCGACGATCTTTGACATCGCAGATGTTCTCGTACGGAGCCTTTTAACCTCCGGAGCCCACGAAATACTGCGGTCTATTAAGATTCCGAGGAATCTTTGAGTACGTACATATTGCAGGGTATGGCCTCCGAGGACTAATGGATATTGCTTCATGTTCTTGCGAGTAAAAGCCATCGAAACACTTTTCTCAGAGGATAAATGCAGTCCTATTGGCGAAAGGTATGCTGATATTTTCGCAAGAGCTTTCTGCAGTCTTTGTTGTGTGGTGCGACGTGACCGCGCCGCACTCCAAATGCAGATGTCGTCCGCATAGAGTGTGATTTGTACGCCACGCGGGAGGACTCGCTTTAGGTGGATGAGTGTCAGGTTGAACAGGCGAGGGCTCAAAACGGCCCCTTGAGGCACTCCTTTTTGTATAGCGTAGTAGGACGTTGGGCCTTCTGGAGTGCACATGAAGAGTTCTCGCCCTGTAGGTAGTTTGTTATCCACGCATAAAGTTTTCCCCCGAAGCCAAGAGCAGCAAGAGATGTTAGGATTGCATCATGGAAAACGGAATCGAATGCTGATTTTATGTCCAAGAATACTGCAATGGGGATGCATCCGTTATGTAATTCGTCTTCTAGAGACGAAACCAGGGAAATTACGTTGTCGATGGCAGCTCTATTCTCGCGAAAACCGTTCATCTCAGGTGGATAAAGTTTTTTGCTTTCAAGGAACCAGGTCATTCTCCTGTGTATCATTTTTTCCATAATTTTACCGACACAGCTTAGCAAAGCTATCGGTCTGAAAGAATCATACCTCGTGGGTGATTTTCCAGGCTTCAGGATGGCCACGAGCTTTGCTAGTTTCCATTCTGAAGGTACGGTGCCAGTGAGCCAGAGTGAATTGTAGTATTCCAGGAGACGTAATCGAGAGTGGTGAGACAGGTAAGATATGGCCTCGTAGGTGATTTCGTCTTGCCCAGGCGAAGAACGTTTGTTGGCACGGGAAATGGCTGCGTTGAGTTCTTGCACGGTAAAGGGGAGGTCGATGGCGGGGCAAGCAGCTGGCGGTACTTCGGAGGAGCCACTTCTAGGGCATGTCGGAGGTACTGATTTTTTGGTCAGGATTCTACAGTACTCTTCAGCCGCCTCTTTTGGGGAAATGCCAATGTGCAACGATAGCGCTCTGAATGGGTATAGCTGCTGAACATTGCTGCGCATTCCCTTAACAACGCGCCAGATGCGTGACAAAGGTTCGTGGAAGTCTAATTTTGAGCAGAAATCACGCCACCGCTGCGTTCTCAACTTTTCCAACTGACGCCTCACCTTCCTCTGTGTTCTTCGAGCCTCTCGTACATCTTCTAATGCCTTAGTGCGTCGTGCCTTTCGTTCTGCTCGCCTGCGAACGGCTCGTAATTTTTCGTAGTCTTGGTCGGTCTTTACATGTAAATGTTTCTTCATGGTTCGGGAGGATTCCTGAAGGCAGTTGGTTAAAATTGGTATAAGGTCTTCGTCCGGAGTTGCTGCTGTGATTCTGAGGTCTGCAGACGCCCTGTAGCCTTCCCAATCTGTGCCTTTGACCCTCAGTTCACGTCGAAACATAGCTGCACTGGGAGAGGATATAAGGATGGGGTAGTGATCACTCCCTCTTGTTTCAAAGTCTGTGCACCAAGCAAATTTTCGGATGAAATGGCTTGAAACGAACGAAATATCAATGCAGCTGGTGACCTTTGGGTTTTTTAAGAACGTCACACTGCCGTCATTGAGCGGTTCAATAGAATATTTTACCATCAGCTCGGCGAGTCTTGCTCCGCGAGAATTCGTAGAAGCACTCCCCCAAAGTTCGTTGTGTGCGTTAAAATCACCGCAGATAATGTGAGGCGCGGGCGTGCTGACGATGATTTTTTCGAGTCTTGAAGCATCAAAGGCAGTCCCTGGCTACAGGTAAGCACCAATGAGTGTAAATGGTTGTTTTCCGATAACAGTTTTGGCGCAGACGTATTCTTCAGTGTGATGAGGCGGCAAGGCCACGGCTGCAGACGACACGTTGTTGCGGAAACCTATAAACAGCCGGCTTACGCCATTTAAACGTTCCGAATGATAGTTGTGGTAGTTTTTTAGACGAAAGAGATCCCCAACACGTGATTCAGATATCACTATGAATGGGAACTGATATAAATGTACGAGTTCACGAAAGTCTGCAAGTTTGGAACGCAGGCCACGGGCGTTCCATTGAAAGACGGTACAGCCTCTGAGGTGGGCGTTTAGAGACACTTTCGGAGATGTCGATGATTGCTGAGTCATCATTGTTGCGATCGGCCGGCACGCTGTTGCACCCTGAAAGTAGATGCTATGAAGGGTTCTAAGGCTAGAACAGCCTCGACTTCAGGGAAGCGCTGAGAGGAGGAGTTGGCACGTAGCAATGCCTTGATCGCCGCAAAGAGCATCGGAACAAGCATATTCACAATGTCTGTCTGGCCGGTCTGATTTGCTGATTCATCATGGTCCTTATGGGAGCGCCGTTTTGAGGGGGAAGATGCGTCCTTAGAACCAGCATCAGAAGGGACTTTTGAATTTTTGGTCGACGATTGTTCTAGGACGACTCCCGCATAAGACTTGTTCGGGGGCGCGCTACTCTGAGCAGGTGATTCATGCGACGATTGCAACGCAGTTGTAAAGACGAGGTCTGGGTTATGCGAAGGTTCGCGCCGACTAGGAACTTTGCCCTGAATTTGCTCCACATTGCGAGCAAGAGTTGCGGCCTTTTTCTTCGGGCAAGCTCCAAACGACGCTGGATGCGGGTCATTGCAGTTTGCGCATCGTGGTTGGGCGCGTGAGGTGCAGTCTCTGTATGAGTGAGGCCCAGAGCAAACTTTACATCGTATTGGCCCTCTGCAATTTTTTGCGATATGGCCATGCCTCTGGCATTTGTAACACTGCGTGGCTGCACCAATGTATTCTGTAACGGGAAAGCTATAGAAGCCAAGAAATACTCGCGCAGGAAGTGGTGTGCCCGCCTTGAATTCAAGAATGACTGATCGCCGGCGGGTTTCAGCAACGACACTGTCCTCGTTGCGCGAGTAGGAGACTTGCCTGCGGGCAGATAGGACGCCTTGGTCACGTAGGTAGCTCCCAAGTTCCTCATCCGTGTATTCGAGAGGGACCGCTTGAATCCTTCCGTAGGTAGCCATGTAGGATTGTGGAACCCGAGCTTCAACCGCAATCCCAGCAAGGGTTGACACATGGAGGATACGATTGGCCGCAGAGAGAGAAGGCACGCTGACAACTAGGCTGCCATCCTTGTTCAAGCGATGAGTTAGAACTTTTTCTTGTGCCGCGGCCACAACCTCCGCTGCGACGACGTTGGGTCCAACCGCTAATCCTTATAATAGCGTAAATACAAATATCTTTTAGAGCAATTTTTAGAAAATCAAAAAATAAAAACCGATAAAAATTGCAGAAAATGACGAGCCGTGCAACGCCATGCATTTCTAAAATAATGCACATTTCGCGGAAGTTCCAGTGCTAATCATTAAAATAACGTGAATGAAGATAATTGCAAGAACAAACGTTTGCAAACAAAAAATAAACAAAGAATATACAATCCGGTAAATGGTGGCCCGTGTGCGCCCTGCATTTCCACAATAATGCAGATATAGTGGAAGTTCCACCGGCGATCTTTTTTCGCAACTACAAGTTGGGTGACGCAGTACGCCAACATTAGTCAAAACAAGCAAAATGGCGTCACAAAACAGGTCGCCCGCGGCACTTTCTTTTGTTGGCGTACTCAGATTCTTAGATTTTAGCATTGATTCGCGTTGTTTTACCGAAGGTAAGCGCGTAATTTGAGCTGATTGCCTTCGGTTGATCATGGAGAAACATCGGAGCATGAAAACGCCGTGATCGTCGCTCTATGCGCGCAAATGTCGGGGGTGACCGGGGACCCGCACCGTATTTCGCTACGATGAGCTGCCTTTCTAGCGAGCCAGATATGGTGTAAGGGCAGTGCTCGGGAGCGGCAGGCCTACCAGGGAAGTTTAAGCACCTTGCGGCGGCTCCCATCGCTGCTACAGGTAAGTCGTACTTTTAATGACCGGTCTTCGGGCTGTGATGGAGCTGCGTCTTAACCCGATGATCTGGTGAGATAAGAAGCTGCGGGAAAATATGAATAGGAAGAGAAAAAGAAAAAATAACAATATTTTTTGTTTGTTGTCGTTTCCCTGGTGTTCATGGCGTGAGGTGCGTTTAGAAGCGGAGCAACTCCATCTGGCTAGACTCCAGAGGAGAAAGCTTACGAAAAAACGAAAAAAAAAAAAAAAAAAAAATGCGGGACGCCTGTTTAGGAAAATCGTGATTTTTTTTTATTTTGCCCTGGATTGTGTGCTGGCAAACTACATCAGTTATGTAGTGCACTTGGTCGTCCTCACGGGGTCTGTATATCGGGTAGAGGCGAAAAACGGAAACGCCGTATATTGCCAGGTATGAACGATGAGCTCGCCAACGTTTATGGTATCGACAGTAAAAAAGCGTCAGAGCGTCATCACGAGCGTCGAAATAGACGAAAACTGGCGAAAAATTTAAACAGCCTTCCAAGTATCAAAGCATTAATTATTGATTGATTGTAGGGTTTTACACGCCGACGCAACGCAGGTGATGCGGGGCGTCGTAGTGGAGGGCTCCGTATTAATTTTGACTACCTGGGGATCTTTAACGTGCGCCGAAATGTCGTACACACAGTCGTTTTTGCTTTTCGCCTCCACCAGAAAAGCGGCCGCCGCGGCCGGGAATAGACCCCACGTCCTTCTGCTCGGCAACGCAACGCCCTCAGCCGCTGAGCCACCACGGCAGGTATCAAAGCATTAGTAATCACTTCAATAAGTGTGCTACATGGCGCGTCACTGCGTGCAGTCCCACAATACCGCCGGGTATATGTTTCGTTGCTCAGTATTTGATACCTGGCTTCGGTTTTTTGCAAATGACCAGTGTAATTTATGTTACATTCTGACCTTTTGAATGATTTGAAATGAGCACATTGTCAGTTTTGAGTGCATAATTATGTAAAATAATCAGACAGTTTTGTTCTCCTGTTTTATTTCAATACATTCGACTTCCATTATTTCTAATTTTTAAATAATTCAGCCATATAAAGAATCCCGGTACGTACTTGTACATTCCTACTGAAAATTAGTTTAGATGCTTAGCCCTAGCCTACCGGAAAATCAATGTTTTGTTGCACGTAGGGCATGTTGCGAAGCATGCACATTGCACAGCAGAGCTAGGAGTACTCATCCTGAGAGACTGAAAGGCTGCACAAATTGATCAACCACTTTTGGGAGTGTGGCAGTAAATCCATAGCAGCGACGAAGCGCAAGAAAACGGAATAAACGCACGTGTTTTCAATCAATCAATCAATCAATAAGCAGTTAAAATAAATTCTACTTTGTGGTGGAGCTTATGCGTTACTCCGTTTGGTTACAATTTGACGCTGTAGCCGCGTGTGCCTTCGCTGATGAAGTTGTGCATGCTTTAACGCCAAAAAACAAAAAAAAAACTATTTCCTGCAAATATTAGAAATTTGATTTAACTTGGAGAATTCCACCAGAGCTTGCAGTCCTGGAAGCGCTCTGTTAACAGGAGTCGACTGGAGGTATTCAAGATTAAGTATATTATGTAGAACGAACGCACAGTTAAGTGCAGCTTGGTATGTAGTAATAAGTGTTTCGTTTGTTTTTCAGGGGTGGACTGCACTCGTTCCAGCTGCTGAGCTGCACCGCCGTAGACTGTTCATTGGCAACTGGTTGTAGTTTCTCATGGGTCGTAACCAGACGCTCTAGTAACTCCAATTAGAATAATCCGGAGAATTAAATACTATTCCAATCATCCACGGTGAAAACAATTCTGTGCACAAGTGCTCTTGATTTCATATGAGCAGCCTGGTCAATTTTCACACGAGCTTGAGACGCTAGTTCTGCAAGGGCTGAACTGACGTCTTGCTTTTCGGTACCGTCTTGCTCTTCGCGAGTACGAGTGGGGCTGTCGTGCACTACGTGCAAAAAGGAAAGAAAATTAATGAAAAGAGGAAGTTGCGGTGCCAGCTGATGAATGGTGTGTTTTTTTTTTCAAATAACTGGCACTAAAAATATTTGCGCTTCACTGCGACCATGAAGATGACATACAGCTAAGGGCTGGCACAGCCAATCTAGCAGAAGTGCTTGTCTGGTAATTTTTGTGAAAAGTTTCGGTAGCCTAATGCAAAAGGACCCTTCTTTTCTCAGCTTGTCTGTTCGGATCACGACGTGTCTGTGGCCGGTAATATATTATTGCTCATAATTTGACGAGCAGACGTTAAAATATGAAGTGCCTTTGGCAGTTCCAAAATTTTGGGTTTTTTAAGCAAGGCCTCTCGACTTCTCAGCAGGACTCTTGACCGCTAGTTCATAAGCTTTCGCATTTAACATGTCAAAACTACGCATTTTTGAGTATCTATGGCTTGTTGTAGGGTATACGTGGTTGTAGGGCATTGCAGCTGGTGTATTTACCTGTAAATGGAAACAGCATTGCGAAAACACTCGCTATTGCTGCTTCAAACGCATGCTGACACACGCGGCATATGCACACGGACAACAAAAAGGATGAAAACGTCTCACTAGCACGTGTGAACGGTCATATGCCCCCGAACATTACCCACATATTTTGACGTGGCATATTTCTGTGGCCTGACTTCGTTTTTTCTCATTATAAAATATCAAATAATGATATTTGCATACTGGATAAGTGGTTGCCCTTAGGAAAACACCCTACTCCCATAGCTGCATGGCAACAAATGCAACTGTTGGTCATACCGCCATGGTGTGATTGCCTTACTTCATATTTCTTGTTTCTTCTGCATCCTGAATTTTTGACACATTAAGTAAAAGTAGACTTAAGTAGACTTGAGACTGTCGAAGACCTAGTGTGCAGAAAGGTGAGCACTATTTAGGTGCCATAAGCTGCAACGTTTGCTGTTGGGTGTGGTCACCGACTTGTGACGTAAGCTCGAATAAGTTGGTGCTTCTACTTTCCTTTCACCTGGAAAATTTTAATATCCATGATTGACACGAATAATAATGTTGGTTAAAATGTCATTGGAAATTTGCACTGTTGCTGCACCCGAGCAGCGGAAGTGACCGGAGTGGTGATTAGTGGCGTGTCAAGTCTCTCAGCTGCATGATGCGACCGTAGATGTTTGCCTACCCTGGTTCCAATAAAGGTTACAAACATTAGGTAGTGGGTATATTTTTACACAAAGGTTACAGCTGCCAGCTGACTGCAGATTCAGAAACATTTTCCAATCATGCTGACGCTGGTGAATACCTGCATCCTTCTTTGCTGTCTTCCTGTGCTCAGTTGTCCACGACGAGCAAGTTTCATTGCTTGATGGGTGGACGATTTTGCAGGTTCTCACTTAGAACTGGTGTTTTCTTGAGGACATTCCTCTTCTATTCGTAGCCTGAAAATAAGTTCAGGGTATCATTAGTCAGCCAACTATTTAATCAAGCCATGACGTCACATAGATTTAGGTGCTCACCATAGCCCAAGTCAGCTCACTACTGAAAAAAAGTTTAGTTATGTTCAGAAAAACTTAGTTTATAACAAATTGCTGTAAAAGTTTAGCAGAAAATGCTTGGCTGGCCATGTTACGACGCTGACAGCATACAGCTTGATGCTGAATAAACTTATAAAGGGAACATTTTGCACCATCGGTCAATGCCTAGGGTGTTGGGCAGTTGCCGGAGAAGTCAGGTTCAATGCAACCAGGGTGCATTTTAAATTGGTCGGTATTTGGGGCGCACCGTAAATTCCCGGTAATTGTTTTCGCAAATTCGCAATTGTCTACTTAGGGACCCAAGTTTAGCGATTGGGATTTGCAGGCGCTCGTCCCTTTTACTAAGAACAAGAACGTCGTACCTAACTGAGAACGTCGTACCTGTTGGTTATGAGGTGCGCATATCATTGGGGCGTATGGTACACAGAAAACATACTCTTCGGTAACGACTGTTATAGAAGCGCACGTGCGCTAACAGTAACCAGAAACGCGATAAAGTGCGTGCCGATAAGATCGTGTCGTGCGCTCTCTGCTTGGAGCCGTCGAAGCCCGTAACTCTACAAACTTGATCGTCAAGAACGTAGAGCTGCGCGCTGGCCGCGCATACGAGCATTTGAGGTCCGCTCCAAGCACGGAGTAGAAAAACGATGTTACAAGCAAACTTAAATTAGGGCTTCATTCCAAACATTTATCTTGACATGATTAGAGCCAAACAGATATCTGAAAAAAGAAAAGGTACTGCACATGCACGAGAGGAGCACAAGAGGAATGCGGGCCGAAAGAAAGTACGCCGCGCGCATTCAACCAGTCTTCATTGTAATAAAAAAAAGCAAGGATATGCAGGCCTGGAAGGCAGTAGTCGTCGTGAGAGGAGGGCTTCGAGCAAACTTGTATGGTGGGCGTGACGTTTTTTTAACCGCAGGTTCCGTATCCACAACGCCCTGAAAGGCGCATCGTCTGCTTCTGGCGGGAAGCGGTGAAAAAGTACTTCTGTCCTTCCATTTTGCCGACACACCGAGGGGTACGCTACAAAACTCCTTACACGTCCGTTTCTTTCGTCTTTAGGCCTTGTTTCGGCGGCTTCACGACACCTACGCAGTTACAAGGATAACAAGCCCGCTGCGCCACGCAGATATCTGCCACCGCACCCGATAAATGCGATGCTCGCGGCAGCCGCTAGGTGGCGGGCGTTAACAAGGAGCCCCTAGTAGCAGCGTAAACGGAGGTAATTGGTCGAACAAAATATTGAAAAACTAAGAAACAAGTAAGATATAAAAATACGGGAAATGGCACAACGTATAACTCTTTTCATTTACAAAAAATTGGTGATTTGGCGCAAGTAACACCTGTAATCGTTGTAATAGCCTAAATGGAGATAATTGGTCGTACAGGATTTCGAAAACCAAAAAATTTGGCTTTAAAGAAATAAAACTCAAGACCAGCGGAGGGAAGCTTGCTACTGATTAGTGGACAATTCTCAGAATTTCTGCAGATTTTTTCAATGCCTGTATTACACGGTTAGCTGCGCCAATCAGGCAATATTAGTACAAAGCAGCGTATGCATTCCTCCTGTTAATGAGGGTTCCAATGCCCATTATTGTATGTGCTACTCGAAATGTGTGTGATACCTTGATACTCTCCTCTGTACGCTTACAGGGCTCGTAATGAGGACATGTGTTTTTTGTGAACTACCCTCGAAGTGCGTCCACTGTAATTATTTGCTTAATAAATTCATTGCTTGATGCGTAACCCAGCCGCGTCGAAGCAACGCGGGCTTCAGGAGAATATGCAGTCCTGTTTATAAATAGCTGTTCAATATCCCAGTGCGAGTGAGTGTGCTTATCTCTGTGGGTATGTATAACTTTGCTTATTTACAGCAGCAGGTGTCGAGTTTTGCACAAGACTTAAAGGAGCCATGAAGAGAAAACACAAGTTTGGTTCATTCGAAAGATTGCCTCGTTAGAACCATAACGACACCACTTATAACGCAAACTTCGCTCAAATAAGCTACATAATTAGGAAAAAAGGAAATGACCTTGCGACCCACCAGCTCATTTTCCGCAACAGAACCTATGATGTCACTCGAGAATGCTCTGCGATTGGCGGAGGCCGGCAAAAGCAAACGCATGTTAGGCAGGGCTTACAGTTTGCATAGCGAGCTAAATGCCCGTGCAACATATTGCACATTCTTTTTATGACAAAGAACGGTGGAGTAAACGGTTGAAGTTCCGAACGAACATGCAAGCGTGTGCGCCAAAGCGTACGAAACTACCGCCGGCCGAACTCGACATCTCGCCGTTGCCACCGTCGCGCAGACGAATTTTCTGGTTCGAGGCTCTTAGGGGCCAACGAACCGTTCCAGCACGTGCAGCCGCGACATTGCTTGGTATCTTAATCCCTTGACAGGAGGTTGGCCGTCATATCGCCAACCAGCAAAGGTAAAAATAGAAACGAGGGGAGTAAGGAACAGCAAGAAGCGACGAGATAGTGCCAGTCGTCGCAGAAGTTTCGAATGGTGTTGGCTTGCTGCTGTCGTTACGAGCTCGTTTCCAGTTTCCAACCACTGAAAACTTCAGTTTGTTCGAGTACTTAACAATAAAATTTCGTTGCTGCGTTTTGAAATGCCCATGTAGTACGGGCAAATCGTCGAGGGAGTGCGACATCCCCACCGGTGAGGAGATTTCCTTTCATGTGCTGCCCAACGACGAACCTCGGTGAAGCAAGTGGCTACGTTTTGTGAACTTTGCAAACGGAGGAGAAAGAGAGCTAAAGGAAGTACGAGTGTGCTCGCTTCATTTCCGAGGAAGTGATTACGGCAGGGACCCTTACGTTAGCTCACTCCTGGGACATGCTGGCACTCGTCGCCGACTTCGTCAAATCGCTCTGACCTTGGGGAAAAAAAAATGCCGTAAACACCGCGCATTGACGCTCGTATCTTTCTGGTCGAAGCAGAGAGCTCGCGCGAACGGCTTTCCATACACGACACCGGCCAACTGGCATAAGCGATACTGCTACTGAAATGGAACTATTATTAACCGTAATAAAAATACGGCACATACGTACCAGTCTGTATTCGTCCGTCGCGACGGGGCTGACGAGGCAGCGGTGCCGACGGCAGGGCGTTCGTCTGTTGTGGCTATCGCGGAATGGTCGCTTTCCCGTCCACCGCGTATCCCACAACTCTTGCCGCTCGTGCACTTAGAAGCATTGAGCGTTCAAGTGGTGTGAGGTTGTTAAATGCAAGCCGGAGCTCCTCGGCGAGAGTTTTGTTCTCCGGATCAGGCGATTCCATGACTAGGGCTGCGGGTGCACTAGGTTTTACTGGTATTTTTAAAATGGCCGCCGTCTCGGTCGACTCCCGCGTGTGGGTGCTATATGGAGTCGACATACTAAGTATCTGTTTCATGGACCGGCTCGTATGACGCCATTGTTCACGTCACGGAATGTGCAATTTTAGCGGGAGATTTAAAATTTTGGCTTAAATTGCCTTATTTCTCAGTGAATAAAGCATCATTTGCTTCCGGGAAAGCGCTTGGGGTACTATGAAACACCTAATCTTTCGAATAAAACAAACTTTTGTTTTCTCTTCATGGCTCCTTTAAGGTTTAAAGCCACTCTTTAACGTCTAGGAGGTCATCCGGTATCGGAAGCTTGAATGATCTGTTGAGAACGATGAGTATTTTAGGCTTAATGCTGTAAAAAATTCCAA
Organism: Haemaphysalis longicornis; assembly: GCF_048455015.1. Classification (NCBI taxonomy): domain Eukaryota; kingdom Metazoa; phylum Arthropoda; class Arachnida; order Ixodida; family Ixodidae; genus Haemaphysalis; species Haemaphysalis longicornis. Next base: position 130,039,825 of record NW_027526295.1, read on the forward strand.
TATTAGTTAATAAATTTGAGCCTGACCACACATTAAGCCACTTCATACTCATTGTGCGTCAAACCGCGTGTAGCGATTGACGATGTTCGTAATCGAAGCACACCGTTAGGCCTAACTTCCGGACATTGCATGCCCGCGTCACTCCGTGCATTTACTCCCCCTCAAACATCACGCACGCGAGTTATAAACGGAAATAGCGGGACGCTTCAAGCACGGTCACACAATTTTGCAGGCGGCCACTTATGCTTGCGCGTAAAGAATTTGGGAGTGCTTCAGCAATTCTTATGATGTGCAGATGCTGAACTGGAATCATCGCCATGTGTGGGGCTGACTTCTCGAGTTTATTTCTATGGCTATTTCCGCTGCCTACGCATTTCACCTCGTTGTTGCACTTGCATTTTCTGATGCCCTGCCACCTTGTACCGCTGTACCGCTGTACCGCTACATCACCGTGCCCGACCCGCACGCGCCCTCTCTGCCTTTCATGTTGTCGAGTGCTGCATGTATGAAGGTTTTTTAACTGCACCTGGTCACGTTGCCCGTTTCGCTGGGTTGCAATGGTCCCACACTTCGTCCGCAGTGAACTGGCACCGCCAACCACACTTTAGTGTTTCGCCTGATGATGCATACTCGAACAATACTACGCGCATTAAGCAAACTTCCGTCATCTAAACTGAATCGTCCACGAGGCAGCGCCCATAAAATCCTCATGACGCATTGCAGCGAATAGGTATTGGCGTGCTCATAACCTGTCACGTGTTGCCACAACGGCGGGATTCTTCGCCAGTGAGGAAGGTAGGGCTCCCCTTTAAAATCCTCGCTGGAACAGATTACCCTAGACATAACAGATCAACAGGGTCCCTTCAACGGGACTAAGCACTATCATCATTGGGTGATTCTTCTAACCGATTCTTGTCACATCGGCCACAACTGCATACCGCCAGGCGAATTTTAGCGGATTTAGAGCTTGTTGAATCTCTGTAACAACGTGGCAGTAAAAGAAGCCGATTGGCCAATAATATTGGGGATAATCGGACATTTCAATACTTGGATATTTGAAAACAAAATTACAAATTAGTGTGCACATCATCACGTGAGGCCATCATATGACCGTGGAGGGCCGCTGAAATGCTTTCTTTGTGGGCTTTACAAAACCCAAGCCTCGAGATTTCGACTAAGTTGCGAAGTAATGGTTTTGGTAAATTTGTGAAATAGAGCGGGGAGGAGACAAAGCAAGGAGGCAAAGCAGGAGTGTTCTCTCGTATTGCACGTCTACTTCTTCCTCGTATTATCTACTAACGTGAAGACCTCATTAGGCGCCCTCATCTTTCCCAACACATTGTGAATGAAGGGATAGTACTGAGCAAAACTAAAAAGTTCGCTTCGGTATAAATTTAGATGCATATACGGCATGGCGTCAATCAGTTTTGGTCGGTTTATTCCCGTTCACGTCTGAATTCTATGTCGGAAATAAAAATAACATTCCTTCCCAGTTGCCCTTTGGAAACCTACTTTCTGGTTCACGATCGACATTCGCTCTGTGGCTTCCAAGGCACGTTCGCCACCCAGCCACCCATTATTTAATGATGTCGTCGGATAATCATGAGGACCTTGAACCGCGCACGCGAATTGGAGCGCAGTGGTGCGGAAACGTTTTGTTACTGTGCGTATTGAACTACATGCATCACCGACTATTCGCCTCAACGACCATGATGAGCGCTGTAATGGGAGGCTAGGGATTAATTTAGACCATCGGAAAAAAATATAGAACATGGAAATAGGCAGACGGGCACGTAATTTGTGGCGTTATGATGGGTAGAGCTGCTCAATATAGGTAAACCGAACCCTGGTAACAAAGCTGAACTAACCTCCATTGGTCACGCTTTTCCGCCTGATCTAAAGAGCAAGGAATTTCTTCAAAGTGTCCGCAGCGATTTTATTTTTTGTTGCCTTATTGCATGCACGCTCTATTTATACAGCGTTAGTGAATCGGGATCGAAATGTATACGCACAAATAAAAGTTATATAATAGGACGACATTGCAGAGTGCGATGTTTTATTAAAAAGAAAGCAGAGCCTCAAACCAAAATATTACATGAGAAAAAAAGAACAAAATCGCCAGTTTATTCCTTTCACGGGAAGAAGAAGACACGGCACAGACACGTTAGCAATGCTTTCTGCTGGAAATCGACCTTCCCAGTAGTAAACTTCTTCAGTGATTCCGCGCGAAAATGTGTCTGGTGTGCTGATGTCATCAGGAACATGTGAAAACCAAGAATTCGTCCACGAGGGCACCGCTTTTGGTTTCACGGTCGTTTTTTTTTCTTTTTGAAGTGGTTGCGCCGCAGTGGGCCTAACATTGGCCTAGTACGAGTACGCGCCGAAAGACGATGGCAAGCTGGGTCATGACGTCGGCTCAATCCTAAAGCGATCAGCTGAACATTCAAGAGATGAAAACACCATGCAATGCGGTCTCAGTGATGAAGGAGACCCAATCAAAAGCAACGACGAAGGCTGGATCTTGCACGCCATACGGGCTCGGAGACGTAAAGCTAAGGTGAATGACATTAACACCTTAAGTTTCACCCCTGCTCGCCCGGCATTTAAGCCAAGCGTTAATAACAAGAAGCCTAAGCCACCACAACAACCGAAAGACGACTACAAACTTGTTATCAGACCCAAGAAAGGTCAAGCCCTCGCCAATCTTGGCCCCACCCAACTATCCGAAGCGATTTTTTGAGAAGCAGGACTCACCTGGCGTGAAGCCGACATGGTGATTCGAGTAGGAGACAACCAGATGGTTCTAACCATGAGCACGCCTCATCAGCAAGCTGCCCGATTCCTCCACAGAAACCGAGAGCTGACTATTTGGGGTCGAATATACCCCAAGAATTTCATGTGGGGCTGTGATAAGAACCCCCACCTACCCCCCCCCCTGCCCTTACCCTCTCCTGAGCAGTGGGAGAGAGTACTGTCCAGCTCGGACCCTGACGACCAGCTTTGGCTGGTGCAGAGAGGCCAAGAAGCCGGGCGGACTCAAGGGGTCCTGGAATGAGGACCCTTCCCCAGGGCTGACTGTTTTTGAGACACGTTTATTCCTCCTCCTCCTCTACGGGCTCTTCCAATACGACTCTGCCAAGGGGGTGATCCACGACATACCCAACCACTACACGATGAAACCAGTCTTAGACGACCTATACTTCCCTGCCGAGCACGAGGTCGCGGGTTTGTTTCCCGGCCGCGGCGGCCGCTTTTCTGATGGAGGCGAAAAGCAAAAACGCCCGTGGGTACGAGATTTCGGCGCACGTTAAAGATCCCCAGGTGGTCAAAATTAATCCGGAACCCTCCACTACGGCGCGCCTCATCACCTGCGTTGCGTCGGCGCGTTAAACCCCCACAATCAAATCAACCTATACTTCCCGGGGTTCTAGTTCCTCTCATGCCGGCGCCTCGGCACCACCGGGATGGTCGTAGTTACTTTCCTGAGGCACAAAGTGCCATTCTAATAGACGTTTACTGCAAGAGAGTAGAAGTCAAGGGCTATCTCTATAAAATAAATACGGCTCCACTCTGCAGCGGTTGCCAGACCATGGGTTATCGATCCACTGTGTGCCCGAATCTGGACATTTGCAGCTGCCAGTCTTGCGTAGGCCAGAATCCCCAACCAGGGAACCCGTGTAGCCCATGCTGCGCCCTGTGAAAGGGGGGACCAATTCACAGTCAGAGAGGGCTGTCCCAAGCGGTTCTGTGAGCCCTACATTTTGCGATGCACGTGTCGGAGATGTTCCAGCAACTGCGCAGGTGTGGGCGACAGCGCATGGCACCCTTCCCGATCAAAAACACGGAGGGGTGGTGGAGAAACAAAGAGGCCTGTGTCGCTCAACCACAGGAACCAAGGAGACAGCGACAACGGCAGGGAAAACAGCGATGAGAGTAGGGTAAGCTCGGCAGAAACGTCTCCCTTCGCAACAGAAATAAGAAAACAAATAGACAACAAAAGGGCAAACACGATAGTCAGCGTTTTGGAAAGCACACTTTTTTAACGCAGGAGCCTTCTAGAATCAAGCAGGTTTTAGAACAAGTCATTAGAGAGTATGCTAAACTCATGCAAGAGATCCGAAGCCTCAACAGAGAAAACGCCACTAGCGTTCCAGACGCACACGAAAAAAACGGGGAGCACCAACAACCGGCCTATACTCGCAGACAAACCACAAAAGATGCCCTCGGACAGTCAAATAGCACAGAAGAATTCACGAAAATGGAAGTTGTTATTGAAATCACAAAGCCGAACCTGCCTCCACCGAAAAAAAAAACTAGAAACAAGAGCGAGGAACCGCACAGCGGACACAGCTTGGAAGCGCTAGAAACGAAAGTTGAAAAAAATCACAAGCAGGCCCTTGAAACGGTTGGTACGAGCTTTGGCGAGAAATTAAGCAATAAACTAAGCAGTAAATTTGAAGCTATAGCATCGAGTTTAACACAGACACTAAACACTCAAATTGACGGTCTAGCGAGTCGGGTTATCGCACTCGAAGGAATAGTAGCCAACACATCACTACCTGCACGTTCAAGCGCAAGTATCGCCCCCATTAAGACGCACAAATCTTACACTCACCCGTAATCAGTCGAGAACCCAAAATAATTAAAGTGGGTCCTCGAGTGTCCTCTCTACAGGTTAGATGAACACAAAAAGGCAGGGGAAATAGTTAAAGAACGTGAAAGTAGATGTCCTTTTTCTAACGGCCCCTGCATTCGCCTCTTTCACTGGCCCCTTTACTATTGGCTTTTGTTTCTTAAGTAGCCAATGTCAAATTCTCCCACCACGATTAGAGTCCGCATGCTGAAGAGCTGTGGGAGGACGAAGCCAAGTGACCTCTAAGTATTTTCGAAGGCACACAGTGTGACACGTATATGCAAAAGTGACAGTAATACCTTGCAGTGCACGAATCTCACACACATCCACGGCCTGATACCCTAAATATATTTTGAGTCAGTAGGATCTCCTGACTGTCACCAAAGTTGCCAAGTTGGTCAGGAGGTTTTGCTGCGATAATGTACCAGCGAAGAGCCACACTGGAACCTGTAGTCTACCTACAAACACGGCCGCATTTCCAATCAATCAATCAATCAATCAATCAATCAATCAATCAATCAATCAATCAATCAATCAATCAATCAATCAATCAATCAATCAATCAATCAATCAATCAATCAATCAATCAATCAATCAATCAATGAAACAAAAAAAAATGGCGCGGTCGAAATAATGCAGAAAGGCTCCAGCGGCGCAAGAAAAAATTACGCTTTCGAAATGACAGAAAAATGCTCCCGCATACTAAATTAAAGCAAGCACAAAAGGTGCAGAACTCCCACTTGCGCCGTTTCAGGCAGGGCGCTCGCGAGAACAGCGAAGGCAAGAAAACTGATTTTCATAGGGTGGTAGCAGTGAGCGGATAACGGAAGTACAGCCCATTATGGCGAATCCCTGCTTTGCACTTCAGACAGCTTTCACATTGAGTGCAACGGCTTTAATTTTTTGTTTTTGTGTTAGCTATCTTCATCCTTTTCCGCTATTGGTTCAGCTGAGCGATAATAAACCGCCTTAGTGCATGAGCGTTAGTGTTGGCCGGAAAACGCTGAACTATAGCTAACTACCACGTCAAATTCTTCGTGTTTAACTGCCCCTGTTAATGGAAATGCGGCACGGCAGTTTGTTCTTGGTTAGCCGTGAGAGAAAACAGAAGCAGGGGGTTGGGTAGCGCCATCACCTTGAGTTTACAAGTTTTATATCAAAGCCCTAGCTGCAGTGAGCTGTCAATGCCGATTTCGCTCAACCGAAAAACTCTCATTTCTCGATGGGAGCGGTTCCGGAACTTTTGCCTGCGTGAATGCAAAGTTGGCGGCCGAGGTGAATATACCTTTGGAATCATTTTTTCCGAAACCAGATTGGAAAGTAACGAAGTCGGAAAGCAGAGCCCCACGACTAGAATAATGACCGCAGTTTCCCTCCCCAATTACGTGGTTATACTCGTGATGCACGTTTTCTTCATGGTGAGGCGTCATACTGCAACGAGACAATTTTTTTGGAATAAAATTAATCACCGATTCACTTTATTTGTCAAAGACGCCTCATGACAAAAGATAAATAAATTGTGGGTCATCGTTTTTCCGTTTTCTTTTTATGTTTTTTATTAAGTGATGCACGGACCTTTAAAGCTTCCCTGTCGTAATGATCGAATGCATAAAAGGAGGATAGAATTACCTTCCTACTCAGAAAACAAGGAAGCGGGCAAGATTGCAATATAAGTCGGCCTTGATTGGCGTGTCACCTACAATTTACACCCACACTCGATAAATTCCCTGCGTGGCCAAGTGCGAAGAGTGCATGAGCAATGCATGCACGTCTGGGTGCGGCCCTCCATCAGATGATACTACACGAGGTCAATCCAGCTAGAGGTGGGGCTGTCCATTTTAGGAAAACACTCGTGGCTTTTCGTGCCCTGTAGCATGGATTTTTTTTTCTCCGTTGCTGAAGTTCGTGTGAGAGGGAAAATTGTAAGCCGTGTTGAATTGTTTTGCCACCTCCTGGATGTTGAAACAGGCAATAAAAATTATGAACCCTTTCACCCTGTGGAGAAGGAGAAAAAAAAGTCTCTATGGAGCAGTTAGCCTTGGAAAAGAGTCCTTATTCCAGGACCACTTGAGACTGCCCTGCTCATTCGGCTCTCTGAGGTACATGAAATTTCATAAAACGTGAGAACTCATGACGGAAGTCGCGCTGCGTCTAGCCGATCCTCCAAGTTGTTATTCAACCTCGGTAGGGAGTCTCAATTGGGGTAGACGCAACAGGTCAGGGTGGAGAATCAAGGCGCAGTGCCTTTAGCAGAGAAACTTTACACTCCCCACACAGTCTAAACATTTCGACGTCTCCGGTGTGCGGGATTCGCTACACTCTACACAGTCTCCCATTACGATGCAGAAGAAAAGTTTTTATTCAAACTGGAGAACGGCCACTTTTCAAGTTAAAAAAATAAAAAATAAAAGCGGACACTCGAGAAACAAATAAAACCGCTACAAATGCACACGACCGCATCGCGCTAGGGAGTGCCACGCGGTCCTGCATCGAACTGTGGAGCTGAGTTTTCGCGTGCCCACCTGTTAGATATCCAAGCAACTTAGCTACACCGCTACACGGCTGCACGGCTACACAGCTACACGCTTAAGACACACTGTGCTTCATTCTTCCTGCATCTCAAGTTTTCGCTTCTACTATTTGTGTCCTTGTGGTTTTTGTTTTCTTTTTGTTTTTTCATTGCGATACATTCGAGCGCAGCTCGCTTTCAATAGGAAGGGAGTGAGGTGTACGGACCCCAACACACACTGGTGCGATTGCGCCACCTGGCGCCAAGCCGACCCCAAGCACGCTGAGGTCCATGTAGTCGAGAGCCATCATCTTACTTTGAACGTGGCCGTCAATCGATAATGCAAACACCCTTACCCCAATCCACGAGAAACGCAAACGCTGTACACCGGATCTTCAGCTAAACGCTCGATTTCTTCCACAGTTCCCCGCGCGGCTCTTCACTCGACCGGTGTACATAGGTCGCGTTGTGAGTAACGCAATCTAAAGAAGCCAAACAAACTTCTCTCTTATCTCTAAGTCATGTTTTCGCTATTAGGTGGAGTATAGCGCAAGTGTGTACGTTGAAAAACGAACATCAATATATCGTGTGATATGGATGAAGTGCTTGCTGTCTGGGATGGGCGCCTAAATTTAGGTGACATGTAGACTAGCAATTCAGGTGTGCTTTCTGTGACGCTCTTCTAGCATTTTACGTGTTGACGCTGCAACTACGCCCTCATCTGTGCCGAAATGAATCCTCCAAATAACTGTTAATTTATATAAACCTTTTTACGTAAAATTATCATCAGAGCATTGCAAAGCGCTGTATTCATAATTACAACAAGAAGCATAAAGGCGGATTCGCAAAACCATCAACAGTTTCCACTACTCGAAAGCAGATTATTTTGGTCGAAACAAAACTAAACCGTTACAGCACAATATCTAATATCAGTATACACATTTGAACACAGGTACCTACATACATACGTACATACATGCATGCATGCATGCATGCATGCATGCATGCATACATACATACATACATACATACATACATACATACATACATACATACATACATACATACATACATACATACATACATACATACATACATACATACATACATACATACATACATGCAACAGTAAAAGAAGCTAAAGAAACGAACATGAAAAGGGGCCCCGCAACCGAACTATCATAACTTTTTCTTTCCTTCCTACGTGCCCGAGAACACTGCAAAGAAGAGACACCAGCGAAACGGAACACCGCAATTTCATCGTAGCGTTCTAGTCTCTGCTTCGCTTTGAAGTGGCCATGCATTTATTGCTGAAACAGAAAGAAACATGGTTAATAGAGGCGACATTGCTTGTTCGGCTGTTGAAAAACGCGATAAGCAGTTTTAAAAGCGCAAGAAGGAGAAAACATATAGTGTACGTGTTTCTGGCTACCTGATATGCTAAGAACCGCAACACTCCGCCCATGTATCGTGACCAACTAATTTGAAGTCTCGATAAGATCTGGAACCATGTCCCAAAAGCTTGTAAGACATTGAAAGACGTTGAAAAAGAAAACTGGTTTCTATATCCTCCCCTAAAAGCTTGTTAGACACTGAAAAACGTTGGAAAAAACTGATTTCTATATCGACGCTGTTTGGTGTTTCATTGTCTTACGTTTTATCAAAGAATATGGTATTTACATGCCGCAAAAGAAAAACATAATCCCGCCCCTCCGCGAACACGGGTGCAGGCGAAGCATGACGTCAGTGAAAACGAAAGCGAATCCCTTCTGTAAAAATCAAAACGCCCAACCACGTAAACCAAAACGTAGGACCATTCACCGACCACAACCCAATCCTTTCCCCCGCTGAGTTTTACCCGAACGCCCGGCGGAACGAACGAAGCGGGGCGGGCCCATGCCGCAGCCGACAGTGAACCGACGTTCGCGCCTTCTCCAGAGCGTACCCGCAATGCGGGGTGATGGCCCGGTCATAGCGCACACGCGCCAGCGGCTCTGAGGAGCTACAGCTAAGGGCGAGGAGATAGAGAGGGAGGGGAACACCAAGGAACAGTGTTTTGCGGGAGGACATCGACGGCGGAAGCCATTCTACGGTTATCTTGCGCGCCAGCTGCAAACCAGGAGTGACAGCTGCGGTCGAACAGAATAGGGGAGGGGGAATCCTCGAGCGTGTTTTAGGTGAACACAGCGCAAGTCAGCCCATTGAAGCTTCGCTTGAAAAACAGGAGGTGATGTCGTGCGTACGACATGGCACTATCACCGTCATCGTCAATCACGTCTTCTCACTGCGCTAAGGCTGTGCAAAGTTATGTGGAGTCACGTTCCCGCTGCACGTTAAGAGGCAGCGGACAGTCCTTCGTCCCATTACTGAACTAGAGAAGCAACAAGGAGGGGAGTGATGTCCCAGTTTCTGTGAGATTCAGCGACGGATTAGTGTATTCAATAATGTACCCACCGTGACCGCTCAGTGGCTAAGGCGTTGCACCGCTGAGCACGAGGTTGCGGGTTCGATTCCCGGCTGCGGCGGCTGCTTTTCTGATGGATGCGAAAAGCAAAAACGCCCGTGTGCAGGAGATTTCGACGCACGTAAAGATCCCCAGGTGGTCAAAATTAATCCGGAGCCCTCCATTACGGCGCGCCTCATCGCCTGCGTTGCGTCGGCGCGTTAAACCCTACAATCAATCAATCAATCAATCAATCAATCAATCAATCAATCAATCAATCAATCAATCAATCAATCAATCAATCAATCAATCAATCAATCAATCAATCAATTCAATAATGTATTAGAGGGACATGCCATCATTTCTTTTATAGGATGGATACTGGATAATGGAGAGGGATAAGAAAGGGAAAGGGAATTATGAGGAGTGCGCGTGCTCGTTTCTGCTCTTATCAACACAGCTGTGATCGCCGCTGAACTGTTTTGGAGAGCGTTTATGAATGCAGTTTATATACTGTTTTATCTTGGTGTACGAAGCGCACTCCTTGCAGGGTTCAGAAAATAGGGGGTCCAAAAAAATGTTGAAGTTGCGCTAGACGGGGAGTGTCCTGCAGAGAGCACGTACCAGGAAAGGTAAATAGTGCGGGGGGAGCGTCGCAAAAGGGCTCTGAGAAAGGGAAACGCTACGCGCGCTGACACATGGCGCTGGCTAGTGAGCGAAATTAGCTGTGGCGTTGGTTGGCCAAGTGGTGGCTGGCACGGCCACTAAGTTCAAAATGAAGCTCACCAGCAGTTCAACCAAAGGTCCAACTAGGCTTCTTCCTCTTGCTCTTGAAAAGTTCTAAGCACCCCGGTAATTTGTTTCACTGACGCTATTTCTGCTGTGTAATTTATATGGAATGTTTTTATTATTCATCAGGTTGTATTCCTATGACGTTTAATGATTTCCTGGAAGACTTATGTACATCAAAATGCGATACGTAGTCACGTGTACGACTGGAGTCGCAATTTGTGCGGGTACCCATTTTTTTTTTTCAAAATGAAAATACGAGCGAAGGGCAAGAAAGAATTAGTCACAGACAAGCCGTTTCAAAAGCGAACTGCATTACCCCGCAAAGGTCTTTGGCATATCTGCTAGGAAAAACCTAGTTTCAATCCTACCTCTTCTCGTTAGTTGCCCACAAATCCAATAGACACAATAATTTACCCAGAACGATTTTCCCATTATTTGAAAGTAGAATGATTGCAGGATGCGCCTATAATGTGGGAGTACGACTGGTGCTAAATCGAGCGCGATGGGGTACAGGTTCGACGAGGCGAAATTGCGGAATCTACGAGGACCTCGGAAGGCCACGTAAGTAAAATGGTCTCGAATACGATGCTGTTCTGAGTCTCCTCATGCAAGCGAGCTAGCTTAGCTCCAGTAATGAACCATTGTTTTCTTGATTGATATTGGCCGTTTCAACGGCCGGTTTACTGCTTATATGAATGCTCTAAGTCGTCTCCGTATAGCCGTTTCGCCGCTGTGCGCAACAAGCGCCATCGTTGGTTAAGCTGCTTGCAAGAAGGCTTTGGCTAATACAGAAATCCTCAGTGCTGTCTGTCTGCCAGACACGTTTTATGAGGCCCTATGAACACACAGAAAGCTTGCAATCATAAGCGCGCTGCTGCGCTAGATTACCCACTTTTATGACTTACCTTCAAGAAACAAAGATGAATTGAATTATTTTGTATCAAGATAGCGGCGTTGTTGAAAAGTTTAAGTTGAATGCGTCAGCGAATCTAGGGGAAAAATGGCCTCTTTCTTTTCTGGTAATTCTCCTGAAGAGCACAGTGCGCAAAAACGTGTGGGCGCAAGTCTTGTTTTGACGCACAAAAATGTTTAATGTTAATCACTTAAGAAACGTTCTAGGAACCACCCGTATTCGATGAGAGAGAGAGATAACTTTTTTGTGGGTGATTGTGATGGTGTGATGGCCTCGGTCAGCCACCTCCGTCCGTGCAGCTGCTTATAGCACTCCCGATGAAGGTCACCAGGTCCCGTTGATCTTACTGATTGGAGGAGCTAGCCCAGACACTCCTTATTGTGATGTGTTCTGAGGTGTTTGTGCATTCCCACAGAATATGTTCTTGGTTACGCTATAATGTCCGAGCAATGCAAACAATGGATAAAAATTCTAACGATTTAATACAATATAATTTGTGACTCAAATAAAAAATGAAACGCGAAGAAAAATTTTGTCCACCGATGTTATGAAATACATAATGTATCATATATGATAGAGTGGGCAATAAGGAAAGCTAGAAGGGAAAATTGAAAAACCAATTACGGTGTGTGTTGACGTATAAAAAGTCGTATCTGCAGCCCTTCCCTAGAAAACTTGTTTTCAAAAATTGGGGAAATCTTGCAGCATTGCCTCATTTCAGATAGTACGGTTGGGTGACTGACTCCATGTTTTCCCACTTGCACCTGCAGGATTTCATTTTTTACGCTTGGGTACCAGCGCAAGTTATGTAGGAACTGCCAGTAGTGCCACTAATGTTTATCTTGCAGGTGGTCACGCCTAACAGCACAGGGCCGCCCTCGCCACGTTCGCTTCTGCTGGCGCGCATGGCTTCGCAGTGGAAGCCGTGCAATGTAATTTGAAACGTATTACACACCAGTTTATAACAGAAGACACAACAGGTGGTATGGTGGTCCGTCCCTGTACCTTCCTTCGTTTTTGGAAGGCTGTACGTGATATCGGCAATAAAAAATTGTAGCTTGGTTGGCGTACCGGAAAGCTGCTCTAATCTTAACAAAACTTGTTGCTGAGCTAGTTGGTACATAGTTCAAATAAAGTTAAAAAACGTGGCGCAAACTAGACGGGACAAGAGAGACAAGAAACACAGATACAGGCGCCAACTCAGACTTCAGGACCCGGCAAATCCTTCGTGCATGGCCCCATGATGGTTCTTGTACCCCGAAGAGCAGTTGGACTTCCAGGGGCACCACCTTCCGTTTGAGGCAGTAAGTGAGTAGCCTCGACCGGCAATTGGAAACAGCTATAAGGTTAACACAAGTAGTAATTTGACTTTGCGTGGTCTGTCGACATAGAAAAGAGCTCAGTGTAGAAGAAATACGACTTAACAAAACTTGTTGCTGAGCTAGTTGGTACATAGTTCAAATAAAGTTAAAAAAAAAATTAAAAAAACGTGGCGCAAACTAGACGGGACAAGAGAGACAAGAAACACAGATACAGGCGCCAACTCAGACTTCAGGACCCGGCAAATCCTTCGTGCATAGCCCCATGATGGTTCTTGTACCCCGAAGAGCAGTTGGACTTCCAGGGGCACCACTTTCCGTTTGAGGCAGTAAGTGAGTAGCCTCGACCGGCAATTGGAAACAGCTATAAGGTTAACACAAGTAGTAATTTGACTTTGCGTGGTCTGTCGACATAGAAAAGAGCTCAGTGTAGAAGAAATACGACTTAACAAAACTTGTTGCTGAGCTAGTTGGTACATAGTTCAAATAAAGTTAAAAAACGCGGCGCAAACTAGACGGGACAAGAGAGACAAGAAACACAGATACAGGCGCCAACTCAGACTTCAGGACCCGGCAAATCCTTCGTGCATAGCCCCATGATGGGGCCATGCACGAAGGATTTTTGAACTTTATTTGAACTATGTACCAACTAGCTCAGCAACAAGTTTTGTTAAGTCATATTTCTTCTACACTGAGCTCTTTTCTATGTCGACAGACCACGCAAAGTCAAATTACTACTTGTGTTAACATTATAGCTGTTTCCAATTGCCGGTCGAGGCTACTCACTTACTGCCTCAAACGGAAGGTGGTGCCCCTGGAAGTCCAACTGCTCTTCGGGGTACAAGAACCATCATGGGGCCATGCACGAAGGATTTGCCGGGTCCTGAAGTCTGAGTTCCACTCAGTTCCACTGAGTTCCACTGAAGTCCGGAATTCCACTCGTCGACGCTCACCTGCGCACGTCACCGTGTTGACTGATGCTTCGCCGTTTGTGTATTCTTTGAGTTGCGGGCATTGCCGCGGCGTTTTCGAGCAGCAGTCGCCGTGCTCGCATGCGTCATCCGATCCACGACCCGGACCCTCCCTTTCTCCGTTTATGGCGTCGCCGTAAATGACTGCAGCACTCCTTTTCCTACCTATGATGCTCAGCTCGCTTCCGCAATCGCTGCTCTACGAGACGAGATCTTTGCGCACTGCGCTTGTCTTGAACATTCTCGATGGAGTGCTCTCTGCGACAATCTTGACACTGATTTGCCTTAACGATCGACATGGTTTCTTTTTAAATCTCTGCTAGGCACTAAGCCCACGCTTTCTCCCACTTTAGCTAAAGCTCATGCTCAAGAAACGGCCTCCAACCTCTTCAACCAACTAGCCTCTCTTTATCTACCACCCCTCGTACTCCTAGATACATAGACTACTCAAGTGAACGTAATTCTCATCTGGACAACCCTTTCGCTCTCCGGGAGCTAGATGCGGCCCTGGTTGGGAGTGCTACGCGTTCTGCTCCTGAGGAAGACGCCATCACATACACGGCTCTCCGCCACCTCCCCGACAATGCGAGAGAATTCCTCCTCCTGATTTATAATCAATCTGGTACAGCGGCTGCTTACCTAGCTCCTGGAGTTCTTCCGTTATTTCCATGATTACCAAACCTGGAAAAATCCTTCCATCGCTAACCTTCGGCCCATATCCTCAACTTCATGGGTCATGCGTTCGTAAGACCCTTGAGCGTATCTCTCTGACTCGCCTCTCTGAATTTCTCGAAAAGAGGGACTTCTTCCCTGATTCTGTCATCGGATTCCCTCGCCATGTCTGTGCTCGGGATATATTTTTGCTTTTCCAGCACACCTTTCTCTCTTCCACCCCACCGAAATCCACTCTCTAGTGACCATCGACGCCCGTAAAGCCTTTGACGGTGTGCGCCATGACGATATCCTGGCACAGCTTGCCGCAATGTCCTGCAGCTCCAGCATGTATTCCTATCTCCGCTCCTTGCTCTCTCACCGAGTGGCTCACTTTCTCGGCTCTCCCTTTTCCGTAAAGGCCAATGGTTACTGGTTCAGACGGGTATATCTCCGATTCCCGTCTCTCCCATTACCCCTCCCGACGTACTTTCGGCACCCAACCTTCGTATCCTCCCTCTCCCGTCAAACATGTTCCCTGTCCTTCATGCAGGTCGTCGTCATGCGGCCGCGCAGCATCATTCTCCTCTTTTCGCGACCCAGGGAGTTGCTTACACAGATGCCTCCTTTGTTGCACCTCGAGGCTCGTCTCGTTACGCTCTGTATCACCCTCACCTTGCTGAAGAAGAAACCCACACTAGCGGGCCGTACCCTCACCCTCCAGAAGCAATGTCTCTTGAGGTTCTAGCCATTGCCCTTACCCTTCAGTCCTTTGCTTCTCTTCCCCCGTCCCCGAATACACCGTCTTTTCTATCTTTCACGTCGCTATTATACACAAAAATAATCGCTTACGACCTTCTATCCTTCAACAGGAGGTCGAACGAGCGGTCTCCGCTCTACAGCCACACATCGTTTTCCTCCGTTGGGTCCCTGTACATTCCCGGATTGACGGCAATGAGTTGGCGCATCAACTCGCCCGCGAAACACTTCACCGAGCAGCGTTGATCCCCTGGCCTGGGCCCTCGGAGGACGGTTGGAGGCTCAACCTGCGCCGTACCATCAAGGAGGTCTACCTTCAGCTCCGTCTAGACAAATGCCTCTACCCGCCTCCTCACTCATCACTCACGGTAACGGAGGCTCGACTGCTCCGGCCCATCTAAATGAATGCCCTAATCACTCCCTCCCGCCTATTTCTCTATCGCTGTATATCTGGCCTCTCTTGTCCCAACTGCCCCACTGCCTACACTTATTTAACTCATTGCCTAGTCTACTGCCCGGCGGCTCAGCTATCCGGCTCGTATTGCTCCTCATCCCTTTCCATCACCACCTGGACCGACTGGCTTGGCTGTGATGGAGAAGAAAAGCGCAGACTGGTCGCCCAGGCGGTCGACATGCTCGGCCTGTAACTTCGGCCGAATAAAGGTCTTTTCCACTCTTCTTAGCGGAGCACAAGTTCACTCCAATTGTTTTCCTCGAAGACAACTGCGTCGTCTTTGACTTCGTGAGAATATGCTACATTGCGCATTACAGACGTTACAGCTGTTGCAGTTGTCGCAGTTGGGGCGTTGCAGTGGCTGCACGAAGCGGTGGGCCGGTGGCCCATGTCTTAAGCGGTGTAACCATGCCGTTGTTTGTAGCGTGCTTGTTTGGGCTTGTCTGAGTAGTGCTTCTTCTTCTCTGTCTAGCGATGGATGCGAGGTTCGTGCTCCGTCCTCTCTTGAAGGTGCTGTCTCAGTTTGATATCACAAGGGGGGGCGGGAGGGATTGGCGGGTGAGGTTTCAGGGTAGCGGGAGTCTGGATGAGTTCTCCTCGGGACAGTTGATCGTATTCGCTCCTCGCTAATCCCATGTGGCCAGGTACCAGTGAGTACCTGTATATTTACACTGACTAGAAGCTGCAGTGCCGAAGCGAAAGTAGGGGGTTCGTTGTTCGGCCTATTGGGAGAGCTATAGCTAGCATTTCAGCTTCTTCCGGAGTTGCACAGCTCATGGGTATTGAGAGTTCGTCCTCTTTGAGGTTCGTATAGACTACTGCACACATAGGTCATTTTTGGGCTGCATCGGTGAAAAATTTCCCCGCATTTCCCCGAGGGGAAGAATGTGAAAGTGCGAATGCAGGAGTTGAATTTGCGCGGTTCGGTAATGTTCGCAAAAGAGAGATCACACACACACACACAACTACAAAGAAAGAAAGATGCATTTATTCACAGACACCTATTGGTGTTGTCGTTGTACTTGATTGCTAGAGCGGATCTCAGCTTTGAAATTTCGTGTCAGTACTTCTTTAAGCGGGTGCATTAGCCCTTCTCACGCCCGATTCCTGGCCAATCCCCCACGTGGGTATGTGCCATGCACAGACACCTATTTGTGTTGTCGTTGTACTTGATTGCTAGAGCGGATCTCAGCTTTGAAATTTCGTGTCAGTACTCCTTTAAGCGGGTGCATTAGCCCTTCTCACGCCCGATTCCTGGCCAATCCCCCACGTGGGTATGTGCCATGTCAGCGGCCAGGCAGCGCGCGCCCATCTCCCCACGTTGCCAAGGAAGACGAGGAGATTCCTGGCCAATCCCCCACGTGGGTATATGCCATGTCGCCAATCTCCCCCCGTTGCCAAGGAAGACGAGGAGCACGCGCACCCGCAGTTGTTTGCTATGTGGACGGACGGCGGTCAACGGAATCAGCTTTGAAATTTCGTGTCAGTACTCCTTTAAGCGGGTGCATTAGCCCTTCTCACGCCCGATTCCTGGCCAATCCCCCACGTGGGTATGTGCCATGTCAGCGGCCAGGCAGCGCGCGCCCATCTCCCCACGTTGCCAAGGAAGACGAGGAGATTCCTGGCCAATCCCCCACGTGGGTATATGCCATGTCGCCAATCTCCCCCCGTTGCCAAGGAAGACGAGGAGCACGCGCACCCGCAGTTGTTTGCTATGTGGACGGACGGCGGTCAACGGAATTCAGGGTCGCTTATAAAGTGCATTCGCACTTAATATGTGTTTTTGTGTGGATCTCTCACAACTCTCATTGCATAAGACGCCGCTCTAATTTGCGGTCGAGACGATTTTTTTTGTCGGTTCGCCATGAGGTGGGGGCCTTCTCTATGTGCGTGAGGAGGTATTGCTTGATCGGGAGGACTGTGTCAGCCTGGGTGGGGATTGGTTGGCATCCCAGATCCATAAGGACGGGTCGCCCCGAATGAGTGCTGTTTATTCGCAGTGTGTTGATAAAATTTCTCCGGTGGTATTAAGAGTCTCAGCGTTGAGATGCCTCGTTGTGCAGGAGCTGAAGACAATTTCTTGGGAAAGTTTATTTGCTTTTCGGATTAGTGTGTCCTGCGAGTTTTCCAGTCTTTTGGTGGGGTTTATTTAAGGTTTTTTCACGTGTGTGGTAATGACGCCGACCCTGAGGCGGAGGAAATCTGATTCCTTGAACCCTTTTTTTCTATTTGACACTATTCTCATTATGTGTAAGGTCTGCTCAGACTGCTGTATGGTTTGGCTACAGCTCTGTGTCCACCACTGCCAGCTTGTATATGGAGGCCCAGAATTTTTATGGAGGGCTTTGGGTGTATGTCGTGCTCTCAGTGGCTGAGGTGTATGGTGGGGGCTTCCATACGGGATTGTGATCTACCAAGAGTCTCGTTTCGCTTGCGGATCATTATAATCCTATGTTGTGGGCTGCTCTTCCTACTGCATTCTGAGTTGACTCTAGCGTTCTTGACAGGCAAGTACGCCGGAACGGTACATGTACGTACTGATCGCTCCGTGACTGAATCCAGCTCTACCGCGGCTGTGGTAATTTCAAGCCTATGCGTAACCTGAGGATTCACTCTACACCACAAACAACTTCTACTGCTACTGAGTTGGTTGCCATACGGGAGGCGATTCGTTTAGTCTCCCGTGAAACACCTCAATCTTGGACCCTGTTTTGAGACTCAAAGCCAGCGCTCCATGTCCTCAACGGAGTTATGAGGCAAGAACCTTATTATGCCCTTGCTGCGAAAGTACTCGAATTATGCTCCTTGGCACTGCAACAGGGACACGTCCTCACCATTCACTGGGTCCCAGCCCATTTCGGGCCAGCTGGTAACGATGGGGCTGACGAGGAGGCAAAGAAGGTTTCTGCAAACGCAGATGTTGTACGTCTGCCCTTCGCAAGGACGGACGCGACCGCCCTTCTGCCTACCATTCTTTGCCTCGCCACGGCGAGTCACTGGTCCCACCCTGACAATCCTCATAGAACACTACACCGCCTGGACCCCGACTGCAATTTTCGGTTACCGCCTCACATTCAGCGTAACCACACCACGCTATTTCACCGACTACGGCTTGGCGTAACCTTTACCCGTCGCTACAAGCACCTCATCGGCGTTACGAGAGACCCCGATTTTGAAACATGCCGTGTACCAGAGACTATTTCGCATGTTCTCTGTCACTGTCCACGCTACGCGCATCCTCGAGAACAATTAGCCAGATCATTGGCCCGTTTGGACTCGTGTGGTGTCGGAGGAAGTACTGCTGGGCCCTTGGCCAGACGCACGGCGTTCCCAGAAGGCGTTTAAAGCTGTGCTGACATTTCTGCGCAGCAGCAGCCTCTCAGCGAAATTGTAGTTGAGGCCCGTCCGGATGAACTTTAACACATGCACAGTATAAGTATAGGCATCTTCTGTACATAGCCATTTAGTATTTTTTCCGCCATCGTCATCTCTCTCGTCCTCTATCCACGCTATTTTCTCCCGTTTCCCTTCCCACATACAGAATAGCTGGCCAGATATACTACCTTCAGGCCGACCTTTCTGTGTTTTTTTTTTCATTTGAATAAAATTCTCTCTCTCTTCAGTGCCAGTTACAGGGTGTCTTGGATGTGGCATGGACTTCCATTATTGCTGCAAAGTGTTTTATTATGTGCACAGAAGGAGAATTTTATTTCTGGAATATTGCATAATTTTTTGTACACCCTAAGCATGGCCAGAGTAAATGGCGTGTGTGAAAGTATGAACCATTGGGGTGGGAGCAGGGAGGACTCCGATGGTCGTCAATGCCGGTGGTGAGTTGCCTGGCTAGGAAGAACTTTATTTCGTAGTTCTACATTCTGTATCCACACAGTTTATTCCTGTCCTTCGAGCATTACATCGTGGTCATCGCGGTCAAGCACCTTTTTCAAGTCAATGGTAATGCTGAGGGGGAGTTGTCTCTCTTGGGGGAAATTTCTTACGTAGTTGCACATTCTGCATCCACTGTTAGTGCTTCGCAGTTCTTCGATCACAGCGCCGTGGTAAATGTGGTAAAACGCGTTTTTCAGGTCATGGGCTAGGGTTGCTTTCAGATGCACGAGACTGGGTTCTTTGTGTATATTTTCGTAGATTCTAAGTAAAGCATCCTGGGTTAAGAGGTTGCTCCTGAAGCCTACTATTTTAGGCGTAGCACCTTTTGACCTTCAAGATGCTGTGGAAGTTTTCTAAAAGCCCTCCTTCCATTCCCTTTTCCACATTAAACGTGAGCTTGATATGGCTGATGTTGCTGAGTTTTAGGAGCAACACCATGTGCCCCAACTCCCATGTTGTGCACAGCGGGCTTGCTCTGCATACAGGATTGATTTCCATGAGAAGGACTTCTATGTCATTTCCCGCGAGGCTTCCTGGGTGGGCGGTAGTTATCCTGTCAGGACCGGGCGCTTTTTGGCCTGATAATTTCCTGATTGTCACTTAAAGCTCGGCCGCGGTGAAGTCCTTGTCAAAATCCTACTTCGTGCAGTGGATATAGCTGTTTGCGTCCCTTCTTGCTGTCTTGGCGGTAGCCCCAGCCAACGTGGGGAGCATTGGAATACCCAGCTAGTAGGTGTTAGTATGCACTTAACGTGGCCTTGGGTGGTAAACTTTCTTTAAGTTCCGCTAGGTTGTCTTTCGGCGGGCTGTACACGTTTTTATGTGCAGTGGTACTTTGGTTGTTTGGATGGACGTAGTGATGCTGTTATCTGTGTCGTGTTCTAATTTGGCAGGAAGTGTCTTGAGAATAAGGAGTACAAATTGTCGTCTGGTTTGAAAGGTAGTGTAACGTGGTAGATTTGGCTGCTTCCCAGTTTCCTGTAGGAGCAGTGTGTCTGGTTTCTGAGGTATGTTTTGGATCCACTGATGGTGGGCGTTTCTTTTGTATTTGAAACCCCTACAGTTCCACGGGACGAGGCTTAACAGGAACGCGTGTGATAATATTACTAAGAAGGGAGAAACAAGAAGACCACCAGTCTTTTTCAATTCTTTTCTAAATGCTTGGTGAAGATATTGTATAAGGCTTGAAACGAAAGAAGAGCATGAGCGTTTTATGATGGTCGCCGTTTATGCTAGACCTATGGCCGATTCCAACGGGGAATAAACGTTCGTCGTCTAACAAACAATTATTCAGAACGCCGAGCTGTATCTACTGTTTGTTTTGTACAAACACAGCATGGGACATATTCCGTGTTTTTCAGTGCTCAGCTTCGCCTGTTTCAATGCTATGGCTCTCCAGTGTGTGTACCGTACTGCGTATAGGCCGATAATATGTGACATACTGGAAAGCATCGTTAAACGGTTAGTTATATGAAAAGTGGACAATTGAGATGTACATTTTAACATGGTCCAGTGCACAAAATGTTGAGACTAACATTGCGAGGTGCCTTCGAAAATAGAATCGTGCACGCACAGATCTTACAAAATTTAATACCATGCAGCGGCGCTATGATTGGATATCCTTCATCGAACTTGAGAACTAGCAAAATCCCCAAATTCATCACAGAAGCGGCTCGCGACGTTGTGACAGCTTTGATGACTACAGTGGAACCCCGCTGTAACGTTCCCCAGTGCTGCGATTTCCCGGATGCTACGTTGTTTTTGTCTAGTCCCGGCGCAGCTCACATAGAGTCCCATGTACTAAAATCCTCATTGTTCCGTCGTGGCTCAGAGTACGCTCCCGGATTTTGTCGCAACCTGACACTCCGAAGGCGCCTGAGGAACATGCGCAGATTTAACTTTTGACGTTACACAGTTCTTGGCCAGGCTTATTACGGAAATGACAGCATAAAGCCGCGCGCGGGTTCATTTCGTCACCACTAGATGGTCCTATGTTACTCTATGCTATCACCGTCATCACGACACTTACAACGGAAGTTTCACTTCGGAATGCCGGAAGTGGCGTACATGCGTTTCCTAGTCCGTGCAGCCAGCCGTCACCAGAGCTCGCTCATGGCGGTTATATTACAGCCTAGACGTAGATAAAGCATACAAAACCAACCGAACTCACTAATTAACAGCCAACACG
The DNA here is from genome assembly GCF_048455015.1 of Haemaphysalis longicornis. Classification (NCBI taxonomy): domain Eukaryota; kingdom Metazoa; phylum Arthropoda; class Arachnida; order Ixodida; family Ixodidae; genus Haemaphysalis; species Haemaphysalis longicornis. Next base: position 130,061,345 of record NW_027526295.1, read on the forward strand.
GACCTGCAATGGTTGAAAACCAGGATGTAGAAAACTATTCAACAGAAATAGACGAAACCGACCCAAAAGAGGAAAACCCGCAAAGACGTACAAGAAGCAGTAGCTGAAACGTACCAAAAGCAACGAAAATACTCGAAATCCTATTTATAATGCATGAAGATATCATAAATAGGGTGTATGCGTGCAACAAATGTTAATATTCAAATATGACAAACACTTGAAAATAAAAAAACGGTAACTGGATTTGAACCCGGGTTAGGATGTTTGCATCGCAGGAGCGGATCTACTACACTACGAGACCAAGCGGTTCTTAGTCATTACATTAAAGGCCATGTGCACGTGGACAGTTTTAAACATGCCCGAGATTGCGCCAAGATGGCGCCGCTTGGCTGTGGCGACTAGGGAACGCCTATACGCCCGGAAGTGCGTGTTTGCCAAAAAAGTACCACCGAAAGAATAGCGCGCGCTGTCATTGTTATCCTGCGTGGGAAGCTTCCTGCAACCGGGAACTTAGTCGTGCCATGATGGCGTCGCGAAAAGGGGAGGCGCTTTCCCTTCAGGAAAACCTTGACGTACTACGCGCAGTAAAAAAGCAGCCAGCGCGGAAGAGAGTCGACATCTCTAGGGACCTTGCATTGCTACGCGTGGTGTTTTCCAGCGATCGCAAAAAGCGGCAATCCTACATTCCCGCGTTAAAAGGCTCGAAAGGCAAAGTTCCAGAAACACATGTTTGCAAGTCAAAGCTGCACTGTTTAGTTCATTTTTGAATGTTTCACCACTGCTGCGTTTACCTGGTTGTTACGTTTTGTTTACCCCGTCCGGTAAAAAACGCATGAAAGGGATTCCCTGTATATACAATTATACAGCTACAGATTAAACATAGACGTAGTGGTATAGAAGGAGCTTGTCGGATACTTGAAACAACATTGTCACGTGTCAGAAAACATTTAAAATGAGGACGAAGTAATAACACGAAATGGCTATGTTTAAAATATTGATTAAGCAGACCTACTACTATTTATAAAATCTCCCATTACAATTGTTTATGACATTGGTACAGGCTGCTAGGCTTCACAACATGATGCACCTCTAGCATCCTTTGTAGGGCGTGAATTGGAACATTTACATCCTTTTTGTTGTGGAAATTTTTACGGTATGTGTTTACACACTGCACTAACACATTTACCGGTCTTGTTGAAAGAACATTTTATTTTAGACATAAGTACCATTGTACTAGTGCGTATCTTCTGCGCCTTGTACTTAGAACTTTGCTAACCATATTTCGCATGGTTTCTTTGACTATTTTGTGCGAGCTGAGAAAACACAATAAGATGTCATGTATTGCACGCCATTTAAGTGATAAAAAACAATATAATGAGGAGCCATCTTTTCTCACAAAAGTGTATGGCCAGAGAAGCAATTGGGTGTACCGAACTAAACAAGGATAGAATCAATTCACATAAATGAATGCGCGTCGGAAGAGTTTTATTTCGCCCGCACAGCAACACGCGAATGTCCATGTAGTTTGTGCTGTTCATTACAGTTGGCGCGGGCAGAACACACGCTACATTCCCAGCAAACAAAAAACCAAAATTTTCTTGGTTGTAGTGGCTCCATGCGGGTCACCAAAATCTCAAACCCTACGTGATCCGTCACGAACTTTGGTAACCATGCATTCATTTGTTTAGGCACGTACACATTAAAGTCACCAACAATGATGACCGGCGTGTTCATTTGTCACCACTTTTTCAATGTACTCTATTCCTATACGTTGGGTTATGTAAACAGCGAATATGGAAACTGTCGCTCTGCGCGCTGCAGAGACATCCCCATGGTTCATGTGTGGACTGCATGCTTGCATGGGTTGTGCATGAAACTTGTATGGCTGAACGGTAAGACTGTCTTTACCGTGCATGGCTACACCAGCCACTCTGTGGCCTGAACAATTCAAGCACACAATGCCAGTGTATACCATCACTTCAATAAGTTCATCAGTCTATGTTTCGAACGGGCGCAGGAGAGGCACGCCATGGAATATGAAATTGTAGCACCGCCATCATCATCGTCTGCATCAACACCACCATCATCACCTTTGTTTATGGGCTCGCGGACAGAACAAGCCCGGCACACATATGGAACGGCACTCTGTTATAAACCCCTCGTCGTGACCATGGCACAGCCAGCGCAACCACAATAAACGTGTGCTCGGCCTTTCTACCTCATCGGCCACCTACAATTTAGTGACCTGGACAAGCGGCTTCACTATGGCATCACACCGCTGCTTCCCTAGCCACAACGCCGACGACAGCAAACGACCAACATCACTCGCACTATCAGACCTTCCCGGACGGATCCCGTTTGGCTCAATTTGTCGCAACGCCATGTGGTTCGTGATCGTGGAGAGCCATTTTACGTGAGCGACGTCCAGTCCCAGGAAATCAGGTACGTCGTCACCTTACAGAACCTACCGGCCTTCCTCATTGCGCACATACAGCTGCCGGCCCCAGCCCCTAGTGCATAGGACGATCTGAAGGCTGCTGTCCTAAACCACTACGGTTTAGGAACCCAGCGGACGCCAACAGCAGCAGAACCAATGCCATTGTCTACACCACACACACTTAATAACGGCACCTGTGGATTCCACTTCATCGGAACGTCCATCATCGCCTGTCCAGAAATTGCGAGCACCAGTTAGGACTTTCAGCCCGACGGAGTCGACCTTTTTTTCGTGGACCCGACAGTAAATTCTAACGCCGCATTACAGGTTGTCGCAGCTGGGAAACTGTACCTCTTCCTCAGCGCGCGGGTGAGAGTGATCTCCAAGACCACTCCACTCCCGGTTTACGACCGCCCTCTTCCTCGCCTGAGGATTTAGAGTAGCCTCAAGCAGCCAACAACAGCCCGAGATTCTCGGAAGTCCAACTTACCCTCCAAACTTATCATACTGTCCCCGCAAATCCTGACATCCTGTCTACGATGGCAAGACTGGAAGAAGGTTTGCATGAGAAAACTAATAAAAAACGCCGCCGAAAGTACCATCACGTGTCTCCATGCCATCACGAGACGTGTCACAAACTGTCCACCATACGTCGTCGAATTTCTTGCGTCAGGACGACTTTCGATTGACGCTATAATATAAGCTCAGCTGTGCGAATACGAGCAAGGCCCCCAAAACTGGCACGCAAGACGGGAGTGAGACGTTATGGAGAGAAACCACAGCTCCTCGCCGGAATGTCTGCGATTCCGCCTTACGTTGCGTGTGGACAAGTTGCATAGGCAGCGATGTAGCCACCATCTCTACGACAAAGCCCATTCGCGCAGTTATTTCACCTCCCTTTCCATAGCACAGCGGCTGCTCCTGTGGCTCCCTTTCAAGCTATGTTTGCTGTTCACACCACTCAGTAGGTCCAGGTGCACCACTTCCACTCACGCGTCCGCTGCCGCACTCCAAGCTTCGACCACCAAAGGATTCCCCACATTCCGCACGCCACCTCGCTGCCGACTTGCACCGTGGCGTTTGAGAAAACACTTCCGTTTATGACCACGGACTGCCCACTGGACTCTTAATGACCACGGACGAACACTGTATATATATAGATATTTCAACGCATTCCTACTTGGTTCCTTTCCCTTCCGGAATTCACATGCCGCTACGTACTTTCAGCGTTTCTATGCCCTGCCGAACTTTCGCTTTGTCTACCGCTCGGGGTAAGGCATATGTTCTGGTTTCTTTTAAATGCAGAGCATTTCAGTAACTCACGATGTCACCCACGTTGACCTCCGTAGTCGTAGTCGGCACCCCTCCCCCTACACTATATAAAAGAAAATACTATCCGGCGCCAGGTTTCGATCCCTCGACCCTGCGGGCGGAACGCAATGTACATGGTGCTCTACCCACTGCGCCACAAAGCCTACACAGAATGGGACGCTACGAACGCGCCTTATATCGTTGACTCATTCAAATTACTGCTGACGAGCGCTCTCTCGTCAGCAGTTGCCACAAGTGCAACAACATTAACGTAACGCAAACTACTTAACGTCGTGCGCCCCCGGAAATGCTCTGCGTTTGATCGTGCCCCTCGCGAGGGGGATGTTTCGCACTTGATCGCACTTCCACTGCTCTCTGCGCATGCGCCCCGTCGCTATAGCAACGGAGGTGCGTCGTCTGCTTCCAGCACACCGCGGCGCCAAATTGAAACGGGTGGTGAGCGGTGGTGCCGCACGACGCTCGTCGAAACGCGCCGTCGGAAGCGAGAAACGTCGTCGCCACATCTACGATCGAGATAAATAAATGCAAACGTAAAGCGCCAGACATTCGGCGCATTTACCTCATCCTAGCCACGAACAGCTGATCCGACAATTCGTGTCCGGATATTTCAAGCAATAAACGTTTGTTGTCGAGAGGTCTGGTTGAAAGGGAAGTATTTATCTGCTCTACCCCCGCTTCCAAGATCAGCCGAAATTTTTTAAAGCGCGGCGCGCTAGGGGGGAGCCTTGTAGCGCCGCCATCATCATCAGCAGCATCATCATCATCAGCAGCAGCAACACTAGAATGTTTGTTAATGGGCTGGCGGACAGAACACGCCCGGCTCACATCTGGAACGGCACCCTGTGCTACGCCCCTCGTCCTGACCATGGCATAGCCAGCCCAACGCAATAAACCTGGGCTCGGCCTTTCTACCTCGTCGGCCGCCTGCAAGATCATGGCCCATACGTATAAAATGCAACCCAAGATCCGATTGCGTGGACTCCAGCAAGCGACAAGGAGTGGGTTTCAACTAGTATAGTTTTGCATCTCTTGGTCGGAGCAGGGTGGAGGGAGATGGTTCTGAAGACAGCCGAACTGAGGAAACAGTTCAGAGCCAAAGTTTTCTTTGCCGCGATAGAACGTAAAGTTATTCGTAGTGGGGCTGCCTCTGCACGCGTTTGTGGCCACGACGTGGAAGGTATTGTGTTTCAGATGTGTACGTGGTCTCCTCCCCTCATTCCAATAAGAAGGAATCGCGTGCATTCTCTTGCTTTCTGGCTCTTTTGTTTTCTTACTTTTTGATGCACGTGAGCAGCGGTGTCACGGTAAGTTCTTTTCATTTCCAATTCCTGTCTCCTCACGGAGACGGAGCTTGGCTGCAAATGTTAGGCACAGACCTAGCTTTCGGGGTAGCGTGAACCGCACGCTTTAATAGTTTTCCCGGAAGTTATAGTCAGCGAGCGCCCCCTGTTGGCGAACCCATCCTGGCAATTGTCTGTATATATGTATATGTCGTGCATAAAGCAGCGCATATGCGTACGTGATGAATTTAGTCGAAAGCGGTAAAAGCATGAGGACGGCGTTCGTGATCGCGGAGACTAAATCTTTACGGAATCCGTGATACCGCAACACCACGTACGAAGTTTTAACTCTTCTGTACGTTACTCTCCTTAGTACCCTTGTTCGGGTGTCAGCGCACATGTGAGATACCAGAAACTGAAAAGGTGTACTACCTGGAATATATTATGTGAGCCAAAAGTATATTTCAAAGGAAAAACAGTGAATCCTTAAAAATGCTGCCTTGAATTTCTATTACCACTGTTATTTCATAGCGCTGTCTTTTGGCATTAACTTTACCCTGCCACCTTCTTGCACAAGCGGCTTTTTTAAAATTTCTCCTACATCATACATCTTAATATTCAGTTTCCCAGATTTGTACAATTACGTAGGAAAGCTTGCAACCTTGGAGTGTATTCTGCCTCCGCCGTCTCTATTAAGCCGCATACTAATGACAGCGACATTCAACACGAACTCGCGCACCCAGTGGGCAGCGGGTCTCGAATACTGATTGGTTCTATCTCTGAAGACATCTGACATTATTGCTGTGCCCGTTCGAGAATAGCACCGCCAAACACGCTAATAAGACTGCGTGTCTTGAGTGCGGCTGATAAGTGCGGGTATTCTGCTCCAAGGGTTCTTAGGAAGCGGCTGGATTAGGGATCACTTTTTAAATGCCCTGATGAGGCAGGTCTACTTCCCTGCCTGGATAAGCTGTCGATCGCGCTTTTCCGCCGCCTTATCGGCTTTATCTGGACGGGCATTGCGTCTGTTTGCACAACCCCAGCGCTTTCTTTCCTATCGCTTGGCGAATCTTGCACTTCACTGACACCTATGAGTACAAATGAGCCAGGTTATGCTAAAGCAAACAAATAGGACCCAGTCCCCTCCTAATTATTTCTCTCCATCGAGACAATAAATCTAAGGCAAGTGCAAGCTTTTTCCATTATCGAAATGGTCTCTGTGACCGAAGGGCACAAAGGGAAATACACATTTCAAGCTCATTTTGTTGCTATGGAAAACAAGCCATGCTGACTTGTCACATAATTTTGTGCATAGATGGGAACTTATTGTCATGATCGGTGGTCACCGCGGTCAATTGTTCGCACCCACATTTACGATGTCGCGTTTCTGGTTTCATGTACATCTGCGTGGACACCCGCCGCGGTGGCTCAGTGGCTAAGGCGTTGTGCTGCTGAGCACGAGGTCGCGGGTTCGATTCTCGGCCGCGGCGGCCGCTTTTCTGATGGAGGCGAAAAGCAAAAACGCCCGTGTGTACGAGATTTCGGCGCACGTTAAAGATCCCCAGGTGGTCAAAATTAATCCGGAGCCCTCCACTACGGCGCGCCTCATCGCCTGCGTTGCGTCGGCGCGTTAAACCCTACAATCACATCTGCGTGGACAACTACTGCCACGCCGAGGAGCCAGACAAAACTGGATATGATTTACTCTCTGGTGTGCCTTCTACCCGCAACGTACCCGCCATTACGAGAGAGCGGAAGGGAAAGAAACTAGGCACACAAGCGCTTGAAAGGATGACAAATAAGGGTGTTAGCGAAGACATTGCCGACGCCGGGCACCCAGCGGAAAATCTGAGAAACACTTCGAGCTAAAGTAAGTGCGGACCCAAGTGAAAACAAGCAAGTCCGAAAATGTACCAGCAAATCCAAACACATGAACGACTCGTGTTATGGAGCGCCTCACGTTTCAACCACATGCGGGGCACAAATACCATGCTCGAGCGGGAACGAAAACCTCCAACTCGGGGAGCCGCAAAAACTAGCCGCAGACGTTGTTGCATCACTGAAAAAGACAGGGGGCTCTGCGTTTTTGTTGACGAAGAACAAAAATAAACGGCACCTTAGCATTATAAAGCTCTGCTGAAAAATGCTTTTTCAATACGCATAACATAACCTCTTAGAAAATCAAACTTTCAGGGGAGCTTCACCTAGATGTGTGGTTGGTATCATACTTTGCAGTTGTGTAACTTGTGACAAAGCCGTAGAAATTGGGTCTACGGATCCTCTGTTTCTCCGAACGCTTATCAGTTATTTTTGCTAGATTCTTAATCACACATTTTGATAGCAAAGTTTTGTGCGTCTGCCTGGAGCGAGAAATCAGATGTTTATATACCATCGCGGCTGTTCTTTCCAGCGCACTTTTGTGCCGCTCGCTGTTCCCTCTGCTAATGCGGTAGAGCCCAACCGATTAATGAGCCGTTATGCTGCTTCCCGAATACCACATGTTGTGGTGTCTCGGCAGGTGAACAAATCCTCGGCCGAGAATCTCTGATTAAGGATTTGATCTTCGACGCTCATGGCCAACACGGGAGCCAGGGAATTTCCCGACTGAGCACCATGACACGCCTGGCTTATTGCGGATCACCCGTAGTCACCCACTAGATCATCACACAAAAGTAAGAGTTGGGTAGGCAACACCATCCTCCTACGGACCCGTCAGTCCCCGAGAATTATGAACCTAGACTCACGCTCAAAGGAACGAACACGTTCCCACAACTGTCAAAACTTCACGCAGTGATTCCCAAACTCTACTGCCCCTCCTGATTACACTGCACTGAGCTTCCCTCTATTGTACCCTCTACCACAGGTATAGGCCTACCAAGACAACCCAGAACATCCGCCAACCTCTAACACTGCTCAAGAACACTAGGAAAGGGCATTAACTGGCAAGTCCTTGCCGACAACTGAGTTTCGGCTGGTGTAACGGTCATAGAAGGTAGAAAGCTCTAAGGGGAATCTGGACCCCGAAATGAGGGATCCCACTATTAAAGCTCTCTTTTTTGGCACGGTAGAGTTTAGTCTTTCTCTCTCTCTTAGTGGTTTTGTCTGTCTGAATGTCTTTCTCTCTCTCTCTCTCTCTCTCTCTCTCTCTCTCTCTCTCTCTCTCTCAGCAGCATTACGGTGTAGCCACGATGAGAGTCAGGGCCCCGAATTGTGACAAAAAAGACCTCTGTAGCATGACTAAGCAATTTGCAAGCCAAGTACTGTTTTTATCAAAGCAAAGACAATTTATATAAAATTTGCCACACAGCTGGGTTACGAAAAATACCAAAATAATCGAACATTTTGAGCCTAAACATTTAGCGAACTACCATACGGTGCGTATCATTCGAAGCTGAAATGATTTTATCTGCGCTTTTATGAACTTTGGAGGAAGCTGACCAATCGCGTTATTTAAAGCAATCGCGTGCCGTTTTTGCTGCTAATTTTTTGTTGTTGTTTTTTTGACGGCTCTGGCTACGACCCGAGAATCTTCTTTGTAGCCGGTTTTTGTTATGTTTTATCCTGCGCATCCTGGACTGGACACTGTTTTTAACCAAGAGACCACCTCCTTATAGCGAAGCTATTTGTGGCTTGGTGTTCTGTTATTTTTGTTCTGTGCGAGCAAGAGCGCCTTTCGGCAAAGCCAACTTTATTGCGAATTATCAGCAACAACGTTTGTTACTCTTATTTCTCAAAACTGCGCCAAAAACAATTACATCGGGCGCTAATACGACTCCATCGTTACGCTGAGCTTTATTCAATTGTCAAGATTTATCAGTTTTCAGTGAAGTTTAAACGCAAAAATATCCCCGTTTGCTGAAAATGCATGAGTACCTACCGGAGGTGTACGGCTAGAAGACAGCTCTAAGAGTTATTTCACGGCAACTACACCGCAACAAAGTACGTTTCTGACAATTACGCGCTAAGACTACTCCGCCATTCCTCACAGATTTATTTACTAGTCATTATAAGGTCACAGTGAACTTGCAAACGTTACAGAATTCTCGTCTGTTGTCAATAAATGAGCTTCTAAATGAGAAACAGGGGCAGCCCATATTTGTCCGCTATAATTAAACTCTAGTCCTTCCAAGTTTCGTTCAGTAATTGCAAAGCCGTACTCACTACTGTTACCAAATGGTGACAAGAATAAACACGTGTACACTCTCTAACCGGTACACACCTACGGGTGAGAAGCGTGGAGGATCACAAAAGGGTTCAACTTAAATTGAGGATGACTCAGGGAGTAATGAAACGCGAGATGATAGGTGTAACATTAAGGGACAAGAGGAGAGTGGAGTGGGTCAGGGAACAAACGCGTGTTAATGACATATTAGTAGAAATTAAGATGAAGAAATGGTTGTGGCCAGGGCATGAAACGCGAAGGCAAGATAGCCGTTGGTCATTAAGGGCAACAGAGTGGATCCATAGAGAAAGGAAGCGTGGCAGGGGGTGGCAGAAAGTTAGGTGGGCAGATAAGATGGAAAAGTTTGAGGGGATAAATTTGTCGCAGTTATCATAGGACCGGGATAATCGGAGATCTATGGGGATAGGCCTTTGCCCTGCAGTGGGCGAATACAGGCTGAAGAGGATGATGGTGATGATAACATTCTCTAACAATAAGTACAATGTGTATGTTCTACAGTTTCACTGGCCATCGAACTTTACAGAGGGGAATGGCTCGTATTTTGTTTAGTTCTTTCGTTAAGGGGAAAGCCTTATAGGTCTCACTAAAGGTTGATACAAAAGCAGTCCATACAAACGGTGCAAACATCCAGCGAAGGCCCCAAGAAACCAAGGCTTACTTGTTTGGGTTAATGGCGTACTGGGGAGAAGATTAGTTAGGCTTTGTGATTGCGCTCTTCAATTTTCGGAGAATTTGCATTGAAGTGCACTCACTGTGACGGCTGTGTCTAAACAAGTATAAGATTACTGCGGCAAAGCGTTGGCTGAGATTCTAGGGGTGCCTCGTATGAAGGGAAAAGGGAAAAGAGAGAGGGATTTACAAGGGCCAGTGCTCGAATTCGATGGCCTATAAAAACAACCAGCGAATAAAACGCACCTCTGATATATTTACTGACGGCGCACACGTTCTCCCAAGAGGCCAATAGACGTGCGCCATATGAACTTTTCGGAGCTGTCTCTGTAATAGAAAACAACCCAGGCTTTGAATAGAGTTTTGCGCTTGGCCGTGGAAGACGGGTGGATTTCGAGCCCGCGAATGTTTGATGTGTCGTGTGCGTTCAAAGGTCAGCTCATGGTTTACAGGAGAGAAGCGGGCTGAAGTGATTCAACAACTTCGGACTAAAGAGACCGGTAGCAGTGCAAAAACATCTAGAAGAGGCCTTGAGCACTAGGGCCATAGTCATAAAGAAAAGACCTCCCACACGGGTTACTACTTCTCGGCGCATATTTTGCAACGGGCAAAGTGCAGATGCACATTATTTTTTTAGGATGCGTCTCCCCATAGGCGAGTAAAACAGACAACCTTCTACGTGAGTATTTTTTATGAGTGAGTCTACCGTTGGGGTGCGACGTATAAAGAGGCAAATATACGGCCAGCCATTATATTTCGCAGATGCATTGCTATACGGCGCCCGAAGGGACCATTTGTGAAACAGTATGTGCAAACTCCATGGCGCCACTACAGGGAAGGTCGCGTCCGTGCTCGCATTTTCCCTCTTTTACTGAAGCATACAAATTGCAGTCATTACATTTTTTTTTTCAAGTTTCAGCGCCCTTATTCCATTTTTAGTGGCGTCATAACCATCATAAATTGCCTGAGTATTTTTGTTATTGTGCGCCTCGCCTGGTCTATGGAGGATTGAACACGTATAAGCCGGCACGTATCTTTACTGATTTCGTTCTCAAAATCTTAGTGTGCGCGCCACCTTTTGTCTCTGCCTCGACCTTCGCAAGTTCGTTAAAAGGTTACGATGTCGTTTCGAAAGTTTGGAAAACATAAAGGCGGGCCCAAACTAAGATTCAGACCTGGGGAAATAGATAACTTATCTTCTGCGTCCAACACGAATATAAAGTGGAAGCTCTATATATCTGCTTCTAGCTTCCTAGGAATAACAACCAATGCCGGGGTAAGTGAGCGCATAACCTTGCTGTTCCCGAGACGAGGGGGAGGAAAGAAGTGAGGTTGGTGTCCTCTTACCCCTTCAGGCAGCGGCCTTGGGCCCAGGAGGTCTCGTCGGCCACCTAGACGGCCCGGAGTTGAACGTCCGGGTTTGAATTCAGCAGTGCAGCCTCCCACTCTTCCGAGAACTGATGTCCAGTGCTTGAATTGTGCTGCTGACTTTAAGTGGGCAGGCCCATATAATGTGTTCAAGGTCGGCCTTTGCTGAACATAACTTTCACGTATTTACATAGATCCAGGGGTAACATGGACTACGTTACCGGGTTCAGGAAGGTATAGGATTGAAGTAGCCGCCGGGCAACTGGCTTCCAGATTGCCAGGATATGATGAGCTGTACGGTGTCTGGTCCTCCCTAATCTGTCATGATCAATTATGTCCCAATAGGTCACCATGCGGTCACTTCCCCCCGTGCAGAACTACGTTTCAGGTGTTTCTGGGCAATCTCGATAGCTCATACCTTGAGCTGCCCCCTGGGCGTTTTCGTTCCCCGGAAGTACAGAGTGCGCCAGTGCCCATATAATTTTGACCTCTCGGAGTTCTCACGCTTTCAATCCTCTTAGGAATATTTGGGCCTCAGGTGCAATTTTTCCCTTTGTAAAGTTCCCGATCGCAGATTTAAAACCGCTTATTATGCATAACCTTGCTGTAGTATAGAGGCAAGTGCTGTAGACAACATCTGCGTCTCCTCCTACCCTTCATGCGTCCCCTCCTACCCTTATCCTCCTACCCTTCCTAGTCTTCATGCGAATCGCTGCGCTGGCTGGATACCACTGTTCTCGCCTCTTACCCATTCGACTTCAACTTGGGTGCGACATGTATATCAATGTGGTATTGTATATTAACGGTACCACGGTATCTGTATCACTGGAAGAAGCTTTAGTGGAAAGATTCCACGGCAGTAATGACATGTGCTGGCTAGAAAAACAAATCCTGCGACCGGGGATATTTTAAAAAAAATTGTCTCCGGGAAGATAAGAAGCAAGAGCACTTGGGGCCTAAACCTCTGCTTGTTCGCATTTAGCCTCCTTCCAGTAATACACGGTAACACTATTAGTCGGCTTTGGCCATGCCCTGAAAACGAAAATAATGTTACAAGGATGTGTAAGGTGTATTAAGGATTTTCACTCCAGCAGCAACAAAGTCGTTCAATTGGACCTTTCTTCTTGGGTCTACTCACGCGATATCCTATGTAACAACGCAATGCAATGGTACGATTTTTTGTATTTTCGTTATTTATTTTTTTCTCTGTATATTTGATTGAAGCGTGTCCTCTGTTGTGAACGCCTCCGTTGTGAAATCCAGGGAGGGGGTCAGAAGCCCTCGTCAGGCACTCAATGCTTATAGCTCCTGCCCCGTCAGCAGGCATTCTAACACCGTCTGCTGAAAAATAAAGTCTTCTTCTTCTTCTTCTTCTTCTTCTTCTTCTTCTTCTTCTTCTTCTTCTTCTTCTTCTTCTTCTTCTTCTTCTTCTTCTCCTTCTTCTTCTTCTTCGTCTTCTTCTTCTTAATGGTTTTTAATAATTTATTTTGTAGCTGGCGAACAGGTTTAAGTACGTTTGGCACATTTCTATCTCTTCAGAACCATATTTTTTCGATTAGTGTTTCCATTGCAGAAATAGGATGGGTATGATGAAGAATACGATGGCCGACGATGATGGTAAATATGAAAATGAGGGCGGCGAGAAGGAGTAGGTGGATGGTGATGGTGATGAAATTTAGTAATGCTATGTTACAGTGCTTTAGAGAGAAAGAAAATGTAAACGAAAGGCAAGAAAGTTAACCAGGCTACGGCCTAGTGTGCTATCCTGCATTGGGGAAAGGGGAACAATGAGGAAAAAGAGGAAAAGAGAAAATGAAGGGGAAAAGTACAGACATAGCGTGGAGAGGTTGCCTATCGGTAGGACACTATAAACAAACAAGTTGAGTGAGTTCATATCGGGTAGTCTTTTGCGCTACAGTCTTTTGTGCAATTTGGTCGTTTTTAGGAGCGCTTTTGTCGCCTTGTCTGTAGATGACGGAGTGCTTTAGTATACCCAAAACCCTATTATACTCCACGTGTGCCACGGTGCGTGCTTCACTATGTCCTCGATTACTTAAAAAAGAAGCTAAAGAGTTGAGGTGGCCATCTGAGCAGTAGCCCTCGCTCATTTGAATTTCAGCCCCATTGGCGTTGTGCACAAAAAGTATTAAATTACTTTGGAGGCATTTTTAACGGCTTATTTCTGGGTGAAAAAAATTAAGATAAGAGTAGTTTAGAAACTCGACACGTTAAGCAGTTTATGCGAAGACAGCAGATTAGAAACTTGAGACGTTAAGTAGTTTATGAGAAGACGGTTAACCCAAGATGGTTTATACCCTGAGAAATAAATGTCGTAAAATTTCGTTTTACCGAGCATCTATGTTCGTAAATGAACGCAGTCTCACGGTTTAAAATCCAGACTCCACGGTTTGGCGTGCGCGATAAATGCACAAAAAGATATGTTACAATGGTTTAGCTAACCTCGTAAGGAGTTATGTTGGTTTAGCTCCCTAAATTAGTTTTTGCAGATTAAAAATATTAGTCTTTCGGGAAACTACGATATATTGAATTACTTTACGGACATAAAAATTTGAGACATCAGGGAAAAGACGTGTAGCCCTTTTACGCTTTAGCAACGATAATTTGAACAAGTCCAGGAAGGAAGGAAGGAAGGAAGGAATAGTACAGGAAAGGCAGGGAGGTTAACCAGAATACTGCCCGGTTGGCTACCCTACTCAGGAGGGAGGGGATACCGGAAATGAAAGGGAAAGAAAGGACATCGGTACATATTAAAGGAGAAAATGAGAGAGAGAAAGAAAAGTAGAAAAAAGACAAAGCGTGACCAGGCAACTCTAAAGGCGGTACAAACAACGCCAACAACCAGAAAATGCACAAAACTAATACGGTCCACTGATAAAATGGGCAAACTAAGGCCACTGCACTATAGTAATGTCCCTACAATCGTTCAGACAGGCCGGTGTTTTTCAAAAAGAGCAGTAGGGCTTTTATAGTCCAGGAAATGTTTGTATGCATTTCTATGAGAAATATTAAGATGGGAAGACCAGTTTCATATTTCACTGGTTCCGAGATATTGACCGACACATTTGCGAAAACAATTTCAAGCTAGGCACCAATGATTTTGGAGAACACTGGAAAGGACTCGATGTAATGATTTCGTTCGTTTTGTAAGTTTTTAATTATTAACTTATTTCAATACCTTCAATGCTCGGATGGCGTTACAGAAGGGAGTGGTTAAGTTGGCAAGTATACAAAACAATTGTACACGGGGACATTAGTCAAGTTTCACTAGAAATGCGGTTTACATATCAAAAATAATAACGTCTCCAGAAATTATACCAAGCTAATAGCAATATACAGGGTCAAACAATGAATTAAATACAAAGCGAGTATATGAACTAACACAATGCAATTAAAAACCACCAACCAAATAAAATCAGCGTAGAAGACAAAATACATGCAGAAGAAAATACAAAACAAACATACGAACACACGAAAAATAAACCCACCTACCAAAAAAAATCTGCATAAAAGATAGGAAGACCAAATACGTGTTCGATAAATATACAATGCACGTGCGTAAACAACAAGAAGGAAAAAAAACTGTGTAATGGGAACAAAAGTAGCATTTGGAGGCCGTTCGAAATGCGCGTGCATCGGTGATTCTAGCAATTGAGGTTGGCAGGTGGTTCCATTGTTTCGATGTTTTCGGGATGAAGCAATCAAAAAAGATTTCTATTGTAAACCTTGTAGGGATGATCAGTGTGTGGTGATATATATGAAGGACTACTTACCAGTTCATTTTTTTTTAAATTGGGTTAGAGTGGTAGATCTTGTGAAATAGACTGAATTGAGCTGCTTTTCCGCAGCTGGCTAGTTATAGCTAGCGCCCACCAGCAAGGCCGTCCGCGGTTATCCCTCGCTATTGGCAGTCTCTGTAATGAATCTGTTGCTAATTAAAGTGAAAGCCGCAAGCCTAAAGCCCCATTCTGCGAAAAGACATTGTTGTTGTTAAGTAAAAATCTTGCACCCCTCCGTCTAACGACGATGGTTGAACGCGAAGCTTCTCGTGATGCATTCTTTGGTTGGCCAATCCCACACTGCGAGTATGTCCTGCTCTGGAGGTGTGAACCATTTTTCTAGAATACCCACAAAAACTTTCGGGTGTGCACTCCGTAGGCATAGCGTTTGGGTGGGGGGTGTACGTCGCGAATCGGTACCTGCTGCTTCGCGTTCGCTTCGACCATGCCGAAATGGAGCAAACGGGGACACCCCGGCGTCATGCCCCAGGGACCCAGTTTCGATTCCGGCCACGGGAAGTGTTTTTTTCTCTGTCACTTCACCTACGATCATTCATCATCATCGTCAGATAAAGTTGGCTTCCCTGCAGGGCGTACTGGCGTATTACGGCATCAGTGTGAACACTGATGCCTCTCTGTAGAAGCACAGGCGATATTCCGTGATATTTAAACCCAGGTCTCCACAGCTACAGCCCGACGCTTTGCGGACTCTGCTATTCCCGTGCTTTCATTTTTATCTGAATAATACAAAAGTTAGCAGTCACCAAAAAAGAGTACATCACTGCCGCTAAAATTAGGCGCCCGCCAAAACTTCGGCAAGCAGAAACACACGTGCAACAGATGCAGCCGCTCAGGTGCGTCACTTTGCGCCGCTTAAATGTTCCGCACCAACGCAGCCTGCCCGGTAAGAATAGACTTCGTTGGGCAAGAGGGTTGCGCATGACCGTCAGTAATGCGGCGCTCCCACAAGCCATAGAATCCCTTCGCAAAAGATATATCATTGTGCACTCCAGGAACATCTCGAAAAGGCAAGAACCCAATTGTTTAAGGGGCAATGTCCAGCCCTCTTTAACAGTTCGTAGCTAAACATCCAAGAAAAACAGCATCCCGGAACAAAACAAAACAATGATCATTGGGTTTCGGTTTTTTTATATAAGCGGCAATTGACGGACAGAGAAACCGACACACCTTTTTTTCCGCAACCACGTTCTCACTGGGAGTGTTGATGTATGCAGCTCAAAGAGAATGGCTTCTGCATTTGGAGAAAGATACATACGCATGACACGCTTAAAACACTGTTCTTATGATGCCCTATGTAGGGTTGTAGATAAACTGGAACCAGCAACAGACTCTCTATTAAAGCGTTCGTCAGCGCCTGCCTCGAAACGGTAAACAGATATTCCAGGGAAAGTGTCGGCAACCTCTTTTAAAAAAACACCGTTCCGGTTTCATTCCAACTTCACTCGTGGAGGCAAGCAGAAAGGGCAAATGAAAACATTCGATTTTGAATCGCGTGCTGCAGAAATGGGTGATGCGTCAATTTATAGAAGAAAAACGAGATACAAGTTGGTCAACAAACACATGCGTTAGCCTGGAGGGACTGGAACAGTTCCGTGCCCGAATGTGGTGTCCCGAGCACGCTCATGGTCTAAACCGTCTTGTGGACGAAATGCCGCCGCGCTGGTTTAGGGTTTGAAGTGCACTCCCCAGCACCCACCCGCGCCAGAGTGAACACGAATTCACAGAGCACCAAGTGCTTTGTCGCGACGACTAGGTAGCGGAAACCGGAGCAGTCTATATCCCAGCGGACGCCGAGAAAACACTGCACTTCGTCCCAGACGTTGCGCAGTGTATCATTCAATGAACACGTGCTGCGCCGTCTCCAGTCTTCCACACAAGGAGAAGCCTGCACCATGCGGCAAAAGGAAGCTACGTTCCTCTTGCCGTGACACCACCGGTGACACCCTAGTGTGCAACCGGAACAAAACGTTCTTGGCACCAGTCGGAATCGGCAAGGACATGACCCGTTTCAGTACGCACGTCTTAGCCGCCTCGACTGGTGGTTGGCGGTAGAGGGGTGGGGGAAGGTGTTTAGCGAGCAGATAGCGGTAGTGCCGACAGGGCTTAACAGTAAGAAGGGAGTCCCGCAAGAACTGCTTTTCTAGAGCGCGGCGACCGGCAGAACAAGAGTCGCGGTTGTTCCTTTGGTCGTACCTCATTCCCAAATGTGTTAATGGACAGGACACGGAAGCTTTGAGGGACCGATATGCTCGCCTTAGAAAAGTGTGAATGGGAAACGCAAAGTTTATCTAATAGGCCCGGCTGCGCGACACGAAGAACTTCCTGAGGCACTTCAAAATAGGTATACGCATCAACGAGAATAATTGAATATTATGTGATTTCAACGCGTTTTTGCACCATCTACAACACATCCTCGACCCATTAAGTCATTGCGGTGGTTGCTGCTTCGGAGGGTGCTGACGTAAATCTCTCGAAATAGTTTTCAGAATTTTCAGAATTCGTAACGCAGAAAAATTCACTACGTTTGCCTTAATTCAAACGGGCCCTCACAAGCTCCATGATATTTTTTAGTGCCACGAAGTTATGGAGTTGGTGATCCTATCTTTTTGCGTCATTGAGCTTACGGATGAGGGAGCACAGGTGCTGCTGACATGTTTAATTTATTTTTCTTTTATACAACACGTGCGAATCAGGGCAAAGCGCTTCTTTATATTCACGGCACGATGATGTCCTAACCGTTTGCTTTTCTCTCGTCCTGAAAGCTTTTAGGTATGGCGCCATATTTCACTAAATGTGTCGTTCGATCAGATGAGAATGGTATTGGTCGACACTCTTTTCTGAGACCCGAGGAACTGGCAGATCGCCATTTGAAACCCTCCTATCCAGTACCCAGAAGTATTCCTTCCATGCAAATTCAGATTCAGAGCTTTTAGCGACTTAATTCTCCATTTTCGACAGCTTTCTGCTTTCGACGATTGCAATCGGCAAAAACAACAAATAAGCATGTTTTCTATCTCCGCATGTCTCGTGTCCTTAAAGGAGCCATGAAGAGAAAACAAAAGTTTGTTTTATTCGAAAGATTAGGTGTTTCATAGTACCCCAAGCGCTTTCCCGGAAGCAAATGATGCTTTATTCACTGAGAAATAAGGCAATTTAAGCCAAAATTTTAAATCTCCCGCTAAAATTGCACATTTGGTGACGTGAGCAATGGTGTCACACGGGCCGGTCCATGAAACAGATACTTAGTATGTCGACTCCATATAGCACCCACACGCGGGAGTCGACCGAGACGGCGGCCATTTTAAAAATGCTAGTAAAACCTAGTGCACCCGCAGCCCTAGTCATGGAATCGCCTGATCCGGAGAACAAAACTCTCGCTGAGGAGCTCGGGCTTGCATTTAACAACCTCACACCACTTGAACGCTCAACGCTTCTAAGTGCACGAGCGGCAAGAGTTGTGGGATACGCGGTGGACGGGAAAGCGACCATTCCGCGATAGCCACAACAGACGAACGCCCTGCCGTCGGCACCGCTGCCTCGTCAGCGCCGTCGCCACGGACGAATACAGACTGGTACGTATGTGCCGTATTTTTATTACGGTTAATAATAGTTCAACTTCAGTAGCAGTATCGCTTATGCCAGTTGGCCGGTGTCGTGCATGGAAAGCCGTTCGCGCGAGCTCTTTGCTTCGACCAGAAAGATACGAGCGTCAATGCGCGGTGTTTACGGCATTTTTCCTCCAAGGTCAGAGCGCCTCGAACCCGCGACGGCGAGATGTCGAGCTCGGCCAGGCGGTTGTTTCGTACGCATTGGCGCACACGCTTGCGTGTTCGTTCGGAACTTCAACCGTTTACTCCACCGTTCTTTGTCATAAAAAGAATGGGCAGTATGTTTCACGGGCATTTAGCTCGCTATGCAAACTGTAAGCCCTGCCTAACATGCGTTTGCTTTTGCCGGCCTCCGCCAATCGCAGAGCTTAGCCCATGTGACGGCATAGGTTCTGTTGCGGGAAATGAGCTGGTGGGTCGCATGACCATTCCCGTTTTTCCTAATTATGTAGCTTATTTGAGCGAAGTTTGCGTTATAAGTGGTGTCGTTATGGTTCTAACGAGGCAATCTTTCGAATGAACCAAACTTGTGTTTTCTCTTCATGGCTCCTTTAAACCTGGTTGAGTGTGCTCAACATCAACAACAAAAAAAGAAACCAAAAAAATAGGGTCCTTTGTTAATGTCACTTGCGCATTTCCGCTTGCAAATAGCAATTAAATCCAGGAAGTAGGGAGGGTATGGTAATGACAGCCCAAGGAGGTCGGCAGCAACCCCGCAAGCAGGATTCGAGATTCCGATTTTGCGATTACGCTGCTTTTCTTTCTTCCTGAACGGCTCTCTTGCGGCATCAAAGGTCTAAAAAGTTGTTTTCGATCTGTGGAGAACATCGCAGGGCACGTTGTTTCCAGATGACGCCGTGTTTGCAAAACGTCGTCGTTTCTTGCGCAATCTGCTGGTGACACGTTTGAGACAGGAAGCGGGGAAAGCTGCTGCACATGCCGAATGCGCTTGGGATTTTGTGCGGGTTTCTCTCTAAGCAGTGCAAAATGTTTTCGTTCGAATTGGTCTTACGCTATGGTTCAATTACGCGCTTGTATTAGCATAAATGCCGGTTTCGAAACGGTAAATGTACAAAAAGGAACGCTGCATTCACACTGTATATCCAGGAATAACATGGAAATGTGAACGTACAACTCCAATGCGGTACGCATTGGAGAACTATGGATTAGTTTAGACGGCTGAGGGATTTTTAATGTGAGCGCAAATATCGTATACACGAATGATTCCATTTTTAACCTCAACGAGAACAGCCGCCGCCCGGAAAGGAATAGAACGTAGGATATATTGCTCGCTAGTACAAAGGTTCGGCCGCCGAACTAACGCGCGGTGGGTGACTTCGCAAACTAGAAGAAACACGTCAAAACCAGCCATGAACACCGGCTTTATCGGCTTTCACAGAAAAAAATTAGTTGGTGTTTATTTCATTTCGCTGCGCAGCCCTACAAAAGACGCTCAAAAATGAATATGGTATGTGTGCTTTCTCTTCACCGCGATACTTCTAGTGTTTTATTGTGACGCAGATTCGGAATAATTTTTAGGCTGTCTCTACAGTGTCATCAGACGTAGTATATGCACCCCACTAAAGCGACGCCCATCGGCGTTTTGATAAAAACAAATACGGGGTATGGCACTAAGCCACCTGTACTAACGTAACACAACGTAAACTAACCTAACATAACCTAACGAACTGAAAAAATTATTTGAAAACAAAAAACTATAACCTAACGAAAAAAAATTATAATTAGAACTTAAGAGCCCTTGTAACTGCTTGAGCCACAGCCCTCGTCCCGTATCTTTCTGTTCTGCTACATGCATTACGAGGGCTCTGGCTCCAGCAGTTCGGATATTCCAATTGCTAACCCGGACCTCTGACAACGTCTTACGTGGCGGCCGCTGGAAAAAAGACGTTCTACGTCTCCCGCGGTGGTCGAGGGGCGGCGCTAGTTGACCGTCCTCAGAGCACTTGTAAATATAAACCCCTCCGGTAAAGTCCAGAAGGGAGCCGCTGCGGTATAGCATAATGGCTACTGCACCGCACGCTTTATGCGGAGATGTGGTTTCGATTCCCACTCCCGGAAAAGACAGCGGATTTTTTCTCGACTTATATTTCCGCTTATTTATCACTATATCAAAGAAACATGACACACACGTCATTCGGCACTATGAAATAAATATTTCGGAAACAGCGGAATAGCACTGGCAATAATGACTGCAACCTTGCTATATATATATATATATATATATATATATATATATATATATATAGATTGCGAGAAGGGCTGTCTTTGGTTGCCGTAGCAAATAGTAAAAAATGGGTATAGCTTCTAACAAAACTGTTTATTGGTCGACGTTTCGATCGGATGCCGATCTTTCTCAAGACAACATTTCGTATTTCTGTGCACGTATTTATAAGCTCGTCATCCAACGACGCCGAAAAAAGAGAGAGGGGGGATTTGGGGAGAGAGGTAGCAACAAACACGCTCTAGGCGAGGTGAGGTGAAGGTTTGCAAAAAAGAGAGAAAAAAAAAAAAAAAGAAAACGCAAAACACAAACAAACCTAAACATGCAGAAAAGAGAGAGGAGTACACAACTCTTTCAAGAAACATGTCCTCCATCGTTCGTCAGCTTGTAGAACGAGTGACAGGTAGCGCCCGCTTCAGAGGGGGGCCGCTCTGCTTAAGAAACGAAAGCGCAAAGCAGTAACAGGGACGCTCTCACACCATCACTGGGAGGCACAGAATTCTAATGGTCACTGACCTTACGGGAAGAGTTTACAGGAAGCGGTCGCAGCCGCACACATATCTCAGTGACGCCAACCCTACAAAACAAACAGGCAGGCTCGTTAAGAGTGTAGGTACGATCTCCGCATTGTGGCTCAAAGCATGCACGATTCTGCCTACCGGCAGGACGGGCGAGCGCCATTCATCATTCTTAGCTCTATTCTTCTGCCCTGCCCGGGCAGCCGACAGGGACGTCCCTGACCATGAACCAGGGAGAAGGGGCTTAACTAATCCCCTAACCGCACGCGGGAGTCGCGAGGGTCCTTTGTTGGAGTAAACGGCGGCGGGCGCCTCGATGTTGTTTGTGGCATATGCCGCCTGTGAGGACACCCCAGGAAGGGAATAAATAAAATAAGAATAGCTTGATTACTTGTTTAAACAACACAGAAACTTACAATTTAGATAGGGGATTATTCTGCAGCCAGATTATCGACAGCATGTATAGACGACATAATGCCCGGGCTAACATTCATTCCTGCCTTTACGGTGTTGAATTTGTAAATAATGTAAGATTCACGTTGTTCGCGTTCTCTTGTAGTAGAAAATCCACTTTGTAAAAGTGTGACCCTGATGGAGTCGAACGGGTGGTTTTCGGAGTTAATATGTCGTGATAAGGGTAGATCCGGGAGTGAACGAACATGTGCGCGATGGTTGTTGAAGCGCATGCGGAATGCCGTGTCCGTCTGGCCAATGTATTGGATGCCACAAACACCGCACTCCAGAAGGTACACCACATTAGGAGAGTCGCAGTCGAGTGTCGCGTGAATTAGATGCTTGAAATTTGAGTTGGTGCTTTCTGCCACCGTGGTTGTCTGCATGTGTTTACATACGCGGCACCGTGCCTTTCCGCATGGTCGACACCCACCCTTGGGTGCCCTCTCAGTTTTGGCGTGTACAAGGTAATCTTTAATATTTTTGGGGCGCCTGTATACGACCCGAGGAGGGGTGGGGAAGATTTTCGAAAGCCGTTCACTCTGTTGTAGCATGTTGAAGTGCTTTTTCAAGATTTTGTTTATGTTTGGGGAGTTGCCCCCGAACGTCAAAACTAGGTTGACTCTCCCCTTCTGGTTTAGTTCCTTTTCATGGTGCAGCAACTCTTGGCGATCAAGGTTGACCGCTTTGCAAATAGCGTCGTTGACTATGGGTGGTGGGTATTGTTGCTTCGCGAGTACATTGCGCAAGTTTTCTGCGTTTGCCTCGAAGTCCTCGGTGCGGGAACAAATTCTCCTAAATCGGTGGGCCTGCGAGTATGGGATACTCGTTTTGCAGTGGCGCGGATGACAACTGTCGAAGTGCAGATACTGCTGCCTATCGGTAGGTTTTTTGTACACGGTAGTGATCAGTTCTCCTTTGTCTGTATTTATATGCACGTCAAGGAAATTGATTTCCGTGGTTGAATAGGTATAAGTGAATGCGATGCTTGGATGGGCCTTGTTGAAACACTCGATGAAGTCGATTAAGTCATCCTCCGTACCGGTCCAAATAAGGAATACATCGTCCAGAAAGCGTTTGTAAAAGAATGGCTTAATTTCACGGGTTGATAGAAATTTTGTTTCGAGATCGTTCATGAATATATTAGCGTAGTTGGGTGCCATTCGAGTACCCATCGCAGTGCCGTTTATTTGTAGGTAATACTGATTGTGGAATTCAAAGCTATTTAATTCCAGCACTAGCTTGGTCAAAGTTTCAATGACTTGTGGGCTTGGCGACTCATGGTCCCGATGTATGCTATAGGATTCAACCAGGGCTTCAATCCCATCTCGGTGAGGTATATTTGTGTACAGAGAAGTTACATCTAGAGTTACAAGGAAGGCGCCATCAGGAATTTTTATGTTGTCGATTTCCCGTAGGAAGTGGTTAGTATCACGAAGATACGACGAATGGGTAGCGGGTATTTGCTTAATCAGGGAGTCTATGTAGCTTGATATTGGTTCGGTGAGAGTGCCTCTTCCCGAAATTATTGGCCTACCAGGGTTCCCTTCTTTATGAACTTTAGGCAGCATGTAAAACCTTCCTGGCGTTGCGTGTGCTGCTGTAAGTGCTTTACAGAGGCGTGGCTCTATTTCCCCAATTTTGACAAGATTATTTAGTGTTGTTGTTATTATTTCCTGATGTTCAACAGTTGGATCCGCGTCAAGTTTTTGGTAGAAAAATTCGTTATTTAACTGACGGTGGCCTTCTTGAATGTAGTCTGGTTTACTAAGTATTACAATACCTCCACCTTTATCGGCCGGTTTTATGACAATGTCTGTTCGATCACCCAGTGCCTTAAGTGTAGGGTTGGCGTCACTGAGATATGTGTGCGGCTGCGACCGCTTCCTGTAAACTCTTCCCGTAAGGTCAGTGACCATTAGAATTCTGTGCCTCCCAGTGATGGTGTGAGAGCGTCCCTGTTACTGCTTTGCGCTTTCGTTTCTTAAGCAGAGCGGCCCCCCTCTGAAGCGGGCGCTACCTGTCACTCGTTCTACAAGCTGACGAACGATGGAGGACATGTTTCTTGAAAGAGTTGTGTACTCCTCTCTCTTTTCTGCATGTTTAGGTTTGTTTGTGTTTTGCGTTTTCTTTTTTTTTTTTTTTTCTCTCTTTTTTGCAAACCTTCACCTCACCTCGCCTAGAGCGTGTTTGTTGCTACCTCTCTCCCCAAATCCCCCCTCTCTCTTTTTTCGGCGTCGTTGGATGACGAGCTTATAAATACGTGCACAGAAATACGAAATGTTGTCTTGAGAAAGATCGGCATCCGATCGAAACGTCGACCAATAAACAGTTTTGTTAGAAGCTATACCCATTTTTTACTATATATATATATATATATATATATATATATATATATATAGTAAGGAAATGAGGGGCTCGTTGAGGAAATACAGAAAGATAGGTCGGCAGTCTACAATGCCAAAGGAGGCATAGGGGTGTGGTTAGGCTCTTTTCTTTTTCACAACGGTTAATTAACAATTAACCGTCGTGAAAAAGAAAACAGCCTAACCACACCCCTATGCCTCCTATGGCATAGGGGTGTGAGGTCTACAATGCCTCCTTTGGCATTGTAGACTGCCGACCTATCTTTCTTTATATATATATATATATATATATATATATATATATATATATATATATATATATATATATATATATATACTGTGGTAATCCGGCAATAGTGGCGGGGGTCAATCCCACGGGACGGACATTTGCCGGCTGAGGATGAGGAGGTGGCGCGAGAGGAGCGAGGATAGGACATGGCGGACTCGGCTGGGCGACGTGTGTGCAGCCGGATCGGCTGAGCGGTGTACCTTGGCGTAGCGGGACTCCAAGTAAAGGTGTGATCGAGGGGGCTCAGTGTCCTTCTGGGGAACCGCGGCCGGGTGCAAGAACCCCGGTACCACATTTGGCGCCCTGAACGTGGGGCCGGCCGTGGTTCCTGGGAAGGGCATTGTGGTCTTCTTCCTCGTTTTGGTGTTCCGCGGCAAATGTGACCGACAGCTCGCTGAAGATGCGGTCAGACACGATCGACCTGGCGGACCAGTCTCTGGTGGTGGACATCTCGGATGCCCTCAGCGAGAGGGACAAGGTCAAGTTCACTGTCCACACCAAGACGACGCTGTCGGACTTCCAGAAGCCGGAGTTCTCTGTGCTTCGGCAGCACGAGGAGTTCATCTGGCTCCATGACGCCCTGGAGGAGAGCGAGGACTACGCCGGGATGATCATTCCCCCGGCCCCTCCGCGGCCGGACTTCGACGCCTCGCGGGAGAAGCTCCAGAAGCTCGGCGAGGGCGAGGGCTCCATGACCAAGGAGGAGTTCGCCAAGATGAAGCAGGAGCTCGAGGCGGACAGCTGCTGACAACTGCGCCGGGCACCACCCCCGCGGAGCAAGGCCCGTGGACAGGACCTTGCCACGTTTGGACCTTCTGCAAGGACCCCCGGGTCTTAGGAGGCCACCTGTGGCACCGGTCTACTGCCATCCGGGCTGAGCCGTGGGAGTCCCTCGAGAGTGCCGACGCGACCCGCGGAGCAAGGCCCGCGGACAGGACCTTGCCACGTTTGGACCTTCTGCAAGGACCCCCGGGTCTTAGGAGGCCACCTGTGGCACCGGTCTACTGCCATCCGGGCTGAGCCGTGGGAGTCCCTCGAGAGTGCCGACGACTGCAGCCGAGGGCAGCCAGCGTCGGCCTTTTCTTCGGAGGGGGGGAGAGTGTGGTAATCCGGCAATAGTGGCGGGGGTCAATCCCACGGGACGGACATGTGCCGGCTGAGGATGAGGAGGTGGCGCGAGAGGAGCGAGGATAGGACATGGCGGACTCGGCTGGGCGACGTGTGTGCAGCCGGATCGGCTGAGCGGTGTACCTTGGCGTAGCGGGACTCCAAGTAAAGGTGTGATCGAGGGGGCTCAGTGTCCTTCTGGGGAACCGCGGCCGGGTGCAAGAACCCCGGTACCACATTTAGAGTGTGGTAATCCGGCAATAGTGGCGGGGGTCAATCCCACGGGACGGACATGTGCCGGCTGAGGATGAGGAGTTGGCGCGAGAGGAGCGAGGATAGGACATGGCGGACTCGGCTGGGCGACGTGTGTGCAGCCGGATCGGCTGAGCGGTGTACCTTGGCGTAGCGGGACTCCAAGTAAAGGTGTGATCGAGGGGGCTCAGTGTCCTTCTGGGGAACCGCGGCCGGGTGCAAGAACCCCGGTACCACAATATATATATATATATATATATATATACAGACAGAAATGCCGGCAAGCTACAACGCCAAAGAAGGCATAAGGCATGTCTGTATTTCCTAACGAGCCCCTCATTTCCAAACCCTATATATATATATATATATATATATATATATATATATATATATATATATATATATATATATATATATATATATATATATATATATACATATATGTATATGTATATATAAATGTAGAAATGTAGGTACTCTGAAGACAGGAAGTCCTCTTCCTGAAACGTCAGTAAACTTTCGTGTTTATGTTGAATGTCTTTCTCGTGTGTATATATATATATATATATATATACACACAAAGCACGCATTGCGATTTTTTACGGCGACGCAACTATTTTCTTCGGGCTGCTGCTTCAGCTCATATATACCGTGAACTCCTGCTAAGACGAACTGGAAGGGACCATGATAAGTTTTCGTCTTATCAGAAGTTTGTCTTATCAGACGGCCTCCCAAAAAAGGAATGGTCAACACGTCCAGGTGCATGCGAACTTCTTGCTTTAAGACTGTGAATGAAGTAGTCTTATAATGGAGGAAAGAACAAAAACATTCATTTGATTGCGCAACTTGACAGAAGACTGCCTTCAAGTGCTCCTGCCTGGTTTTATCCAGTCCAAGCACCTATGGAGAGCTTACGCCTGCTACCTCAAGCCACAACAAAGCCGAGACAGAGAGAAAACTTTTGCGTTTCTCGGCGGTGACGCGGTGGGAATCGCGACGCGAACCGACGCGAACTCGCATGCTCCCGCTGCGAAACAGCATTGGTCTTAATGGCTGCAACGTTCGCCAACAGGAAGTCTCCGTCATCTCCTTTTTTACTTTTATCCTTGTAGTTTTGCGACTTTCTCCTGCCGAGCAGAGTGGCCACAAAACTTGCCCTCGCTCTTTTGTTTCTTTGCTTTGCCGCAGACTCCGCGGGTTGAAGGATGGGAGATGTGATAGCTTTATCCGGATGCCCTTTTTCTTGCTCCCTTGCTTCCTCCGTGGCCCAAATTTGCTTCGCACTGTTGTTTCGTTTCACTGATTTGTCCCACTGCTAACCAGAATCGCCAGTAGTGGTGGTCACCGCGAATGTTGTTCCTTTTAACCGAAGAGTGAGAGCAAGGACTGACTCCCTGACTCTAGGACTCTTTGTACCTTTTCTCTCTCGCTCCCTCTGTCTCTTTCCACTTTATCCTATAACTCCACCTCTACATCTCTTCCCCTGCACTGGGTTGTATGCAGGTGAGCTCCCTGCCGAGCTCAAAATATTGTCACGAAGCCAAGGACGACGCAGTTGTTTGGAGAAGAAACAAGTTTATTGGAGCGAACTTGTGCTCCCCTAACAACTGAAAAAAATACACAGGCGGCGAAGCAGCGGTCAACAAAGTGACGTACGTGCGTCGGCGAGCGTCGCAGAATCGAATGCCGCGGCGTCTGCTGTGCAGGCTTTTATCTTTCGGCGCGAGAGTTTCTGGAACCGTCGATTCGCATCCAGAACATTGCAGATCACAGAAGATTATTCTGGGCTAGCGGCGTTAGGGCGAAACGCTCTGCTTATCTGAATGAGATAGCCCGTGCGGCATAAAAATAAAGAATGGAACACGCGCTTCGCATGGGACAGAGATAACAGAGCCGGGCGCGGCCGGGCATTAAAAACAAACAATAAATAAACGAACGCGTACATGGTTCGCGGCAATATCCCCAGTGCCTTTCCTGTCCTTTTCTTCTCGCGCCAACCACAAACAACAACAACAGGCTGTTTGTCTTAAGGGGATTTTTTTTTGCGTGGGTCTGTGGAAAACCAAACAAACATGCCAACGTTGTTCGCCGTAAGTGAGAGTTCGTCTCAACCGACTTCCTCTTTACGGGAGTTCACTACATATATACACCCATCTTCAACTGCCTCTCGACGGAGGTGTTTCCATCGCCTTTTTGGAAACCCGCCTGCTCTTTTGAGTAGCAGCAAGGCAATGCGGCGAAAGAAGACATTTTTTACACTGGGATATCAGCGTTACAATGTCTACCTAGTTGAAGTGGAAAGAAAAAGAAAGCGAATATGGGCCCCTATTTATCTGGTTTTCTGATTTTTTTTCGGCTGTGTTCCTTCCATACATCTCGTTATTTTTGACAGGATGCCGGCGTGACAAACGACGAACATATTCGGCTTTACAATGACGGCAGCGGGCATAAATTTTCGTTCCGAAGTGAAGACTTCAGGGGCCTGCTGTTGGTGCTGTACGCAAAAAACATGCAATGCAGAATCTCTAGAACGCGACTTTTATTTTTTGCGTTCTTACAAGATATACAGTAAGCTCCGGTTAAAACGAACGTCAAGCGGTGAAGATTTGTTTTTATTAACACAACTTCGTCTTTGCGGACGTTTCTTGCATCTTCCAGGTTACAAGAGAGTCAAAGTGTTCGTCTTAACCATGAACTTCTTCGCAACCGTATTCCTGTCAACGGAAATCTACCGTATAGTCGTGGGCGAATTACTATGTACCCACATTGTTTTCTTGCTTGAACTTTATTTTTCCCACGTACTGGCTACTAGTTAACCTTCTAAACACGTGATGTCATTTACTAGAGCCTTTGGGCGTGCGATAATGAAGCGGTGGTCTTACCGGACGTAAACGCTATTTATTTCTCGCCCCAGTGACGATCGATGAGCCTCAATAGTGGAGGTAGTGCTCGTGTTAATTAAGGGATGGGCACTCGTATCAGCGATCCGCATGGATCAAGTTCGTCTCCGGGGAATGAAATATTTGACAAACCTTGCGGCAAACCTCCCTCTCCTGGTTAGGCCCTATTCTTCGCTTCGCCACGTAATGTTCGGGCCGCTTTGCCCGATAATAATGACCCCAAATTTATCTGAAACTTCAAAGAGATGATGGATACATTAAGGAAAACAGATGAAGCAATTCTGACTCCCCAGCCACTTTTGCGTGACGTGACGTCACAGTTATTTGTTTGTGCCATTGGTGGCCGGCGACCAAAGCCGCCGCTAAGAAACGTGAGTCGGTTATTGTAGTCAGGCATTGGGTTCTGTTTTATCATGTCATTTGAATGCTAAATGTCGGTTTACATACTGATAACTAGGTTTTTATAGTTGGCCCACACTGTGTCACTCCGACCAGCAATACGTCACTGTAGTGCAAATTTTGAAGGTTTTCAATATAACTTGCATTTTGTTGGTGAAAAACGTCTTTCGGGGCTGGAATGAAGCTGACTGAATTACCGAATGCTCGTTCTTTCAAATTAAACAAAGTACAGTTTGTCTTCATGGCCTCCTTAAAGGTATAGGAAAGCCTTGTAACTTTTTACTTTTATAGCGAACGTAATAGTCTGCCGTTAGGCATATTTTTCGTGCGTGTGTCCTTGTAAGCATATTAGGTCACACACTCTTGCATATATTCACAGCGTAGCACATACGCAGAGAGATGTGTGCAATAGCACTTTTACCGAAATTTTACTGATGTTAGGCTTAACGTTAGGAGCAACGTTTTACTACTATAATTTTAGAACCAAGATGTATTAGGCGCTGGATGTACGTCGAGTTTGACGTTGCTTGTGACGTCGTGATCCAAATGGGCGCCTATGGAAACATTTATGGTGAGCTATCACCACCTATGGGTGCCTATGGCCACACATGAAAGGGCAAGAAATATGCCGTAGCCAGTTATTGAAGTGTTTATGTATTGGGCGCTAAAGACGCTGAACCATAAAGTTTTCCTCTGACGAATATAGAACATCCTAGTTTGTTTGAGCTATAGAGTCACGGCTATTAAGATTACTTTAACCAGCTACCCTCCGTGGCTCAGTGGCTAAGGCGTTGTGCTGCTGAGCACCAGGTCGCGGGTTCGATTCCCGGCCGTGGCGGCCGCTTTTCTGATGGAGGCGAAAAGTAAAAACGCAGGTGTGTACGAGATTTTGGCGCACTCCTAAGATCCCCAGACGGTCAGAATAATCCGGAGCCCTCCACTACGGAGCGCCTCATTGCCTAGGTTGCGTCGGCGCGTTAAACCCTACAACCAATCAACCTTAACCACCTAAAGAACTATGTATGTCTTCATTTCTATAGACTAGTCTCGACAAACCTATTCAGGATGCCGATAGACCGTTGTTTATCTCTAAATATACAGACTTTAAACCATTCAGTTGCCTTGTGCCAGCAATTGAAAAACATTGCCTTAAAGCTATCGAGAGACAGCCATAAAAGCTCTTCTGGCTCGTTAAGACCGCTGCCTAGTTTTTAGTCTACAGGCTTGAAACCATTTAGCTGTCTTTACCCCGCTATAGAAAGCATTCGTCGTGAAGCTAAAGAGAGACAGCCACAAAAACTCTTTTGGCTGGCTATGGACCGTTTTTTAGATCTAAATCTACACACTTGAAGCCAATCAGTCGTCTTTTGCCAGCTATTAGCAAAAATTTGCCTCAAAAGCTGAAGTGAGACAGCCATAAAAGCTCCTTCAGCTGGCTATAAAGAAATACATGAGTATCAATCTTAAGACGTGTGACCATTTAGCAACATTTAGCCGGCTTTAGCAAAAGGTTTGGCGCAGGAGCTACAGACCACCAGCCATAAACGTTTTCTTAGCTAGCTACATAATGACATCAAGATCCGAGCCCCCATCCGCCTATAGAAAAGTGTTAGCCCCTAAAGCTCTAAATCTAGAAACCGTTACACTTCATTCAGCTCGTTTCAAAATCACTGATGACGCGAAACCCATATACTCATGTTTTGCCTACGACTACGGCACAGATTGTATGACAACGATGATGTTAATCGGCAGGTTATGTAAAGTATTCGTTCAATAACGTTAGTTACTGGTTATAGCAACAATAGTTGAAAAGTAAAATTGATGGTAGCTACTGAATAACGCTCAAATGTCGGTTGCAACTTTGGATACTCTGCGTCATAAAGCGTGCAGATGAACATTAAACGTTCGGACTGATCCTCTGCGGGACTTCGCTGCCAAGGGTAGGTAAAAACTCCGGATTACCTGAAAACTGCTCTCTCAGAATCTACGCAGATTGAAAATAACTTCCGCGGAGTACGCTACCTGCGGGCGCGGCCAGGGATAGGTGCCAGCTGCAACCACCCGCATTGCTTCTCCTGTGCAGCCCAATTAGAGATTAGTCACGGAGTAGGGAACAGCAGGACAAAACCTACCCCTGTGGGAACGAAAGATGTTCGCAAAGGACTCTCTGGGGAGGGACAAAAAGGCACAGGGGACGCCCTTGCTTCCTGTGCTTTTTTTTTTGGTTGCGTTTGACACAGCGGTTTCGGCGATGTTCAAGACAAGACATCAGAACTGCGACACGACTACGACGCACGGCAGAACACCAGGATCATGACGGAACATCAGAATCACGACAGAAATACGACACACGACAACATATCAAAACCACGACACGACAAGAATACTAGAAGACGACTATACGACACGCATTCATACGACAAAATACAGGAAATTTCCTGTTGTCCTTTTCGTTTGGGGAAGGTTTTTTATTGAAGGTAAGGGGCAGACGTACCGCGCTACATTAGTATTTATACGCTCAGCGACCGTGGTGGCCGACAATTTTTCGCTGAGTAGCGAAAACAGGTATACTTTCTCTGACGAGGAAAACAAAACGTTAAGCGATGTGCTACTTACCAGATAAATATAATTACGAGTGAGCAAGTTAGAAGCAGGTCGAAAGATGCGCATCTATCTCCGTACTAGTTGCTAGCGCGATGGACCCGCTTATACCAGCACGTTCTCAGTCAGCCAAATTTCGTCTCCGTGCTCGTGTGCGCTTCCGTGGTGCGTGTTATTGCCGTGTACTGGGAATTTGAAATTCGATTTCAATGGGTTCGTGAAGATGCCGTGACGCCAAGCAAATGTGCCGCTCTTCAGTGTCGTAATTGTTCGAAGTTTACTGTGACTGCGCTACGACCCGCTGATCCGAGCTGCCTAACGGCTCCTTCCAGTGCTCCACACGAGAGATGAGAGGGAATGAGTTTTGAGGGCATTGCCAAATGATATGAGCAACTGTTCGTGGGCTTCACAGTCGGGACATTGGGGAGAGAAAAATACAGATGGATAAAGTGTATTTCCCTCTCCGCAATGTCCAGACTGTGGAGCCCAAGAAACAGTTGCTCGCATCATTTGGCAATGCCCTGAAAATCCGTTCACTATCACCGAAACAACGCGCGATTACAAATAGCGCATAATTGTTCTATCTCAACTCGACCGCGAACAACGCGACGAAAGCTTCGTGCTCTCTCCCGGAGAGGGGGCGGCTCGCGGCGTTCTCTTCGTCGGCCTTCGACATATCACAGGCCGGGAAGTTTTCTCCTTTTCTCCGCAATGTGGAGGGGTCTATTTCCGGTCTGGTGCCACAAAAAACAGGCATGGCTGCCTCCTCGCAAGCGCGCGGTCAGACTGGTGCGGCATTTTTAAAGCAACAAATGTTTGCTGTCGAGTGGTCTCGTTGAAAGGGGAGTACTGAGTTCGCCATTCAAACTCCGCGCGCACTCAGAGCACAAAAGAAACGCCATAACTGTGCGTACAGGTTCAGGCATAGAGGAGGTTGGTAGACAGCCAAACACGACGGCGGATCTTCACAGCAAATGCGAGAAGCCGCGAAGTTGACCAGCGACAGCCAAAAGGACAGCCATGGCCGCAATGACGCTGACAAGTTTAGGCCATCTCAGGGGTGCACAATCAGGAAAATTGAAGGGAGCGCGGTTGGTTTTTACGCGTCTTTCACAGCGATTTCCGCGCTCACCGCTTCACGTGCACATGTAATATTTGGCTCAGGTATCCCTGGCAGTGTAATCTAAACATCCAGTAGGTTTACTTGGACTGCCCAAAGAGTGTTGGAGGGTCCCTTTAGCCACCTTTATAATGCCGTAACCTTTAATTTTTGCATTTTCTTGATGATAATTGCGTTACACATCGGCAAATAGCCAGTGATAACGATAGATGAATACTTCAATCTTATCTCTCTGCTATTGATGTATTACCTTGCTAATTACCTAAATACAAATTGCATTACATTTAGGCAAATAACCAGTGATAAGGATACATCAATTCTTAAATCTTATCTCTCTGCTATTATAATTGATGTATTACCTTCCTAATTAAGCTAAATACAAATTGCATTACATTTAAGCAAATAACCAGTGGTAACGATACATCAATACTTAAATCTTATCTCTGCTGTTATAAGTGGTCTAGTACCTGGCTAATGAAACTAAATCCTAGTTTATTAGCCCTGTCGTGTCCCTGTCGTGTATCTCTCTCTCTCCTTGTCTTGTTTTGAGCTGTTTTACCTAGACGATGTACGAACACGCTACGTTTTCCACGTTAAATCCTAGAAACATGCCACCTCCGGCATGTTTCTAGCATAAACGTAACGAAATGTTCCTACCACGTCAATAGCGTGTGCTTGCAATCCGTTGATCTTAAGAAATATTTAGATGTACATATTACGTCTAACCTATCGTGGGATCGTCACGTGGAATACATCGGTAATAACGCTAACGGAATGCTGGTGTACTTGCGTCGAAACTTCCATAACGCACCTTCTTCTTTAAAACTACTCCTGTAAAAATCTATTGCGCTGTAAATTAGAACATGCCTTATTAATATCGGAGCTGCGTCGAGATAAACTAATTTCCCGTATTGAAAGGATTCAGAAAAATTTTGCACGCTTCATTCTTTCTAATTTCAACCGCACAGCTAACATAACTACAATAAAGTCCAGTGTCCACTTGCACTCATTAGAGACTCGTCGTAAAAAAACTCGCCTCAGCTTATTCCACAAACTATACCATCATACTGAACTGCGTGATGAATTCATTCCCTCTCCGTCATATCTTTCCCTTCGCATTGATTCTGCTCATAAAGTAGGTTTCTATATACCTTATATTTCACCAAAACGTTCGCGCAATCATTTATTCACCGTGCATCACGAGACCGGAACCACCTCATTACAGAAGTGTTAACGACAACCGATAACCATTTTTTTTTCACGATGGCCTAGATACAATACGTCGAATTTTTCTTCGTATAACGCACTGACAGCTCTATCGTGTTTCAGTTGTAACAATTGTAACCAGGCCCCTCTGTAATGCCACTCGCCCTGAAGGAAAAATAAATAAATAAATAAATTGTGGCGGCGCCCCAGCAGCTTGCGTCGTCTGCTGCCGCAAACGGGCACGCTCCAGGAACGATGACGCTGGGGCTGAGCCACGAGTGGCGAGTGCTGACCACGCGCTTGCGGTGCGCGCTGGGCACGAGGTGGAATAAAGCGGGGCCTCCAGTTTTGGGCCCACGGCGCTGTAGCGTGCAGCCATGTGTCTTCTCATCTCTCTGTCGCCGTCGCGACATTGGTGACCCGGACGTTGCAGCGGAGCCACGTACTCAGAATGGACCCTCCCCGCGACGCCAGCGGTCCTTCTGTGTCCTCCGCTGCCTCTCCACCTGGCATCTCCGCCGTCGCTTGCCGTTTGCCCCCCTTCAGCGCTAAGCACCCCGACGTGTGGTTCCTTCAAGCCGAGGCAAGCTTCCGAGTGAGTCACATCACGTCGCAAGAGACCCGCTTCAACCATCTACAACAGTCACTGCCTATTGAGATCGCGGTTGAGGTTCGTGACATCCTTGCCAACCCGCCTACCACGAACCCTTACGACACGTTGAAGGCAGCCATCTTGAGCCGCACGAGCCCTTCGGAACGGCAGCGTTTCCAGGGGCTGCTTTCTGCAGAGGAGTTGGGTGACCGTCGACCTTCGCAGCTCCTTCACGAACTGCAAACCCTACTCGGCGACGCACCTTCTGCCACGGACTCCCGTTTGTTGAAGGAGCTTTTCCTGCGACGGCTCCCCTCTTCCGTGCAGATGATCCTCGCGACTGCTTCTGACCTTCCCTTATCCGCGTTGGCCGCGCATGCTGACAAGATAATGGAAGTCGCCACGTTGCATCCGCCCTTGTCCACGGTGGCATCCGCTCAATCTTCCGACCATACCACCGTGGCGGCGCCAGCTACTCCTTTGCCCTCACCGCTATCCGACGACCTCGCCGCTCTCCGAGAGCGCATGCAAAACTTGGAGGAGCTTGTCGCCTCGGCTGGTTACAGCTCGCCGCCGCCTCGCAACCCTCGAGCTCGCCGGTTTGGCCCTTCTCGCCGTACCCCGTCTCCGCAAGTATTTCGCCAGGAAGGCACAACGCGCCAGCCACCTCAACACCGTGATTCATTGTGCTGGTACCATCGCCGCTTCGGTGCAGCGGCGCAACGTTGCACCCGTCCTTGCGGCTGGCCGGGAAACGAGGCGAGGGATCGTTAGCGGCGGCGACCGATTCCCAAGCCAGCGACAGTCGCCTTTTCTACATCACAGATGCAACCAGTGGTCAACGTTTCCTAGTTGACACTGGTGCTGAAGTGAGTGTGCTCCCCGCTAATTCCTGTGACCGCACTCAAGCACCACTGTGCCATCTCCAAGCTATTAACAAGTACAGCATTCCCGTGTACCGAAAAAAATCCCTGATGGTAAACATCGGCCTACGCCGTGCGTTCCGCTGGATTTTCCTCGTGGCCAACGTGAGTCACGCCATTCTAGGAGCCGATTTCCTTTCGCACTTCGGCCTCCTGGTTGACATGGCCCGAAAAAGAATCCTGGACGCCACAACCGGCCTTTCTGTCATCGGCAAATCGTCTCCAGTCCATCCGTTCGCATTCACGCTTCTTTGCGACCTACCTTCTCCGTACCGGGAATTGCTGAACGAGTTTCCTTCCCTGACTGCCCCTCCAGACTGGACAAAGCCAGTGAAGCATGACGTCGTTCATCAGATCATCACCACCGGTCCACCTACGCACGCCGTGGCGCGTCGACTGGCTCCAGAGAAACATAAAATCGCGGAACAGGAATTTCACCACATGGTTGAAATCGGCATTGCTCGCCCGTCATCGAGCAACTGGTCCTCGTCGTTACACATGGTCCCGAAGAAATCAGGAGACTGGCGACCCTGTGGTGATTACCGCTCCCTGAACGTGGCCACTGTACCCGACAGGTACCCCCTACCTAATATACAGGACTTCACCAATAACCTCAGTGGATGTACCATCTTTTCAAAGCTTGACCTCCAAAAAGCCTACCACCAAATCCCCGTAGCCCCGGATGACGTCAAGAAAACTGCCATCATTACACCGTTTGGCCTCTTCGAATTCACTCGAATGCCTTTCGGGTTACGCAACGCAGCTCAGACTTTTCAGCGCTTCATAGACGTCGTCCTCCGTGGTCTACCTTTTGTTTTCGCCTATATAGATGACGTTCTTGTCGCCAGTTCATCGCTATCTGAGCACCTGCACCATCTGCGGATAGTTTTCGAACGCCTAGCAGAGCATGGCCTCATCCTTAATAGCGACAAGTGTGCGTTCGGGTTGCCGTCGTTGGAGTTTCTCGGTCATTTCGTTGACTGCAATGGAATTCGCCCTCTGCCAGACAAAGTGAAGGCCATAATCGACTTTCCCCAACCTGAGTCCTTGCGCCAACTGCGCCGTTTCCTAGGGCTGGTGAATTATTACCGACGGTTCATCCCGGAATGTGCGGCCATTGTTCAACCTCTCGAAACTTTCCTTCAAACTCCCAAGTCTCCAGAGTGCAGTCTTGAATGGTCTGAAGCCGCTGATCGCGCATTCACTACCATCAAGGAGCGCCTGGCCTCTTCTACCCTCCTCGTGCACCCGCGCCACAACGCTCCCACAAGCCTGATGGTAGATGCTTCCCACTGTGCGATTGGAGGTGTACTTCAGCAGCACATCCGCGGCAGCTGGCACCCGCTCGGTTTCTTTTCGAAGAAGCTTTCTCCCACTGAGCAACGGTACAGCACTTTCGGACGGGAACTCCTGGCGGCATACCTCGCTGTGAAGCATTTCCGCTTTTTCCTCGAAGGCCGCAGCTTCGTGATCTTCACCGATCACAAGCCTCTTACGAACGCCTTCAAGTCATCGAAGACTACATATTCTCCCCGAGAGACGCGACATTTGGCTTATCTTGCAGAGTTTACGACGGACATTCGGCATGTCAAGGGAGTTAACAACATTCCAGCCGGCGCCCTTAGCCGTATTTCCGCCATACAGAGCCCCGGTTTCAGTTCTCAGGAGTTGGCCCAAGCCCAAAGCGATGACGAGGAGCTCCGAACTCTACGTTCTTCAAACAGCTCCTCTCTGCAACTCGAGGACATTCTATGCCCTGATTCGGGAATCAGCATCGTTTGCGACATTGACCCGGTCTCAGGCCGCAGACGGCTGTACCTTCCTGCGTCTCTCAGGCGCATTGCCTTCAACTCTATTCACCGTCTCTCTCATCCTGGAGTTCGTGCCTCACGGCGTTTGATTGCCGAGAGATACGTCTGGCCGGGCATGAATACTGACGTACGCGCCTGGGCCCGTTCCTGCCTCGCCTGCCAACAATGCAAGGTCTCTCGGCATACCACATCGCCTCTGGCTACTTTCCCACTACCGGACTCAAGGTTCTCCACAATTCACGTGGACCTTGTTGGCCCACTACCACCATCTAAGGGCTGCCGCTACATCTTGACAGTGATCGACCGTTTTACCCGCTGGCCGGAGGCTTCTCCAATCGACGATATTACGGCTGAGACTGTTGCTTCCACGCTTATGTCGACGTGGATCGCCCGTTTTGGCGTGCCGTCGGAGATTATCACAGACCGTGGCCGCCAATTTGAGTCCACACTCTTTCGCCACTTGACATGCCTACTCGGTGTTACTCACCTAAAAACAACGGCCTATCATCCTCAAGCCAACGGCATGGTCGAGAGGTTTCATCGTCAGCTCAAGGCCTCGCTGATGGCTCACGAATCACCTGAGCAGTGGGCAGTTCACCTTCCTCTTGTGCTGCTAGGATTGCGCACTGTCATCAAAGATGATCTTCGTTGTGCCGCATCCCAAATGGTCTACGGCACGTCTTTGCGATTACCGGCAGACTTCCTGGTCCCTCCACAGCCTCAAGATAACCCTTCCTCTCCTGGCCCATCCTACGTAAAGGATTTAACCCGGTTTTTCAGCTATATCCATCCCCAACCGCCACGGCCGTGTTCCACAAAACCCACTTTTATTCACCCAAGTCTTTCTGTCAGCCAATACGTTTTCATCCGTGTCGACAGTGCCCGCCGGCCACTTCAACCGCCCTACACCGGCCCTCATCTCGTCATTTCACGCGGCGAAAAGACGTTTACAGTTCGCGTTAACGGCCGCGACACTGTCGTTTCCATCGATCGCCTCAAGCCCGCTTTCACCGAGGCTGAACCACCTGCCTTCGACACCACCATCCACCACTCCACCCTGAACACCACCACTCTCCCCTCCGTTCGCAGCCCCACCCGCGAACATCCCAGCGCAAAGACTGTCCGTTTTGCCGACACTCCGTCTGAAGAGGGGGGGGGCTATGTGGCGGCGCCCCAGCAGCTTGCGTCGTCTGCTGCCGCAAACGGGCACGCTCCAGGAACGATGACGCTGGGGCTGAGCCACGAGTGGCGAGTGCTGACCACGCGCTTGCGGTGCGCGCTGGGCACGAGGTGGAATAAAGCGGGGCCTCCAGTTTTGGGCCCACGGCGCTGTAGCGTGCAGCCGTGTGTCTTCTCATCTCTCTGTCGCCGTCGCGACATAATAAATAAATAAATAAATAAATAAATAAATAAATAAATAAATAAATAAATAAATAAATAAATAAATAAATAAATAAATAAATAAATAAATAAATAAATAAATAAATAAATAAATAAATAAATAAATAAAATCAGATCCACTAACCTTCAAAAACTGCTCGCCGACCGCTGACATCCAAATAGTTCGGGCCCATGGACACGCCGCCCCCTGCAATGAAGTGGCTCACACCACGGCTGGCGATTACATACACCCAGACATAGTGACAAAAAGAGCAGAAAAAGGCAGGACAAAGAGAGGAACTACACAGGACGAGCGCTTAAATCTTAGCACTCGTCCTGTGTAGTTCCGGTCTTTGTCCTGTGTTTTTCTGCCCTTTGTGTCACTATGTTTGTCGGCAGTCTTAACATACACCGAGCCCTTGTTGACGTTCGCAAACCTCTACCCCCCCCCCCCCCCTCCCAGATCCACCCCACCCGCTGAGTCGCTACACATACATTCTCGCCAATTATAGCAAACTGCGCCGCAGTCTCCCACCACAACACTGCCGCCTCTCCCGAGACGAACCTCCAACTTAGCGGCTGTTCCAGCCAAACACCTGCCCCCCTCGCACCCGCCTCCATTTCATCTTCCCCACCCAACAACCTTCCCTCTGCGCTTTTTGCAATCGGCCTGGCACACTCTACTATATGGTGCCAGCGTGCCAACACTCTACAGACTTGCCCCACTTCCCATCCCCAACTTCGAGCAGTGAAAGGCTTCTTTTGCAAACCCAAAACCGGAATCCCCAGCTCAACCTGGTGAGCCGAGCAAGGACAGCCAGCCGAAGACAAGGAATTCCAGACTAGGGATGTCTTCCACGGGTCAGGCGCATAACATCATCAGCCTCTGCTTGACCAATAAATTTTTTTTATTCTCTCTCTCTCTGTCTGTCTGACTGCTTCGTCGTCGTCAGAGTCGTTGATTTAGCCAGCAAATTTACACAACATAAAAATACGATTTCAATTTTCCTGGTACTGGCACACTTTTTCGGGCTGATGAGGAGCGGGTGACATGCTATCGACTGAATTGAGAGGCTGAACGCCAGTGTCAGTCTTTTTCAAGTTCGCCCGCAGACCGATTGCTGTGGTTCCGCAATTTAACCAGGTTTAGCTTAACTGAACGTAATTTGGTCATACGTCAATGTACTTGTATTTTTTTGGAATTTATCGTCGGTTATTCCAAATACAAAAGGCTGGGGACAGCCATCTTTCCTCGGTCACTATTAAAAGAGAAGCGTACTCTTTCCCACCTTCCTTCCGTATTGCAAGCAAAATGATCGTTCGTTAGTCTCCCCAACAATTGCGAGTATTCCTTAACTTTGAATGCGTCAAGGCCGCGCAGAGTTTACCGTTGTCTTTTTTAAATCAAACATAAACAGCACTCAAGACGCGGTACAGAAAGAAGGAGGCTACACACACAGCGCTTCTTTCTGTCCCATCTTGAGCGCTGTTTATGTTTGAAGTATGAGCCAACGAGCCCAAACACTTCCATTGTTTCAGTCTTTTTTTATGTGCATTTGGCCGAGCAGATCGGGCCCAAGGTGACCATTTATGTACTTCCACAAAAATTCCGTCATTTGGAGCAGTTTTTAATGTAAAAATGTAAACACCTTCTGACGGGCGATACATTCTCGAGAAACCACACCAGTGAAAACAGATTAAAAAAAAAACAAGAGAAGAAAGTTAGTTAACAGGCAACCGCGGGCGAATTTATAGCCAATAATTGCAGCACTTAAGCCACCACTAGCCATGTGGCGAGTTTTACAGCTGAGCCAGCTTGGCATTTTCAGTTCGCTTTCCTCTATTTTTCCTGGCATTCCACACGCCAGGATATGTGCATTCACTCGACAGCTGGAGGACAAAAGGCAATAAGTTTGCGTGAATGTCGGGGCGTAATACGATTGCTGCCCGTGAAAGTTTGCAAAATCAATAAGGGGCGCATGCGTCAAGCATCCTTCTGGTGGAATGGTGTCGGAAAACGTTTGCGAAATCGCCTCCACTTTGTAGTTCAAAACTCGATTACGCAAAACGAAGGGCGTCGAAGTTTAGGCGTTACGTAACACTTGTCCGTAATTAAACAGCCCGTAAAACGGGCTTGAAAGTAGAGTCAATAAATCGCTCC
Source organism: Haemaphysalis longicornis (assembly GCF_048455015.1). NCBI lineage: Eukaryota > Metazoa > Arthropoda > Arachnida > Ixodida > Ixodidae > Haemaphysalis > Haemaphysalis longicornis. The sequence continues at coordinate 130,102,360 of NW_027526295.1, forward strand.
CAACTCCCCGTGTACGATTACACAGTGTGACGTAACTATGAGCAGAAGTCCTCGGCAAGAGAATCTGCAGAAATTCAGAGAATTGTCTACTAATGCGTGGCTGCTTAAATTGAGTGTAAGTTCTTTACAGACATTTTTTTTATTTTAAGAGCGAAGCTCTTTAGCAAATCGTAAAATTTTGTGTTCGCAGGTAAACATGTCAAGAAACTGCTGACCATGCGTACGTGAGCGTAGGCCTCGCGGCGACCGCGGGTGGTTAACAAAACCAAGAAAATGCCGAGCGCTGTTGTGTGCGTGCCTCGCGGCGACCGCCCAGCACCATCGGTGCACGTTTGCAAGCCAACCATACGCACGTGGGAGATTGGCCAAAACTGGCAAAAAAAAAACCCAACGTTCGCCGTAACCACTTGCTCGGAATGAGAACGACAGGTCGTAGCGTGCGCCTCACTAAGGTAATTCCAAGGATTATCACTTCCAAAAAAAGAAGGAAGCTCACACTTATAGCAAAAATTATGGCGCAAAGGTCGTTGCGCCAGCAACAAAGAAGCAAATCAGCTGCAATCGTGGAGTTACACCGTCGTGATGGCCGTGAAGGTTGCGTACAGCTTCAATACGTTCAAGTGTTTTGGGTCAGCGTGAGCTACCTTTAATTTTTTATAAATCCTGCCCGACCAATTGTCTGCCTTTATGCTATTATAGCGATTGGAGGTGGTACTTGCGTCAAATCTGCGTTATTGTTAAAATCCAGGCCGTTACACGGCTCGCCATTTTCCGTAATTTTTTGTTTTCTTATTTTTTTATTTTTCGAAATTCTGCACGACCAATTAGCTCCATTTGCGCTATTGCAACAATTACAGGAAGTATTTAAACGAAATCTACATTATTTGGATACGCAGGGCGTTATACAGCTCAACATTTCCCGTTTTTTTTATATTTTTCTTATTTCTTAGTTCTTCAAAACTTAGTTCGAGGGATTATCTCCATTTACGCTATTATTACGATTACAGGTGGAACTCTCGCTAAATCTGCATTACCGTGAAACTGCAGGGCGTTTCACCATTTTCGGTATTTCTTTTTTTTTTTTAATTTTCAAGTTTTCCAAAATGTCATTCGACCAATTATCCCCATTTACGCTTTTATATTGAATTCAGGCGGAACTTTTGCGAAATCCGCGTTATTGTGGAAATTCAGGGCGTTCCACTGTTCGCCATTTTCCGTATTTTTTGTATATTTCCTATTTTTGTAGTTTTTCAAAATTTTGTCTGACCAATTATCTTCATTTGCGCTATTATAACTACTACATTTTATACTTATGCGAAATCTCCATTATTGTGTAAACGCAGGGCGTTACACAATTCTCCATTTTGTGTGATTTTTTATACTTTCCTATTTTTTTAGTTTTTCACATTTTTATTAGACCAATTATCTCCATTTACGCTATCATAACGATTACAGGTGGAAGTTACGCAAAATCTGCAATATTGCGAAAATGGAGGGCTTTATATGTTCGCTATTTTCCGGAACTATTTTAATAATTTTCTTATTTTATTGCTTTACAAAATTTTGTTCTACAAAATATCTCCGTTTACGCTATTTTAACGATTACAGGTACTACTTCCGCAAAATCTGGATTATTTTGGGAACGCAGGGTGCTGTACTGTTCACCATTTTCCGTATTTTTTTATATATTTCTTGCATTTTTTAGTTTTCCATTTTCGTTCGACAAGTTATTTCCATTTACGCTCTTATAACGATTACAGGCGGTACTTTGGCGAAGTCTGCATTATTGGCGAAATGCAGGGCGTTACACGGTCCTGTCTGCGTGGGTACTCCACAAAGAATGCTACCCACTAAACCGGCGTTCCGAGAAACCGGCGAGCCTATCCAAGCCCGATTGCTCGCTACTGGAAATGGTAGTGAAACTCAAGGGAAGCGTGGCTATTGATTTTGAAGTATGGAGCGCTCAGCACATTTCGTGCACGAACCATAAAATAATAGCCGTCCACGAAACGTTTTCTTTGAAATCAGGAATTTCTGCGCGTTTGACTGAAAGTCGATAACCGCGACTTAAGTTGGTACACGAATCGATCGAAAGCGGTGTGTTAGCTTGACTATTATTCCAAAAATAAGCCGCGCCCACTTGGATAAAGTGAAACACGAACTGAGCCCGCGTGTCAAATTTCCGATCGATTCCTTTTTTAACCCTAATTTCCCCTGCGCCATTACAGGAATTCAAGCATTGTGTATCAACAGTATAGCGCATGCCCATGCTCATACCAATTACAAATATCAGTGGCGTGGTACACCGCTCTCTTAACGCGCAAATTTTGGCGTAGTTTGTGCTTTGAAAGCGTGAACGGAATTACCAGAGGCTAGGCGTTTTTACATTTTCTTTACGCTAATAACCGCTTCAGCCATGCCAACATAACGCTCGACCGCATCAGTATTTCTCTGATTATTGAAGGCATGGTCGCATTTCCGTTAGGCTCTCCGAACTCTATTGGACGACAGGGACTAATGGGCTACGTTTAGCGTTAATTATATTAATAGAAGCGAATTCACTTGCCTCAGCTAGAACATGCGAGTAAAAGGGCTGCTGATAGGCCCACAGACCATTGCGTGACGGTGATTTGTAATAAATTTTACTCAATGTTCCTCATGGGCTTGGTGTTGCACGTGGCTTTTGTTTTGTGGTTCGTTGTCAGTTTCGACCGACTATAGCGGACGCTTTTGTTTCTGCTGATGATGTTCGAGAGAGCATTACGTTGTGAGCACTTGGATTAGCGTCGATGGGAATATATCAAAATTTCAAAAATGATGCGCTACCCTCGCGATCTCCTGGGAAAGGCAATGGTAACAGAGCACGCGTAGGGGTGCGCCTGAACTCGTATTTGGAAGCTCAACTACGGATTTATGCAGCGTATCTAGAAATCCATACAGAGACTGACGGTGCTTGGAGGATGCGTTTGATGTTGACCGCCTCAAGATTCTAATGTGCGAGAAAATATCGTACACACAGTTATTTCTGCTACCATTTCTGTTTTGTAGAAACCGAAACCTCGGGCTTTCGAGCGTAACGCCTTGCCACTTAGGAAACGCCATTGGCATTTTAAAACCTTAAGCATTTTAATGTCGACTCAACGAGGAAACCAGTTCGTCCGCGTGTAATAACGCTTGGTATATACGTCACTCGTTCCCACATACAAAAATAATGTCAATAATTAGGGCTACGGCCGTCATACCTTGACATCATACTCTTTACAAAGCCCCTAACATTAGGTGTCCCGCGACGCATGCATGGGCAAAGCTAAAGCCAACTTTAAAGAGGCTTGGTAGAAGCTCTTTTTAGGGATGCATGCAGTCGTACGGGGGTACTTGAAAAGCCCTTGGGTCCTCCTATTTTGACACTTCTTATATCACACCAAAGCTGTATACCTCAACCTTCCCCCCAACGGTTTAATCTCCGTGAACAAAAATGCCTACTAAAAGCAACAGCCGACACCTGGACACTCGTTTTCCAACGCTCCCGCTAGAAGGTTTCATCTCCCTTCGCACAAACGCGTACTAAAAGAACATATCGGGAAACTCGTTTTCAGCGCCTAGCGCTAGAACGCTTCGTGCTCCAAAGACACGAGACTTTTTACAACAAAGCTGTATACCTCTACCCCCCAACAGTTTCATCTCCGTGGGCAAAAACGCCTTGGCGCCAAGGCCTAAGACACCGAGCGCATTCTTCAGGCTAATCAGGCAGTACAGCATAGAGCTCAGAATTCGCTTAAGGAAACCACAAAAGAAGCATCGAAACGACTTTATGGATGGTAAGGCGCTTTTGAACAACGGGACCACCCCTTCCACCATGTGTTCCTGGTAAAGATCATGTTTGCAGATCACCTTTGTTGGCTAGGCAGGATCTAGTGACACTAGCCGAGCGCAAGCGACAAGCCCGCTGAGGCGACGAGAGACATTTCGCACCCTCCGCCCTCACAATTTGTAGTGGTTTACAAGAGCTTTGCATGAAATCCACATTGAAAGGGCGGGATGGCGGCCAATGTTTGCCCTAAAAATATTGTTCCACCGATGTATTTGCGTACAACTGTGAAGGCGACTCCAAAGGCGCTCGCGCAAAGCGTTCCTTGAGGATCGTTGGGGTTTTCTGAAAGTGATAGTGATAGAAAGAAGGCTCTTTATTAGAGGAAAGCAGAAAGGTCTGCCTGCTTGTTGTCGCCTACATGTTACGCTGCCGGGAAGGGGAGGAGTAAATAAAGATCCTAAATTAAGGTATGATGCCCTAGGGCATTGCAAGTTTCAAACAAAACCTCTCTGGTTACCCCTGAAACAGTTCTTCTCACCAAAGCATTTTGGTAAACAAGTACTAAAGCCGATATCATTCAAAGGGCTCGATATGTAGCACTTTATGAAGGTAGGTGTAGGTATGTAAGAAAAGACCTTATTCCCCTCCTTATTTGACACTGGAATGCTTGTATGACGCCTGAAAATATGCCCTCCCAGTAATGCAGGTATGTGGAGTCGCAAGGCTGAATTTCAAGGTACCTCATGTTTCGCAGAGTGGGTTAATTATTTTTTCGACAATTTGCACTTGAAAGTTTCTTCACATGTTTATGTTGATCAGCACCCGGCCGTAAGACCCATTCACCCACAGGAGGCTAGATATTGCATTGTAGTTACGAAAGGTATTGTTAACCTTTTCCTACAGAAGACGAGCATTCTAGGTTGAATCGAAATGATTGAGGAGAGTTTGTTGCTGGGCTAGTTGGTGCATATTAGGTTTAGAAGAAACCAGCTGAACATAGAAACAAAGGACTAAATGTTAACAAAAACACAGGGGCCAGCATTGTCCCTGTCCTTGTCGCTGTCAGTTTTGTTAACATTTAGTCCTTTGTTTCTACGTTCAGCTGGTTTCTTCTGAACGAAATGATTGGGAGGACCATCTATAATTAGCGGGGTGCAAAGCGTGCTATTGCTTGTGACTCGCCTGTGATGTTGTAGCAATGAAACCCAGTGGGCCTCCCCCTCTCACCGACGATTTTTTTAAGCACGCACAGGAGCTGACACTCCTTGTATGGAGCCCAGAACCTTTATTAAAGCGAAAGATATATTCGCGGGAGCGACGGCGCTCTCAAGAAGAAATTATTGCCTTTCCCCATAGACCAGCTCGTCGACCGAAAAGCTCGGATTACATCTCTGGACACACGGCTCGTGCGTCAAACTCGACTTCCATTTTGTAAAAACGGTTGCTTGAAAATCTAGAAACAGAAACTGTTCTATAGATAAGACAATACCCGCATCGATCATGAAGAAGAAGTACAATAGCATACCTTTCTCTCATAAACCAAGAATCGGTGTACATTTAGTTCGTTCGCAGACACGTTCACTTAGTCCACGAGAAATCGCCGCGTGGGGTAATTCTTCGTTTGCGATTAGACATTTTAAAGTTTAACGACCGATGGGAAGCACTTTCAGCGAAGGTGGGACGCACTTTTATTTTTCACGCTCATCGCAACTTCCTTTAGGAAGGGATGGTAAATTTTCATTCATGCCCTGTTCTCCGTGTGGGAATCAGCCATTTGTTGCGGCCGAGAAAATTTTCTATTAGCCAACCACTACTCCTTAAGAATCTTTCTATGGAATATCTTGTTTTCCGGTACACTGGGGAGCCGGGACTTCCCACAGGGAGTTGAACGTCAATGGTACGCACAGAACATATCCCAAAGCCGCTAACATATCCCAAACTATTCTTATTTACGAGAAGAAATAGAAATTTGTGGAGTTCATCTAGGGAAATATTTTTAAGCCAAAGAGTCACCAAACAAAAAAAACACTTTGAATTTCCTGGGATTGAAACAAGGCCCTTAGCTTTTGAACCTGAGATGGCGCCCGCGAGAAGCACTGACGTGCATTTGCCCGAATCATAATTTCTTAAAGTCCCGTAATCCCTTATTTTACTACTTAAATTTGCACCAAGGGATGTGTAACGTAAGATGTATTTTTAAGAGCCGCCGTGTGATCTTTCTTGTTGCCACTTACTTTCCCAGTCGCGTTACTCGCCGGCTGGTCCTTTACCATTGACCAAGTGGAGAGTTACGCGGGAGCCCCGACTGATTTGTTTCTCCAGAAAAACAAACTAGGGCCAACCGGGAGAAAGCAGTAAGGTAACCCAGTGTAACAGGCTATAAAAAGTAGCTGTGCAGTGCCAAGGCCTCTGCGTGTCCGGCACTGTGCTTCGCGTATAGTTGCTAAGAGAGACAGAGACAAAGAAAGAGCGCGCGAGAGAGAGAGTGAGAGGGGGAGAGAGGGAGAGGCGGCTGCATAAATTAATGTGGGGAATTTTTTTAACAAAGTCTGGCCATTGCACTAGCCGGCCGCTGCGACACGGGGTAGAAAAGCCTCGTTTTCTTTCCTTTCCGGATGCTGCTCGGGTCGAATTGTGTGAAATTTTTATTTTAACCATACTCCCATGTGTGTGTTAAGTGGGCGTTATTGTGTCTGTTAGTGTTCTGCGTTTTGTTTGTGTTTGTGCTAGCATTTGTCGCTTATTTTCTCTCACTCTCTCTCTCTCTATTATTTTCTCTGACTCTATTCTTCTTTGTGAACAAAAAAACATGAGAAATAGGAGTACTGAAAATTAAAGCAGGCGTCGATGCAGGGAGTTCTTCTATAACTCAAAGCTTCAAAAAGAACTGCCCCGCACGGGGCAGGTTATGCATCTGAGGTGACGGTATTGGCGACACCGCGAAACCCGAACCCCCATACTCACACTGTAACCAACCGCAGTAATGAGTTTTAAGGTGCGAGGTCCGACGCTTTGAGCGGTGGCCGTCGGAGCCCTGGTCAAGCTTCGGCCGATGGGTTCCCTGTCTGTTTAGCATGCAGGAAGATCTGGGACATCTCAAGCTATTAGGGTAAGGTTTGAAATAAAACAACACGCGTTCCCTGATGTTATTACATGCCATATGGTATTTTCTTAACGCTGACGCAAACATCATCGGATTCGAAAAAGGACCCCACCGAAATTTCCTTTCGACCGCGCCCAAACTTGAGTTTTCCTAAACTCAACAACTACTCTCGCTTCTGGGCGACAGAATCAGCCGACCAGTGAAACCGCCTTGCTTCACAGTCAGTATTTCTCATTTTGCAAATTTCTTGAAGGTACCATCAGCAGATCATATGGATTAAAAAACCAACGAACCGGTGAAATCCGTGTCGAAGTCAGTAGCCAGGAACACGCCAATAAGCTCCTTGCGCAAACCCGCATCACCGACCTGGCCATTAGAGTCTCACCCCATCGGAGCCTGAAGAGCTCTCAGGGCTTAGTCTCCTATCCTGATCTAATGAATAAAACCGAAACCGATATGCTGGAGGGCCTGAGAGGTCAGGGCGTAACAGCAGTGAGGCGGATAACAGTACGAAGATGGAACAAAGAGATTCCAACCAAGCACCTTATCCTCACATTTGATCGGTCAATAATACTCGAATTCATCAACGCAGGGTTCATTCGTAGCTGAGTGGGGCCATACATAACTAACCCGCGCCGCCGATTGAAATGTCAGCTGTTTGTGCATGGTACAAACTCTTGCCGCGGCCGAACGACCTGTGCAAAAGGCGCGGCACAAGACCACCTCGCTGACAACTGTCAATCCAACAACCTTACTTGCATGAGCTGCCGGGGACCCCACGCGGCATACACTCGGACTTGTGAAATATTTGAACTTCTAAAAAAATCATTAACATCAAGGTCAATGAGAACATCATCTTTCCAGAGGCGCGAAAGAGGTCCACTTCTTTACCCCTGTGGGAGTACGGAGACGTAGCTCGCCAGGGCGGAGCGGCTTCTGTTTCGGCGGCGATACAGTCCAGCGAGGCTGATCTGGTGTCGTCCCCGCCCCCACTGGGTTGTTTACAGCAGCCCAAGTCGTCCCCACACCGCTTGCTGAGTCAGCAGCGGTTGTTGTAGCAACAGTCTCCATCGGGACCACTCCTGCCCCTGCTTCTCCGGCCTCCAGTACACTGTAGGCTGCAGACGAGATGGACACGGGGAACCCTAAGTCGGTTCTCACCCCCGCCGAAGCGCCTGGGCCACCTGTGGCCCTCCTGACACCCTCAGCGCTGGCGGCTCAAGCGAAGGTCACCCGAAAGGGTACTAAGTCTAGGGAACCCGGTCCGGCGGGCACCCCAGGACATCTTACGATGAGATGGACGTCGGACCGTACCTGCCTGCATCACTGCGCAAGGAACGGGCTGTGGCGCCAAAACCAATAGGGACGCCCCCAAAAGCCCTCCTCGAATACCATCCCGAAAGATAACACCTGAGCACACGCGAAGACTCCAGTCATTCTTCAATGTAAATACTGGGAACAGAAAACATCATTCAATGGAAGTGTAGAGGCCTTGTTAAAAATCTTGATGATATGTATGAGATTGTGCATGCTGATCAGCCAAGTGTCACATGTCTCCAAGAAGCACACATCCCTTACAAACAAAAAAAATTCTTCAATAGCTACATGGTATTGAGAAAGGACAGATATGGTTGCACGCACTCTTTGGATGGTGTGGCCATTGTCACCCGACAATCGTTAGCATGGCACTCTCCACTTTGAACACTGTCCGTGAGGCTGTAGCAACCCGCACTATAATATTGAATAGGTTTATAACGGTATGCTTCCTCTACATCTCTCCTGATTTCTAGCTCATGAGTGCTGATTTCGAGGGCATCGTAGATCAGCTACCCGCACTCTTTATTCTTATGTGCGACCTAGATGCGCATAACTGTCTTTGTGGTTGTTCCTGCACGAATGCCCGAGGTCGCCTTATCGAAAAATTCCTAACTTCGCGAGAACGCCCATTCAACAGAAGCAAGTCTACATAACATATTGTAGGACAGAACACTTATTTTCATCTTGACTTGGCTATTGGCTCTGCAGTACTCTTTTCATGTATTGAGTGGGATGTTGGCACTAATCCAGACGTAGCGACCACTTCCCAACCTCACTAACATACATAGGTAAAGGCAATAACAGTTAACCCTCCAATACAAAGTTTAAGGAAGCAAAAGCAATCTGGAATTCATTCACAGATACATCGAAAATTCACCACACATCGATAACACACACGTAGACGAAGCAGGTGAAGTCCTCACGGCGCTTATACTCGGCGCCGCCGGAAAGTCCATTGCCCGGGCATACAGTGCCCCACGCCACCAAGGCGGCCCTGGTGGAATGAGGACTGCAGGCGAGCGCGAGAGGCCCAGAACAAGGCGTGGGGTGTCCTCAGCCGGTACCCCACGTCGGATAACACCGTCTAGTTTAATCGAGAAAATACTTTCGGAAAGTGTGTGCGTCGTGAGGTGAAAAGGGAGAGTTGGCGTACATTCCTTACATCCATAAACGCATACACAGACACGCAAGGTATGAACAAGAATACGCAAACTTAAAAGACAACATACACATAGCTTGCCCCTGGTCAGCACAACAGGGAATACACTTGAAGACCAGGCTAAAACACTCGCACAACATTTTCAACACGTGTCCAGTTCCACGCACTGGACGAAGACTTTCATTCAACACAAAATAGCTGCGGAAAGGAAACCCTTACTTCACAATAACAAGTCAAAACGTGCTTTCAACTCAGAATATACACATTCATTAGTTGAGGGCTGCTCTGAGCACATGTAACCCTTCATTCAAGGCGCATATAAGAACTTACAACATGATGCAACTCCTACACTTAGGCACTCTTGAAATAGCGCTATACCTAATCCATCAATATGGCTTTCCGGGCACCTTCCAAGGGCGTGGAGTGAGACCATTGTTGTGGCTTTTCTCAAGGAGGGGAAGGACCCTTCCTCTCCCGCAAGCCATCGTCCTATTGCCTTGGCAAGCTGTCGGTGCAAGCTCTTTGAGAAGATGACAAACAGAAGACTCGTGGACCTTTTGGACTACAAAGGTCTTCTTGGGAGCTGCCAGGCAGGCTTCGGGGACGGGGGGGGGGGGGCGGGGGCGATCAACTCGTTGCGTTAGAATTAGCATCAAAGATCTATTCTTGCACAAGCAGTATTCTATGATGATATTCTTTAACCATGACAAAATGTATTATACTGCTTGGCGGTATGGTATCCTCAGTGACCTAAAGTCCGTGGTAACACTATAAACACACTTGTAGGTTACATGTCTGAGAGAACCTTTCGCGGGAGAGTTGGGAATGCGCTCGCTAGTGTTCATTTGCAGGAAAATGGCATGTCGAAAAGCGGAGTTTTGAAGAGCACTCTGTTTATTGTAAAAAAAAACATTGCCTTCGGAAGGCATTGTCAACATCAATTTCCCGTTAAATCTAGGCAGATGACGTAAAACTATCGTCAAAATTTTGTAACCCGTCTATCTGCGAGCGCGAAGTCCAACTTGGTGTTAACAAGCTGGAGGGCTGGTGAGATAGCAACGGTCTTAAATTTAATCCAGGAAAGTGCACTTGTGTTTTGTTCCCAAGAGGCGTAGCATTCGGCCGGATCTCGACATCAAACTCAATCGTGCTTCGATCCCAGTCAAAAAGGAACATAGGTTTCTAGGTGCAGTCTTTGACGAAAACCTCACATTAATCCCACATCTCAAACAACTAAAACATGAATGCTTAAAAACTGACTATACTGAAGGTTCTCTGACATATTTCAATGGCGCCTACAGGCAGCATCACCTCAGTGTTTTTACTAGCTAAATATGTTCACGATGTGGGTACAGAAGTGTCGTCTCTGGGTCAGCCATTAAAACATCCCTGAAACTGCTGGCTCCATTGCTTCATCTGGAGTTCGGACTGGCATGTGGCTGCTACCGCGCTATCACAGTCGAAAGCCAGCACGTGGAGTGTAATAAGTGGAACCAGGAACGTCAGCGAGCATACATGGTCTTTCTTTATGCCTAAAATCTAATGAATGCCTCACCATCCTCACAAGTCAGTTTTTTTACGATACATCTATATCTCACCTCCTTTTCAATTGTCCATCGATTTCTGTTCCCTTCCCTTTTAGAGTAAAAGAAGAAGCGTCGGAACTGGATGTCTCCTTTTTAGACCCCATAAAAACCCCAGTCACCGATTTTCCAGTAACGTAGACGCGTTGCCCGAAATCATCTGACGTATCTTTCACAAGTGCAGAGAAAACTCGAGTGCCCAGAAGCGCCATCCTGCAGCATTTCTTGCTTAGCAGTACATATTCAAGTGTGCAGACTTTTACACTAATCCATCAAAAACTGGCACCATGCTCCGCCCATGGCACAGACGTGGCAACTTTGTGTGTAAACTATTAATAGGAATACTAGTATCTACACGGCATTGGCTGATGGCATACTCATAGTTGTAAATCATATTCCTAAAACTGGAATTCCCCAATCATTAATCTGTACTGACTCCTTAAGTGTTGTTCGGACATTGTCATCTCAAAAATCTTCTAACAACTATGTAGTCAATGTTCTCATTAATACCATTATGTCTTTATTTGCGTTAAACCTCGAAGTGACGGTGTGCTGGGTGCCAGGTCCCTATGTGATCACAGAGAACGAGACCGCAGATCAAACGGCTGCTGCTGCACTTACAAATACAGTCGGCGTGACAATGCCCTACACCGACCTGAAGTCAAACATTGGACACCTTCGCAAACCACGGCAAGCACACTGAAATGAATTGATTGATTATCAGGTTTAACGCACCGATGCTACGTAGGTGATGAGGTGCACCGTAGTGGAGGGCTCGGGATTAATTTTCACCACCTTGGGAGCTCTAACGGGCGGCGAAATCTGTAACACACGGGTGTTTTTTTCTTTTGCCTCCATCAGAAAAGCGGCCGCCGCGGTGAGGAACCGAACCCGCGTCCTTGGGCTGAGCAGAACAACGTCTTAGCTACTCAGCCACCACGGCCGGTCACTGTAATGAACAGGCACACAACAAACTACACGTAATAAAGCCACTCTTCGGACAATTCAGCACCGACACACGCACCAGGCGCATTGAAGTTAACTTGGCTAGATTACGGATAGGCCCCACACATTTAACACACTCCCACCTGCTCACCAGATCTCGAAGAACCCTGTGTAGCAGGTGTGTATACGGCCTATCCGTGACCCACGTGCTAGTTCAATGCAAAGCACACGACACAACACGACACAAACACTTCACCGAACTCTACAAACAACACACCCCACCACACCCAGCGTTTTTCCTGTGTGACGATCCCATATTTCCTGTCCAGCGCGTTCTTAACTTTGTAGCAGAATTGAAATTTTTAGACCTAATTTCACACCCCCTATAAATTTGACACCACGTATAATCACAACCTGGCCTTCTACACCAGCCCTCCTCATTGTCTTTATTTTATTTTTGTTCTTTCTGAACGATTTGAGTGTTTACGTCTTCGTCTCTGATATATAACCACTGTTTTGAAGCTCTCTGCCCTTGGCCTTGCACCATTAACATCCAACCATTATCACAGTATTAATAATAATATAATAATATAATAATAATAATAATAATAATAATAATAATAATAATAATAATAATAATAATAATAATAAAAACTCCTCTAGCGAACAAAAACCAGGAATGCATGTTCGCGTGCTGTTTTGGGGAAATTAGTAGCATGGGAAGAAACTTTGAAAGCCACGGATTTTCCACTGATAATTGTCTGAAATAAAAGGATGCAGCAAGCACTTTCCTGAATTAGTACAGCTGCATAAAACACAAATAAAATCTTACGAGCAACAAGATGTTGGCAGCAGAAATTAAACCAAGCCGCAGTCCCATTCGACATCCATAAGCATGTGTATTGGCGTTCCCGCAGAAACATCGCTGCAGCCATCAATCAGAAGCTTTTGGTAAAGCCTGCACATTGCTTACTCCAACAGTTTTTTTCGAGTACAAAAGCACTATATGGTCTGTTCTGTGAAAAGGCGCGGGCGACGAGACTGCGAGTTGGCAGCAATCCCATACACATTGTTGTTGTTTTCGTTCCTTCACTGACGGCACATACCCATGTTGAGCATTGGCCGATAAACGAGGTAGGTGTTTCTGGTCTAATAGCTCGCTCGTAGTACCATCAAATCAATGTGTGAGTTTGGATTGTTGAAATTACCACGAAATTATAAATTAGAATTGCCGAAAACACTTCAATGAAGCTTGCAATCACGCGCAAGACTTGAATTGAGAAGCTCTTGTAGTTGGACATTGCCGGTGGTCGTGGTAACACGGATTAATTTTATGTACAACAAATAGAAAGAGCCCATGTTACGCTTTGCGAATTTTAACATGCAAGTGTTTCATGCCGGGCTCCACCACGATCTAACTGACGTCATATCCGTGACGGAAAAGACATCGGTGGAAAAACTTCTATTGACGCGGCGGAGCCGGGATTGGATCCACAAACTCTTCCACCGCGACGGGAGGTACGAAACGCGCTACCGACTACTCTATGTGTAGACGCGTGAATAGGGCGACCAACGCGCCTTATCTAGGAGAGGTGCCAAGGCGCCGACAGTTGGCGCCTCGATTGCAGCGCCTACATGTACGGGGGACGCGCAGCGTAAGCTGCGGAGAAGCCGATGCTGATGTCGCGCTCGTGTCATGACGTGACGCGGTCCGCTGCAGCGTGTGTTCACCGAACGAATCGCTGATAACTCGTTTGGTTTCGTTCGCACGAATGGTTGGCGAGCGCTTGTGGTTTCGGTGGGATTTACGCAATGCTCCGACGCGTACAATCTAGTGCCTAACGTTGATGCGTCTGACGGTGCCATGCCGACGAAATATAAATAGCGATGTGCAAGTTCACACCGATACACAATAAACATTCAACTGCTCTTGTAAAGGCACATTTCAGTTTCGTGTTTTACCGGTATCCATGGAAGAGGGAACAACCACATTTTTTGTGTCTACGGAAGAGGGATTAGGTAATGGGAATTGGGAAAAAAATTACACCATCTTCCCACGTGAGAACCCTGAGGGGATGCAAAACCGTGGAGTTAAGCCGTGGAGTTAATTGGTTGTTAGAGTAAAGACACGTGTAGTAGCGTATTAAATCTCTTCTTTATTTATCGAGTAGTGGGGAACGTTTTGCGGCTTCTCGTTCTCGAAGCGAGGAATCCGCTGATCGACGCTGGCGTTTCGAAGCGGTGTCACGTTGCCGAACGCCACCTAGATCACTCGCCGCTGGCGTTTCAAAGCGGCTTCTCGTTCTCGAAGCGAGGAATCTGCACGTATGTTTCTTATTTCTATGCAAATGCCGTGCTTCGTTTTTCAGGTCATCGTAACGATTTGTCCAGGCTCCCAACTGCTCTCAAATAGGCCATGAAGACGAAATGCAAGTTTGTTATTCCAGACGGAACTAGATCTGCCCAGCTCTCTGCTAGCAGGTCAATACGTTTATTAAACTTAAAAACACCAGAAATTTGGAACACATTTAAAATTTTGTGCTATAGTGATGTAATATTGGCAGGAGTGACTTTCTATGGACTAGCATTATATACACAGTTATCGCCGTTTAAACTGCACGTTAGCATTCAAGTGGTACGATGAAACGGAATTGTAGTCCCCACTACATTCACCCAGACATGTTTTTTTGGCGGTGGCGTGGTGGGCGGCCACCAATCGCACGAACAAGATTCTGTGACGACATAAAAAAAATTGCGGGAAAGTGGCTAGGACGTCGCCACTGTTGAATATGTTTTCTGTTACACCTGGAATATTTCTGTAATTTGGCGATAAAAATCGTATTGTTGTTATGGCGACAAAACAGCCTCTTTAATGAATAAAATTTGCACTTCGTCTTCATGGCACTTCTAATTACGGCTTCATGGCACTTCTAATTACGGTGACCGAGTTGAAATTGTGTGGCCTTTAAAGGCTTCATTTTGTTTACGATGGCCCTATGAAGCTTCTTTCTGTAGCACACAGTACCTTTCAGCCTTTCTGATTTCACTGGGTTTAATGTCGAACCTGTTACTCGAATTTTTCAACATCGGAGCTTGTATAGTTCGCAGTAAAGTGTTGCCGAGCACTCGTGAGCGCGTACCTCGCGGCGACTTCCGACAGTCCCCGGCTCGCGCAGTGGCTTTAGTGCCAAACAAAGTACGAACAAACGACCTTCTAAAACCACGAGGAGCGGCTCACGTTGCCTAGAAACCAACAAAGCCATAGCTGGCGCAAAACTTGCCCCACGGAACCTCGACGCGACTCAAAGAACGGCAGGCATGTTTCGCGTACGTTAGCGCCAGCACTGCGCGTACTTGCGTACGCCGTCAAGTGCTACCCCGCATGTAATGTTTGACATAAGGAACACGATGATATCGATGCATATGACGATGACTATTACTAGCACAGTGCCAAGCGACGACGGAACATGTAAATAAACCGTTTCAAACTTGTGTTCAAACTTGTGTAGAAATGCGTGTTGGTGTGCCCTTGCTCACGTGAAGAGAAACTCTGCAACTTCGCTGGGCATCAAGCCTTGCGCGACTTTGTGCAAGCTCCGTCAGTTTTTTTTTGTAGTGTGCCTTTTCTTCAACTCTAATGTGTACTTAATAACACTTTAAATGATGAAGCCTAAGTATCCAAAATCTTATGCGTTGAATGCTAGAGCATTCAACGCATAAGATTTGTTTATCATGTTAGGTCGGTTATTATACCGGATTTAATCTTTTACAATGACGGATTTACTGCTTCTAGTGAAATTGTTTGCGCCATTAGATCTTCGTGATGTACGTGTGCCTTTTTTCCCGCAACGTGATTCTGTAATTTGGTTTCCTAGGAGCTTGTCTTGTTGAAGCCATTTGCATTTATTACTCTTGTTGCTGAAATGCCCACACAGACGCACCGGAACAGCGAAAGTACTAATCGTTTTAGAAGCCCGTGTCTCCGTTAAAAGTGAAGCCACCATATTTTTCACCATGGCGGACTGCGTGCGGAAATATAGAAATGAAAATTTAGAGTCATTAAACAATATGAAGTTAAATGACCAGCGAAGCTGTACATAACACACATCCCACACATGTGTAAAGAATGTAGTCGTATTTAACTTTCCCATGGATGGTGAAACTTTCTTGTGCGTTGTCAGATAAAGGTGAGAAGAAAAAGACGGTGTTTCAAAATTCTTGCACCCCTTAAAGATCGCGATATTGTCGAAATTAATGCCGAGGCTTTCACTCGCGCCCCTCATAGTCCACGTCTAGCTTAGGCCCGTTAAACCCCGTCTTTTTGAAACTCTATAGTTGCTGCAGCACTCCGGGCTGGCGGGACGTGCAATAATTGAGGCACTTCGCACCAAAACCACGAAACTGAAGTGCAAAAATAAACAAAAGCAACCACGCTGCCTTGCAACTGACGCCTTCATACATTGAAAATATCCGCGCAGTAATTCCCTGCCACACATATTTTTAAGGTGGCACATGAGAGATTACGCACCGCCTACGTGCCGCCCAGAAAACCTCATCATCACGCTGCGCGACAGCGGATCGATAGGACACAATTTACGCACTGCTGATCTCAACTTCACGGTGCCACGCAGTCGGGCTCGGTCATGGCTCGGTCGTGTCGATAGTGGCAGTCTCTGCTACGTCGCCCGTTACCTGCACGTGTTTGGGACCTAGGTTTTCCTAATGGCTCAAAGCGCGGAATATCTATACTCTATCCGTGCATACTTGCGTGCACCCCTCCCTCCCCTGTATATCTAAAAAAGTGATCGAAAACACGTTCTTACCATGCCGTGAAGTTTCACGTCTGGTTCTCACAATATGAATCTTGGAATTCAATAATCGAAGTGTTATGCGAACAATGTCGCACTTGGTGCAAAACGAAAATTTCCCAGTCAGTTGCGTCACTTTTGATACTGAGGGAGGCACGTGTGACTCTGAGGCGGTAACGCCAAAGCTTGAAGAAACGAAAACGCCTTTAACAACAGCGCCGAGAGACAGACAGATACACACGAGATAAGTACTGTTCAGTACTTTGCATAGTTCGCTGCACTAAACTAAGGTGCACAACATATAAGCCAACATCAAATTCAGCAAGTTGTACAAAAGTTCCGAAGTAAGATACGCTGCCCTGGATAATGTAGATGAAAGGGCGTGTGCAAAATATAGATTTATCCGTTGCTTCCACTGGAGGAGCACGCAAACTCCTCTTCGAAGTGAAACTGTGCTTTTCAGGACAAGCTGCGTGATAAGAAAAGTTCAAGATGCTGCACGTGTGCTCGAAAACGGTAGTCCACCAAAATGAATCTAGACGCTCGCCGACCTGAGCAGAAGGTAACTGCCCGCGGCTCTCGGGGAAGTGTCTGGGGGAGAGGGGCTTCGTTTATAGAATAGTTTTTCGCGGCCCACTTCGTCGCTTTCGCTAGGCGGTGGTCTAGAAAATTGAGTTTTCCGACGCGTGCGGCCTTTCCTGCTTTCAAAAACATTGCGGTGCGTAGCTGGCGCTTGTTTGTAAAGAACGGCTATTCGGCCGTCTCAATTCTGTTTTCTCTCTTGACTCGAACCAGTTTGGGATCTGAAAGACGACCGGAATTCAATATCGGATGAGCTTCGCGCCACGATGTGTTCAAGAAAAGTTGGAAACATTTGTTATCTCTCTTTCGAAATACTTGGCAAAGAGGAGTGCGGCCTAAAAGTACGTACTTATACGCACGCACACGCGCGAAAAAGGGTATGCAGGGCTTCTTGAATCCTTCAACTACTACGAAAGAGACTCAACTCATCTATCAGCCACTTCGTCGACTAGACGCACACAAAAAATGGTTTTGCTTAGTTTGTCCGCGAAGCAGTAATTACAAAGTTGGCGCCATTTGGTCTCTTCGTTTCCAAATTGGGAAATAGGGTCGCGTCCGAAAAAAAAATGCACATACATGCACAAAACAGGAAGAAAGGCTCGTTGAATGTTTCCCATATATGCGAAAGAGACCCACGAGAAGTGGCTTTATTTTGTGTGGGCAGCCGAAATCGCAAAGTTTAGTTCACAGAAGAAAGCCCTGAAGGAAATTGTTTGGCGACAGGTGCTGGTCCAACAAACAACAAACAAATCAAACACTTTGTACTCTTTAAGGCTGGGTATTGCAATGCCTCCATATCTGCAATGCCTCCCCCCCCCATTTCTCCCGTCTCAGTTGGTCCACTTCCGCGAATAAGAACGTGACGTAGCCGGGGTTGAGCTCACAAGACGGTGTGGGGGAGAGGGGAGTATTGTACCTTCGTTGCAGCGCTAAAACCACGGCTCCACGATCACATACTCAAAGAAGGGATCCAAAAGCCACGGTAGACCGATCAGACAAGTGCCCCCTCAACGCAGCAGCTGTTGCCTTCATAGAAATAGTTGCAGTTGATGATCCAGTACACTTCATTTGGATGGGTATTGAAATATCTAGCATCTTGGCTTGCCTTGGTTAGTCCTCGTGATCTGATGTCGAAGGATCTGAATTGATTTAGCCAGATTTCCAGGGCTAGCGTACACTATACGCTATCGCAAATAAAATTCCTGTATATAGCTCCCCTAGGCGAGCAGAGTTGCGCGTCCATCCGCCATCGAGTACCAAACTTGCGCGGGAAAGAATCTGTAAGGATGTAGGAGCCGCTGCCGGGTCGCCGAGCCAGTGGCAGGGTGGGGAGGAGTCGGCGCATGAATGTGCCAGCAACTGCGGAGCAGTGAGGCTGCGGGGATGGTCGGTGCTTATCACCTCCTCTGCTGCAGCCACCGCAACCGCCACCGCTCACTTGAGCAGAACTGGCTGGAAACGGGGTTTTGCGCGCAGCACTGATAGCGGGCTTTCCTGTGGTAAGGTGGAACCCACGTTATGTGGCAATCAGACGCGCAACTCTGCTGTAC
The DNA here is from genome assembly GCF_048455015.1 of Haemaphysalis longicornis. NCBI lineage: Eukaryota > Metazoa > Arthropoda > Arachnida > Ixodida > Ixodidae > Haemaphysalis > Haemaphysalis longicornis. The sequence continues at coordinate 130,121,218 of NW_027526295.1, forward strand.
GCAATATACAGGAACGCTAATCACGACGGCGCAGTTGCACCCTGTGCTGGTTACCCGGTTCCTTGAAGCCAGATCACTCCCGATCTCTTGCTCGACGTTCATGTTTACCATGAGAAGAGTTCTAATATACCATTGTTGAACGCCGTGCACATTGTAACGGCTAAATATGCGAACGCGATGCCCCCGTTTTTAATCATGTTCTGCTGAATGTCTAGCATTTGTTTACCATTGGTTTACTGCCATTTTTAGGCTACTGCTGGAGCCACAGGTTGCATAAGGCTGCGTTTCACCAATCGACAAATGCGGCACATCATTAAGGTTGATACCGTGCCTTGGAATGTTTGCCTATTTACATATTTACTACAATTTACTACAAAAAGTTTACTTATTTAGCTGCAATTTCTTTCATATCCAGTACAAACGTCGACAGAGAGAGAATAAACTTTACTACGTGCACCAAAATGTGCCATGGGGTCTTCAGTTCAGGACTTCATCGCAACCTCCTGATGCAACGTTCCTTTTCTCCAGCCGAAGCTGGAAGTCAGTACCAGAGCTGGACAGCCGCTTCACTCAGTGCTCCCGGAAAGGGTGCAAGATTATACTACTCTTGATGTTGACCGAACGTTCCCATGTCATGTGGTACAAAGTTTCTGAGGCACCACATAATTTGCATAGTGGGAAGTAGTGCGTAGAATAAAGCAAGTGAACCTGGGTGAGGTGAAGAAATGTATAAGTGTGGAGGAGCCACAGGCAGTGCTCCTGCCTATTGGTTGGGAATTTCTGGGCGAAAGGATGGGCCCATTTATCGTATTTATATTACAAAGAGGCCATGTGGCTGTACATGTTATCTCTTACTGGAAAACACGCTGCACTCACGCGCCCAAACACGGAAAAGTATGCCTGCGGTTTCACAACCCATTGCTACGTGCGACCCAGTGTTGCGGAATGGGCATCCCCATTCCATTCCAATTCCATTCCGGGGAATTACAAGTTGCCTAAATTCCATTCCTTTCAATTCCTCGGAATGCCCTAACATCGCCCATTCCCACTCCGGGAATTGCCGGGTAGTTCAATTCCATTCCTTTAATTCCTCAACGTTTTATCGGGTGATTATCAAGTTAGCAATGAACCCACCATTAAGCTGATGTTATTACACGCGTTAAGAACTGCTAAAATACGCAAAACACGTAACCAAGGTCGAGGGATAGTGTAAAAAACATCTCGTGCAGTGCAATCACCCTACGTATTCCCACAGGGGCAGTTCTCCAGGTAGTTATTATAATATTTGCATGGTCAGCATGTCTTTACAAGTTGTGATGCTTTATTATTGTTTAAGTGTGAATGTGTTAATGCTAACGTGACGAGATGTTCTATTTTTGTGCTGACAAAAGTATGGTTGAAGAAGACAATATATTCTTTAAGCAGTTAACACGCGCATGGAGCGGTCATGAATATGGTTAGAACTATAATTATGTTAACGAGGAACAGAACCTCCGGATCTGGTGGTATCAGTTGGAAGAATTACCGTTCGAGCACCTTGTCCTGCCTTTGCACCAAATACGGATCACGGGCCGCACAAGTCGTCAGCACTCACGCATGTCACGCGCGCCTTGAAAGCACGGATAGGTTCAGAACTTCCTGTGTTTGCGTGTGCGCAGGTATGCAATGTCGCCCTCGCCGAACATCTTAGTTACGTGCGTCAGGTATCATCCACTGCGCACGAGCGAAAGTTCAGGCTGGGCTTAGAGTACGCAAGAACTTTGTATGGGTGTCTCGATGAAAACCAATGCGCAGGGAGAATTCTTTTTTCTCTCGTTAGTGTATACTGGGATAGTGCATTGGTTCGTATACTAATCTGCGTCTTGCTTTGCTTTCTTTTAGAAATTTGGAGATTGTTCACACTTTAGCACCACGCAACCTTTGGCTCTAGCTAACTGAAGAAGGACTTAGAGAATGCGATGTGGCCTTGGACTCAGTGAGTCCAAGGTCTGCGTAAATAATTGTATAAATGAGGCCTGTATAACTAATTTGAGGAGTTGCATGCAGTGGAGTAGCAATGAAGGTTCCCCCAAGTGTCTTCTGGTCTGGGCGATCAACCAAAAGAAAAGATGTAAAGAAAAATGATAACGATAATAATAAGAGACGTTCGGCAGCCGGTCATTCTAGTGTTTTGGAAATCCCTACGCCAGAAAAGAGTGCGTAGGTGTCCTCGTTGATATATTGTACTGTTTAACGCGCCGACGCAACCCAGGCAATGAGGCGCGCCGTAGTGGAGGGCTCTGGATTAATTTTGACCACCTTAGGCCGAAATCTCGTATACAAGAGCGTTTTTGCTTTCGCCTCCATCAGGAAAGCGGCCGCCGCTTCCAGGAATCGAACCGTGACCTCGTGCTCAGCAGCCCAATTAGGTCTCCTCGTGAATTTTATATGCTGCAATAAAGGTCTCAAGCTGCTGTGAAAGGTCGAAAAAAAGCTTATTTTGGTTTCATTCATCAAAATTACGCAACAAAATGGTGTGAGCCAAATGGGCGCTTCGCCGTTCAGTTCTGGAAACACGAAGTGTAAATGACGGATGCTTCAGCGATCAGTTCTAAAAACAAAAAAAGTAAATTAATACAGTTGCCTTCTGCCTGTGTGTTGCGCTTGGCAAACCAGCTGCTTAAAAGAGATGTTTGAGAGCCGGTTTCGCTTCGCTGTCTGTCATTAAAAGAGATCCCGTGAAAAACACGCGTTCCACGTCAGATGACGTCACATTTACAACGAAAACTTCACTTGCGAGTCGGGAAAGCAAGGGAAAGTGGCTAGCATTCGCTTTCCGTTAGGTCGGAACCGTTTAGGAACAAAGCTTGCAGCGTGCAGCTTGCAGGCGCAGGCGTGACCGCAGTTCCTATCACACGGGCTCTCCTGGTTTTGGTAGATTATTGAACCAATATTTTAGGCCTTCGTAGACGCTGCTTCGGGCACAGGCGTCCGATTGTACAGGAGGACCAGTATTGCAAAACGTCCTGGGGGAGGAGGGGGGAGCGCGAAGGGAGATAGGGCGTAAGCTGATATGCGAAATTTCGCAGTGAACACAAGCACCGCCAGCGTCCCGATGACGGCGAGGTGGGATGCGATCACCGACGGTTCCGGACGCAAAAATCAAACGTGGAGCGTGGGGAGACAGCTCGCAGCCGGGGCGAAGGCGCCGCCAAGGCAAACATCACAAGGCGAAGTTGGTGGGAGAGATAGGGGGGATGCCACTGCGGTAGTTCCCCACGACGGATACCAACGGCTTAGAGCAGCGTTTATTAGGCGGAGAATCACGACGAACTTCGTAGCAGCGCTGTATTTAAGGATATAATTGTAGTAGAACCGCTGCTTATAAATATACCGCGCTTGTAATCAGCTAATCAGCCAATCGATTTTAATAGCACTGAGTAATTGTTAAATTCAAGGCTCCGGCATACTAATGTTTGAACTTCGGCTGGTGGAATCTGTTGCGTATTTTTGCATATTTCAACAAAAAACAGCGCATGGAAGAAAAAGTGTGCTTTATTTAGGAAAAACTACATGTAATTCCATTCCCATTCCATTCCGGACAAAAGGCGCTTAATTCCATTCCCATTCCATTCCTTCAAATATAGTCGTCATTCCATTCCCATTCCATTCCGGGGTCGAGAATATGTGGAATGATTCCGGATTCATTCCAATTCCGGACTTGTAACTCCGCAACACTGGTGCGACCAATACCAAAGCTGTTGCTAAATAATTGAGTAACAGAAATATGTGGGCTTTCATGTTTCGTTGGTGAGTCTGTTTGCAAAAAATATTTCATGTATTTTCGTCCCTTAAAATTACAATTCCAAATTTCCTGTTCTTTTAAGACATCCAGGAAATCTTCCTATGTGTAAAAATAGTGACACGGGAGATATTTGCAGTATTGCTCAAAAGTAAACTTAAAAAATTTGCAGCCTCCCATAAAGAAGAAAAGACCGGCAACGGGCATGAACGTGGCGGAAGCAGACCAGAAGCCACGATCCGGCCGTGGACACCAAGCGCGAGCTCAATGCCCGTCGGGACCCCAAAGATGAGGATTAATCATGGTGTAGTATGCTCGCCTTACGAAATAATGCTTGCTCTAATCCAAGCATGTAATCCCCTGAACTTCATTGCTTTTGCATGCGCGTTTCAGTATGTCACAATGGAACTACGCATGGGTAGCGCACCGTTGCGAAAAGCACCGCTTCTATAACATGGTATATATACTGAAACTAGTCCCCAGCTGATACACGTGGAATAACAGCGGACATGTTAACATTATTTAGCTCAACGCATGCCAACCATAGCTATACTCACGGCAAAACACAAGTACACAACTGCGGGGGTAAGTGATGTTTTAATTGCAAATGCACACCAAACAACACAACCCGCACTTCTACGTCAGAGTACAGCGTTGTTCCACCCTTTCTGGGCAGACGGCCAGCGCAGCTGTTATTTTCTTTCAAAGTAGGCCTCACTGAACCCCAAATATTGTGGAAAAAGCAGCTTGCAAAACCAAGCATGCGCAGATCTCCTCAAAGTCGGCTTCACTTTCAAACACAAATGCATTTTATAGAGGTAAATTTTCAATGGGGCATTACATGCCACCTATCATAAATGACTGCAGCTTAGCTCAGCAAACTTGGATGTGCAAAGCAAAAGCTTGGCTTAGTCTGGTTGAGTCTTGGTAAAGCTTGATGTCGGGCTAGTGTGTGTAACATGATTTTGAAGGTACGTTGCGCTTGCTGTGAACACAAAGACTTGCTCGGGAAAAAAACGTAGACTTTCACGAGAGGACGGCGCTTGGTTTCGGTTGGTTAAACCTTTGATTTAGCTGTATTGCCGACCACGTCTCAAAGCCGTTCGGTTCCGTGCAATGCTCACAGAAGGAGGCCGGCCGAACGCGGCGTTCCCAGGGGCGAACGTGGTGTTCATTCATGGCAAACGCACCGCACCGTTCATCTTCGCCGGGCGCGAGACGAGTCACATTGCCCTAAACGACCCAGCGGCGCATGCATGGGAAGCTGCGGGGCTGGTTGGCTGCCTCGGCCTCAGCGGCGGTCGCGACAGCTGTCGGCGCCCGCAGGCGCAAACAGCGGGCCCGGTGAAAAGGCGACGCGCTTCAAGGGGTGTGTCGCCGGGGGGCGCGACTCTGGTCAAAAGGTCATTTGCGGGTCCTCAACAAAATCTCTGGACGAAAGTAGTGAAGCTTTTCTTTCAAAACATGAACCGCAGGAGGCTAACAGGTGACTGAAGGGAGACAGCAGAAAAACGGCAAAAAGAAAACAATTGCTGAAATGTTCATTACAATATCGGCGGGGTAACACCCCCTCCCGCCCCTCCCGTGAAAGCACAGACGACTATGCGGAGTCCGCAGCAGCGACGTCATAACGCCGCTAACGTGGATAAAAAAAAAAGTTGGAAGGATAAGGCGCAGTCTTGCTATTCTCTCACCACAAGCAGAAGCTGTGGAGTCGTTTTTTTTTTCAGATCGTTCTGCGCATGTTGCGGTTCCACGTCCTCAGCACGATCAATGTGGCCTAACTTTGTTTGACATAATACACGTGTGAGCATGCAGGGGAGCTGGGTTATGAATGCTGCAAGCCGAAAATACATACAAAATGCAAAACAACGAGAAATGCATAACTGATTGTTTCGTGCCCGCCGATGTGGGTCAGTGGCTAAAGCATTGAGCTTCTTGGCACGAGGATTCGTTTTCCATCGCGTCCGCGTCGGCCGTTTTATGATCAAAGCAAAAAAAAAAAAGTGCCCATGTGTCGTGACTTTAGCGCCAGTCCAAAACTTCAGGCGACCAAAACTGTGCCGTAGTTCTCCACCGCGGCGCGCCTCATGCCGCTTGAGAACGGTAAATTGAATAATTTTTACCTCGCATTGCCAGAACTTGCGTATTCTGCTCAGGACTGCTGTCTGCACTTGTGCATAAAAAGCCTCACTTACGGACCAGTGCCGCTTGTGCCGACTTGTAAGCACTCCAGCAGCGACGAGAAGATGGCGCTGTCGCCCGCGGCACCAGCGTGGTTGCCCAACGACTAGCGGTGAAGCGCGTACAGCACGTCCACTTCCTCGAGGCCACTTCCACTTCATCCGAAGGCAGCAGCTCGTGTATCAGGCCCGGTGAGTAGCGCAGGAATTCGGCGCTTGAGAGCCACACCTGCAACGCCAGGACGGATAAGCAGGCAGAGAACATTGCTGTATGAAATATTGAGGCCGTCATCATTGCAGAAGTCTTCTCAGAAGTCTTTAACGCATTCAGTAAAAACAAGTATTGGCTTAGATCAGCTATGCCAGGATATTGCTTGTATTCATAAGCGAGGCGCGCATGCAGGCAACCGTGTGACTACGCCGTCACTCATTACGTCGGGCTCCGCGGGATGGCGGCACTTGTCTATGCTAAGCACATGACTGTGTTGCACGTTAACAAACTCTTCCTGAACGAACGCAAAGTATTGCCTCGGGTCCAATGTGAGCGCGATTAATAACATCTATGTTGACACCACCGTTCAAAATCGGGTTGAAAGGAAGCAGACGACGCACGCGGGTGTTTTTTATTCCTCGGTGTGCGGGCGCAGTTGCCCAGGCCGCGACATGTTCGTGGCTCATCGGCCATGTCTGTGGCCGTTTCCAGTGTTCCAAGCGAAGAAATTGACAGCTAAACTTTTCAACGAATACCACCTGTGCGTAGTGTAAGCTAAGGTTGAGCTGGTTATTCTTAGGTTTCCTGGTTTTATAGGTTTAGCTGATTATTATGCTTACTGCAGCTAAAACGACTTCTAATCGAATCAAATCTAATCTAATCCAATCGCGGCGGCAGGCGGCGGCTCCGGCGCGCCAGCTGTGCGCCGTGATACGTCACTGGTCCTCGCGCATGCGCAGCACGGCTCTCCAGGAGCCACGCGAAACTGCTGAAACCCGGCCAGTGTAGCTCACGCTACAAAACCCGCGGTGTAGCCTGGCTGCAACTGTCTTCACCCAGAGAAAAGATGTACACAATCCGCTCATTCTCACGTGGAGGCCGACATCGAGGCGCAAGACGTTGCCGCATTGAGGAAGGGTGAGAGGGAGGTCCTTGTACGAAACAAAGTACCGGTCGATCCCTCCCATTAACTTTCAAATTCATGCATTGCAGACCGGCACACAAGAATGGTGACGGCCATCAGCTCATTACGCTTTTGCCTAGGGCAACCAAAGCAGCCTACTGATTTGCCAGAAATACGGTATCAGTATCATCACAAACATATTGACAGTTCACTCAATCAAGGCTCCACCTAACACGAAGTACGTGCATGATGCTCTGCTTAACTACAGAAGACAAATATTCTTTCGGGACAGTTTTAATCAGCTTCCCTCCGCACCCTGGTCTGCCTCAACATTATTTCGCTTCCAAATTTTTAACTCCTGTCACAGGCTTCGAGCCATGGGCAACGACTTGCATGTTGTTTTTTTTTTTTTGCGAACGAGGATGTAGCTCGTGACCTCGTGCTCAGCGCCGCCATGTTTAAGCCTATGAGCGAGTGTGGCTTGGCGAGAGAAATGGTCATTCGATTTCATTACAAAAGTGGGGAACATGGTAAGCTTCGCGTGTTAGATATACAGCCTATACTCCGGGATTTTGTTTTGCTTCGTTCCTGCAGTTTGAAAACTATTACTATCATGGTGCAGAACATGGCATACCCGACGTGGTACATTGGGAAACCTTTACTCCTAGCGTATTGAGTTTTATATTTGGGCCGAAGAGGTAGAGGGGCATGGTATGCCGTGGCCTCACTTAAGTTCAAACGAAAAGAACTAAGGTCTATCCGCGTGAATTAAGATCTGCGATATTCCGTTCGGTTATAGGTGCATACGACGGACTTCCAGTGCGACGTAGAATGTTAATTAAAAGCCGTGCTGTGCCCCACTCCGCCCCTAAACCAACTTGAAAAATACCTCACTGCCTTGTTTACAAAAAGAATGCCTAATATTCACCCAAGAGAGCATTTTGCAGTTAAAAAAATCAGGGTAGTGCAAAAAGTTTGCACTTCTTGGGCTCTAACCCAGGCCGCTTGCGCAAGGACCCGGTATACTACTACGCAGGGCTACTGAGATGGAACAGTGGCGTTCGTTTAGCTGTTGCCCAAAATAATACGAGGAGTGTTCACAGTGAATAGATGATGGCGCTACGCATGTACAGGAATTTGCGCGAATGCACCGATTGGGGAACCGAATCCTGCTTAAGCGGTACCTAAAGCTGGGCGCATTATCATTTTTTCGCTTCTTGGCACTTCGTTCGACTCCACAGTAGGGCTACCTGACAATGAGCCTAACGACGGTGATAAGAAATACCCGGAGGGATGCATGCTGCCCAAGCTCAACCCCGGGATGTTTCGCGGCATTCGGGTCACAATACCTACAAAGTGTTGCACGCTCATACGCGCTGAGTACCAACACATCCCCACGGGTTATTTTGCTTTGTTCAGGTCCCATAATTGCACACTGTGATATAACTCCAAAGCAGCACATACTTATATATGTGCGTTGGCCGACGCTTTCGCAAGGTTTTTCTGTTTGATACTAGCCCCAGCACCGATGGGGTGTTACCACCATAACGATAAAAGTAGTTCGATTGTTAAAAAGCATAAACGACGGTAACGCGTGTCCAACCAACCTAGCAGGCTGGATTGTGCCGGAATTTTCTGTCGAGTTTCTCGTTTACTTTTACTTTGGATTGATGTCCTCTTGTTGCACCCTAACTGGCCCTAATTATATTTTGCCTCCACCCACCCGGTTTTTTTTTCAACTTTCATATTATTGTCACGTGTTTCATCGGCGCCAAGAGACGACTGTGAGGACGAAGAAGTGGTTGAGTGCGCGTGCTCTCTCATCATTGTCATTCTGAGCTCTGGCGCTCGCGCTTGGAACCCTGTGCTCGAGCTATCCCACTACTAGAAAAGTATCAACAACAACAACAACAATAAAGAGGCTCCGGCTGCTTGTACTGACCCGGTCGTCTCCTTCAAGGACCCCGGCTCAGCATCTGCGTGTTTATAGTACGCGACACTGGTAGAGGTGCGGGGTACGACAACCCCATGCAAAGGACCCCTTCGGCCAGCCCGGAACGGCCTAGCCCTGTCCACACACCTGTCCATTGGGCTAGCCGTCGCAAACGCGGACTGTCTCCAGAGTACGGTCGCCTTGGCTTCACGGCACCTAGACGTCAGGCTCTGGAACCTCAAGAAATGGCGCAAGCATTTACTCTGCAGGTAACTCTCCAACAGCCACGTACTCCGGCCATCTTTCACGCTGAGGTGTTTGAGGACGTCGAGGACTGGCTGGAGCAGTTTGAGCGGGTCGCATCGTTCAACCAGTGCGACGCTCGCCAAAAGCTGCGTGAGGTCTATTACGCGCTCGAACATGGTGCAAGGACGTCGTTCGAGAGCCGCGAGGCGAGGTTGTGTACGTGGGAAGAATTCCCGCAGGAACTTCTGGAAAGTTTCGCCACCACAGACCGTCGGGACCTTGCACAGCGGCTGTTGGAGTCGCGGATCCAGAAACCCAATGAAACCGTGACTATGTTTACGGAGGACATGGCGCGGTTGTTCAAGAGGGCTGACCCTGAAATGTCGGACCCGAGGAAGCTGCGCTACCTGATGCACGGCGTTAAAGAACAGCTCTTCGCAGGTCTCGTACGAAACCCTCCTCGCACGGTGAAAGACTTCGTCAGGGACGCAACAGCCATCGAGCGAGCCCTGCAAGAGAGATGCCGGCAGTTCAACCGCGTGAACGGCACTTCGTCCGGTACTGCTGGCGCCCTAACAAGTATGGCCAATGACACAACCCTTCGAGCCATCATCCGCTCAATTGTATGAGAAGAGCTGCAATTGAGTAGGATTGGCGGGCTGGAACCTGCGCCTGCCTCGGTTGCTGATGTGGTTCGCCAAGAGATCCGACAAGCGCTTTCGATCGCGGAGCAGCAGGTACAGCCGCCACAGGCTAGTTATGTAACAGCTCTCCGTCGCCTGCTGCCCATCACACACGCCACTGCCGCCCCTGGCGCCTCGAACCGACCCCCGACTCCAGAGAGCAGATTCCGCCACATCCTCTCGGTCCCAACAAACGAGTTCATATGGAACCCAGGTGCGCAAGACGGACGTTTGGCGAGATGACAACAACCAGCCACTGTGCTATCATTGTGGCGAAGCAGGCCACGTTTACTGCCGTTGCCCGTACCGTGAAATTGGGCTTCGTGGCTTTTCACCCGCCGCCTCACGACCTCGCTTTGGCCAAAGACCTGCGGAAATCGAAGCTTACCTTGCTGCCAGACAAAGTCCCGCGCCGATCCTCGCCGATGTGTGATGTTCGCTGTACCGTCGATGGTATCACCGAGCGTATGGATGCCCTATTGCTGAATCACGACATCGCAGTTGCTCGAGGCGAGCAACTCACCGCGGGCCGTGCGGAATTATTGCTGACCAATTTTGGCAAGGAACGCCGCCACATCGCTAAGGGTTCCACCGTTGCTTACTTCGAGGAAATCGCGGGCAACGATGACTGTTTTGTATTAGAAGGCACTGAACCTGGCGAAGGCGCTTCCGATCCTATCCTTGACATCAATTCGAGGTTACCTCACGCGGAGCAGCGAGCCCTTCGCGAGTTTCTAATGAGCTTCAAAGGCTGTTTTTCAGCATCGTCTGCTGTGCGTCAAACACCACCGACGAAGAATCGCATCTTTACTGCCGACCCTGTGAGACCTATTCGCTAAAACCCGTATCGTGTACCTACCAAGGAGCGCGACGCCATCAGAAGCCAAGTAGAACAGATGTTGCGAGACGACGTTATCCAGCCATCTCGGAGTCCGTGGGCGTCCCCCGTGGTTTTGGTAAGAAAGAAGGACGGGACATTGCGATTCTGCGTAGATTACAGGACGCTGAACCAAGTCACAAAAAAGGACGTGTACCTGCCGCGGATCGACGACTCCCTCGACAGGCTTCGTCATGCCCGTTACTTTTCATCGATGGATTTGAAAAGTGGGTATTGGCAAATCGAGGTTGATGAGTGCGACCGCGAGAAGACCGCCTTCATAACACCAGATGGTCTTTATGAGTTTAAGGTTCTCCCTTTTGGGCTGTGTTCCGCACCTGCCACATTTCAAAGGATGATGGACACGGTTTTATCTGACTTGAAGTGGCAGACGTGCTTGGTTTATCTCGACGATGTCATCGTGTTTGCACCCACATTTGAGGAATATTTGCGACGGCTATCTCCCGTTCTTCATGCCATTCGATCGGCCGGTCTCACGCTGAAAGCGGAAAAATGTCATTTTGGATGCCAGGAGCTACTTTTCTTGGGCCATGTTGCCAGCCACGCCGGTGTCAAACCCGATCCTGAGAAGATAGCAGCGGTGACCAAATTCCCGACCCCTGCGGACAAAAAGGCTGTTCGACAATTTCTAGGCCTTTGTTCCTATTAACGGAGGTTTATAGAAAACGTCTCAAACATCGCGGCCCCGTTAACCTCCCTCACCCGTAATGATGTCACCTTCCATTGGACTGGGGAGCACCAGGCTGCCTTCGAAGAACTCAGGTTTCGCTTACAAATGCCGCCGGTACTCGCCCACTTTGACGACGAAGCTGCGACCAAGGTCCATACAGACGCTAGTAGCGTCGGTCTTGGAGCTGTACTTGTACAGTCGCAAGACGGTGCGGACAGAGTCGTCGCGTATGCAAGCCGAAACCTTTCTCGGGCGGAGACAAACTATTCGGCAACAGAAAAAGAATGTCTGGCCGTTGCATGCGCGTTCGTAAAATTTCGCCCCTACCTTTACGGCCGCCCTTTCCAGGTAGTAAGCGACCACCGCTCCCTGTGTTGGATGGCCAATTTAAAGAACCCCACGGGACGTTTACCTCGCTGGTGCCTCTGACTTCAGGAGTTCGACCTAACGGTCATTTATAAGTTCGGAAAGCAACACTCTGACGCTGACTGCCTTTCACAAGCGCCAGTCGAGCACGCCGTCAATGAAGATGATGATGACGTCACGGCCTTCCTCAGAGCGCTGGACGCTACCATCTTGTCTCTGCAACAGATGGAGGACGAGGAGTTGCGGCCCCTTTTAGACTTTTTACAAGGCCGGAATAGCAACGTTCCGAGGCCCTTCGCACGTGGGTTGAAGTTCTGCTTGCGCAACAACATCCTTTACAAGCGAAACTTTGCTCCTTGCGGAAGAGACTACCTCATAGTAGCCCCCTCGTGTCTTCAAACTGAAATACTATGTGCGTGCCACGACCACCCAGCGACCGGCCACCTGGGTTACGCTCGGACGACGTCCAGGATAAAACAAAATCATTACTGGCCGAACCTTGCCGCCACCGTGAAGCAGTACATACGGACGTGCCGTGAATGCCAACGACGCAAGACTCCGCAGGGCCGACCAGCTGGATTACTACAGCCGGTTCAAGTACCGAAAAGACCACTTGAGCAGGTAGGCATGGATTTCTTGGTACCCTTTCCAACCTCTCACGCAGGCAACAAGTGGATAATTGTCGCCACCGGCAATTTAACGCGGTACGCAGAAACGAAAGCACTTCAGCGCTGCAATGCACTCTCCGTGGCCCAGTTTTTCATTGAAAACATCGTTCTGCGCCACGGCGCCCCGTCTATTGTTGTTAAGACAGGGGAGCAGCGTTTAATGCTGACCTTGTACGCGCCATAACGAACCTCACAGGTACCTCCCACCGGCAATCAACCGCTTACCACCCGCAAACGAACGGCCTGACCGAGCAGTTGAACAAGACCCTTGCTGACATGCTGAGCATGTACGTTGATGTGGAACACAAATGCTGGGACGAAATTCTTCCTTATGTGACATTTGCTTATAATACCGCCCGGCAAGAAACAACGCGCATGACACCGTTTGCACTTGTCCATGGACGCGAGGCAGAAACCATACTTGATGCAATGCTGCCTCACGATGACGGCGACGGCGACGAGGACGTCCAGAGTTTCATCCAGAAAGCCGAAGAGGCGAGGCAGCTAGCGTACCACCGAATCACAAAACCGCAGCTGCAGGATTCTCTCCAGTACAACGCCCGCCACAGGCACGCCGCTTTCGAACCTGGTGACCGTGTATGGGTGTGGACCCCAATACGACGTCGAGGGCTGTCGGAGAAACTTCTAAAGCGTTACTTCGGTCCCTACCGTGTCCTTCAGCAACTTAGCGACGTCACTTGCACCGTGGTTCCCGAAGACTGCACTTCAACAAGATGGCGTCCCTTGCGCCCGGACGTAGTGCACGTAGTGCGCATGAAACCTTATTTTTTAAGGACATAACACACCCGCGCCGGTTGTCGGTATGTCCACACAAGCATCGGGACGATGCCTCCTTTGGAAGGGGAGTAAATGTCACGTGTTTCATCGGCGCCAAGAGACGACTGTGAGGACGAAGAAGTGGTTGAGTGCGCGTGCTCTCTCATCATTGTCATTCAGAGCTCAGGCGCTCGCGCTTGGAATCCTGTGCTCGAGCTATCCCACTAAAGAGGCTCCGGCTGCTTGTACTGACCCGGTCGACTCCTTCAAGGACCCCGGCTCAGCATCTGCGTGTTTATAGCACGACCAACTATACTTGGTCGTGGTTTATACGTGACAATGTGCTGTAGACACAGTGCCGCGCCAGTCTCGCTTGTCATTTTCAAATTAATACCGCCAATACTAAACAATATTCTTGTCTACTCTAAGGTTACGGTGGCATACCTTATCTCGTCCAAGCAAACTACAGTGTTACAAAAGAAGGCACGCCTTTTTTCACTTTATTGCTGAACCGTGTTTCAAGACTTTACGCAAGTTTAAATTTAGAATTCCGTTTGGCCGCAGTGATAATAATTTCAAATAAAATTTATAGCATCTATTTATTCGGGGTATAGCCTGTTTGTCCTTGGGGGGTATTTCTACACCATCGCTTTGCACAACTTTTGGGGTTAAACTCACCTCACTAAAGGCGATCCCGTATGTAGGAAAGTGCAGCGTGGCGAACGTTTTCGCAGGGTACATATCGTGTGACTGCGAGCTCAGATACTCCCAGGCAGTTGTTCAGCTGTATTGCATGGAAAAGCTATGCTAGGCGGTCGTTTTAAGCCGATTCTATGAGCAGCATGTTGGAAGCATCGAGAAGGATCACCATATCTTCGCCATCCTTCACCCGCACCGCAGCAACGAAAAAAAAAACGTTGTGAAACGGCCACCTTCGTGTCAGCAGAGTGGTTTGATGACTTATTTCAGTATGATTTGTGACACCTCGCCCTGTGTAGTGTGAGAAAAAACATAGTTGACTCAAAAGTTTCGAAAGGCAGTCTGCTTGGAAAATAGATATTGGTACCACCGTAGAACCAATTGAGTGGAACATTGATTTTCTGCGCCATCCACGCTCGCAATGGAATCGTGGGCCCCGAGAAGGCCGCCGTAGGTATACCGGAGGGTATGATCGAATGCGCGCGTGTTGGCAATAGTGTGACTCAATTCCACAGTCCCCTTACCACCCGTTCAGCTTCACGATACCCTCAGTACCAGTCACTTTAAGACATCAAGAAAAATGTATTCCTTAGGCCTAAACTTATGCGTCTCGTGCCCTGTATACGCATTTTGAGTAGATTGGTCATCATTAGATGTCATTTTCAAGATAAGAATACTTAAAACAGAAGTGTGTGGGTGTGAATTACTGCAATCCTTTAATAAAACGAGTGATTCCGGTCACGATATGTGGTTACACGGTTCCGGCAACGCCGCATTTTTCTACAATTGAGCGAAATAATTTCCGAGTAAGCTCATGCATTAAAACAGAAATGGTATGCACATACAACTGTGCCTGATTTGAGGAATGACTATGGCCCTGACCTGGTGTGCTCATACAATATATTTTTATTGCACGATGGGTCAAAGCGGCCTTTTAAGCCGTACTACACATCCGTGCTTTCAAAATGATGCCCATATAAGTATATGAAAGGAAGTAAACGATTTCATAATCGAGGCACTATGAATGGTATGGGATACGAACAGGATACGAATACGAATGGCTTAGAAAAACGGCGAGAGCTATCAAACAGAAACTCGAAGTGGATGTGTATAGGTAACTCCGTAGCAGTAAAAATTTTGGTTGGCACACACTGCGCCATGCCTGTAGATACTATTATTCTTAAGATCTTTTTTTCATTTATTGCGGGGGCATTAAATGGCCATGTCGGCTTTGGCTGGTACAGAGAACCCAAGAAGCCAGACGGACTCAAGAGGTCCTAAAAGCAGCACTCCTCCCCAGGGCTGAATTCTTAAGAGACACGTTTATTCCTCGTCCTCCTCCGGCTAAATCATCGCGTCAATCGGCACCACCCTAAAGAGTAAGCGGTAAAGCACAGGAGGAAGGAGTGTAGAGAGCACGTGGCGGGAGCTGTTTTCGAGAGTGGCAAGAGCTGCCACCACGTTATTGCCAGGGGGACAAAGCGAAGACGGCTCTCCCCTGCCTTTGTGGTTCGGTGCGTATGGGGAGCATTCACCTGCGTGCACCGGCATTCATCAGATCTCTACTCTTATTTATTCTTGGACACCCGTTTTCTCGATAATCTTGGCTGCCTTGCCGCTCACTCGGCCATTCGCCAGATTGCGAACGGCCTTTTGCGAGTCGATCAGGATCCTGCACCAGGCTTCGGACATCGTCAGGGCTCCTGCAGAGCGTCATCAAAACACGAGAAAAAAATTGTCAGCGGTATGTGTCGGCTTCGCCGCTCATATAGTAGAGAGATGATAATCCCTGCTGTTTCTGCCCCACAATACCCTCTCACATCGAACTATTTCCACACACTCCGCCGTCACGATCATTCTTTCCTCTCTCCCTCCTCCCGTGATGAATGCGCTGGAGGTTTCTTCAGTTCTGTTTTCCCGGCTTTTCACCGTTCGCGCGCCATTTGTTCGAATATATCCGTTATTGTTTTGTCCGAACAAGTCGAGACATGTTTTAGTTAGCGTTTGCTTTTACGTCGCCGTTTCAGCAGGTTGTTTTTGTTACGCTTTCTTTCGTAAAAACCAGTTCAACGCGCATTCTTGACTAAAAGATGTCCGCGGCTACTGCCTACGTGCTTGTATTTTGCCTCAGCTACGCCTAGATTCTCTTTGCGCTTAATTATGGGGACATATATAAGCCACGCTTCAATTCCTCGGAGCGTGCAACCCGCAATCCCTCTCCCCAATCTTTGTAGGTATAATTTAGCGAGGTATTGCCAGCCCACGACAGGCGATTCAATCCCTTTAATTCCGTCGCTGGTAATCTTCCAAAGAGCATCATTAGCTGCGAATTATCGGCAAAACTAGAAGAACAAACAAAAAGTAAAGGGCCCATCTCCCTGCGAGGGGGACTCGAGTAAATGCGTCGCATAGGGGGTGGGTGTATTGCGCTAACGTTTAGTGTTTGGGGAGTTGGTGGTAGTGAATGCGTTGTATCAGCAGCTTCTTGGCGTAGTTTGAATGAGTCAAGGATATAAGGCGCGTTCGTAGCCTTTCATTCTGTGTCGGTTTTGTGGCGCAGTGGGAAGAGCACCATGTACCTCGCGTTCCGCTCACAGGTAGTGAATGCGTTGTATCAGCAGCTTCTTGACGTAGTTTGAATGAGTCATGGATATAAGGCGCGTTCGTAGCCTCCCATTCTCTGTCGGCTTTGTGGCGCAGTGGGTAGAGCACCATGTACCTTGCGTTCCGCCCGCAGGGTCGTGGGATCGAAACCAGGCGCTGGTAAGTATTATTTTTTTATATACTGTAGGGGGAGTGGTGCGGACCTGTTGTTGAGAGCGAGGAGGGTAGCGTGATGCGGGAGAGGAGGAGTGGGGGAGAGGACGCACCTGGAACGGCTGTTGCGGACGCCGAGGCTCGCCGACAACGCCGAGTGACATCGTGAGTTAAAGAAATGCTGTGCATTTAAAAGACGTCCTCCGCGCTATACACACACACACACGCACACACACACGCACGCACGCAACCACGCACGCGCGCGCACACACTCACACACACGCACACACACAGACGCAGACGCACATGCACACACGCACACGCATACACACGCACACGTGCGCACGCACACGCACACGCACACGAAGACACCCACACGGACAAATACGAACCAGTAGCGTGATTGGCGAAATTGGAAGAACCGTGTGAAACGCACTGCGAAAGTGTATCTAGAGATGAATAGCGCAAAAAAGAAAACGAAGCACAGATTGATAAACAACGTCAGGTGCAGCGTCCTTTTCTTGTTTGCGCTTTTTGCTTGCCAAAACTGAGAACGGCACCCACTAACCCAGCATGAAGTTCCTGAGACTGTACGAAAGTTCAGAAACTGAATACGCTGGTTGTAGGCAGCGCAGACGGAAACTCGCGAGTGCAATATCTCGCAGTATAGGTGCTGTTTTCAATAAAGAGCGGATGACTTTTCAAAGCGAAACTGAGCTGTTCGCGAAGTGAGCGTACCGAATACAAAGGCTGCGCCTTTGGAAAATTCGAGGACGGAGCGCCTCCCCAAAAAACGTAGTCAGGTAAAATGGCCCCCTTGCCTATGTGTGTGGCTGACGAAAAGTAACTGCTCCCCGTGGCCTACTACGCTTCCGGAAATGAAGATTCGTTTCAATTGCAGCATATTTTTGTGGCTTCATTGCCACTGTTGATGCCAGGCGGTGGCGCAAGAAATAACATTTCGCTGTGCAAACGGAACATTCTGTTGTCTGTAGATTGCAAACGGTACCTCCGTTATTTTAAAGATCGTTTTTTCTGCTTGGCCGGCGGTGTTTCACTCCGGATTTGGACTAGTCTGAGATTTTGGCACCGGCGTTAAAACTACGAGGATATTTAAAACTCTTCAACGTCAGTGGGATGCCGATATCACAATTGTTTTGTTATCATACACCACATGCAGCTTCGCTGGTCATTCCCTTTTTGCGGCGCATCATGGTCGATGGTTAAGGAATGCGCTTCGTTCATATAGCTATGATACGGCGGGACCCAAATGGCCCTGTGTACTGCTGCATATCTCTACACTTAATAGGCTCTTGAGCAGAGGTCGGCGAACTCACTCATGAATTGACTCACTCAGACTCATTTGGACTCAAACTCACGAGTTTGAGTGAGTGCGAGGCTACTGTGGCAATGTGAGTTTGAGCTTGAGTGAGTTTGAGCCGAGTGAGCCCGACTGAGTTTGAGTACGCCTGTGACATAGAGAATTCTGAGACCATTTTGAGTTTGAATCCATTTTGAGTTTGAGTCCATTTTGAGTTCTCAGTACATTTTGAGTTTGAGCCCATTTTGAGTTCTGAGTACATTTTCAGTTTGAGTACATTTTCAGTTTGAGTACATATTGAGTTTGAGTACATTTTGAGTTCTGAGTCCATTTTGAGTTTTGAGTCCATTTTGAGTTTGAGTACATATGAGTAGGCTAGCAGGCAGCTATGGTTGGCTATTCAGTTTCATGCCTCGCTGTGGACTCGGAATTCAGGTAACCTGCGGGAACGGCACCATTCGCGATCCGCATGATCAGTTGGGAGGGAGGGGGTGTCTGATTTTTTTTTAGTTTCTTGTTTATTTTCATGACCCAAAGCACTTGCTGTATACCAAGTTTTCGTGGCTGGGCGCGTGAGTGATAATTGACTGGTCAGGTCATTAAAATGGTTGTCTTAACTTTTCCTCCTGATGGATCCACTAAGAGAGTGGGAAAGGGTGGTGGGAAAGCACACTGCGGCGCTTGCCTACTGGTTGTTCGCCTGCTACTGTTAACGGCTTGATATACTAGGTGTAAAAAAGGAAGAGGTGAGAGCCGGGGGGAAAAGGGGGTGGGGGCTGTCCCTTCTGCTGTTTCAAATGAAGTAGCTGAATTGACTGGGCAACGCCCCTTTAGACAGAATAATGACCGCATTAGATTGGGTGAAAAGTCAAACTAATGACGCTAAGGCGTGTAAGGTATCAAATGAAAGGTCCCGATTAGCGGAATCACGTGGGGTAAATAAAAAAAAATGCTTCCTGATTGTAGCCATCAGGCAGTCATAATGAGTCATAGATTGGGTTAAAATTCAAAATGACGCTGCAATGGCATGTGGGGAATCAAATTCAAGATCTCGATGTGGGGAATCATTCGGGACAAAAATGAGTTATGGTTATATCATGACGTAGTCATGGTTAGTCATAGATTCGATTAAAATTCAAGTTCATAACGCTAGATCGTGTGGCGTATCAAATTAAAGGTCTCGATGGGGGTAATCACGTGCTTCCTTATTATTATCATGACATACTCAAGGTGCGTCATAAATTAGGGTAAAATTTACAATGACGCCACTGGGTGTGCGGGGCATCAAACGGAAGGTTCCGAGGAGGAAAATCACGTAGGACCAAAATGCGGTAGGGCTATACCATGAGATAGTCATGGTTAGTCTTTGATTGGTTTAACATTCAGATTGATTCCTCTAGGATGTGCTGGGTATCAAATTAATGGTCTTGATGAGCGGAATCACGTGGGAGAATTACAAAAATGCTTCCTGGTTATAACCATGATAGTCATGGCGAGTCTTATATTGGGTTAAAATTCGAAGTGACCCCGCTAGGGCGTGTAGGGTATCAAATTTACGGTCTTGACGAGGAGAATCACGTGGTACAAATAAAAAAAGTTTCATGGTTCTAATCATGAAATAGTCATTATGAGTCATAGATTGGGTTTAATTCAAGGTGAGGCCGCTAAAGCATGTGGGGTGTCAAATTAAAGGTTTCAGTTAGGGGAATCACGTCGGATATTTAAATAATGCGTCCTGGTTACAGTCATGAGAGTCATGGTTAGTTTGACTGGTATGAATACCATATGATCCTGCTAGGGTGTGTGGGGTATGAAATTTAAGGTATCGTCGAGGGGGATAACGTACGTGGGACAAATATAAAAACGCTTTCTCGCTATAGTTATTAGGATATAGCAAAAGGTAGCTTTCTTTAATTGCTGGGTCGGGTTTAACCAAAATTCCTTGCCAACCCGTAAGGCAGTTGTGCTATACACATGCGAAGGCTTGTCTAGAGATGTCCACCAATGTGGTATATAGTAATAGAAATACTGACGTACAATTGCTGAATTATCGAGGCCGGTTAGCATGGGGTAAAAAAAAAGCCATGCCAAGCTCACGAACTTGAATCACCAGACTCAAAAACTATCTGCTAATAACTTCCATTCAAACGTTACTTCCTCCATTTCCCCGTGTCCCAACAAACAAGCAAATCCTTCGACACATATGGTGTCGTGGAAATTGTGGACCAGCATAGGTAACAGGGGGCATCAGAGCTTATCAGAAGGGCGAATTTCACATTTGTTTAATAATAAGCCTTGCGGCCGTGTTTCCTGTCCGTAATTTCCTTCCCACAGTGTACCAACGTGCACTCGAATCCAGAATTGGCCCATTCCATGTGAGAGATTAACTCCTTGCTAGAGTATAGGAGATAGAAAGGTAACAGAGCCACCAAGACATAAACAGAAATTGCGACAGAAGGAAAACACTTCAAAACAATAAGCAAGCCTGTCAAAACCGGCACATGATAACACTGTAAAGGAAAAGAAATAACTCGGGCTCTGCAGTTCTCCAACGACTACATGTCAAACACAATGAAAGAACAGATAACTGACGCAACACACACACACACACACCCACCCACACCCACCCACACACACACACGCACACACACACACACACACCCACCCACACCCACCCACACACACACACGCACACACACACACACACACACACACACCCACACCCACCCACACACACACACGCACACACACACACACACACCCACCCACACCCACCCACACACACACACGCACACACACACACACACACACACACACACACACACACACACACACACACACACACACACACACGCGCGCGCACACGCACTCGCACTCGCACACGTACACGCACACGTGTGCATGCTGGAAATTAACAGCTGGGTAGGGTGGCGGTAATTGCTTACAACGATAGCTTGGTGCTTTTCCGAGCTACGAGAGCTCATCCCACCGAGCAAATGCTAATAGAAACTATTACAAGTGTCTCAGCAAACAACGAGGCACTTTTCTGTTTGTCCCACGTGGTTTTCTTCCTCGAGACCCTCAATTTGATACCCCACATTATTTAGCGCCACATCTCTCTGAATTTTAACCCAATCTGAGACTATTCGTGACTGCCGTGTTACACAGTTCGCCATTTTTGGTATTTTTTCTTATTTTTTTCTTTTTTTAGATTTTTAACATTTAGTTTGATCAATTGTCTACATTTCCGCTTTTATAATGATTACAGGTTGAACTTCCGTGATATCTGCATTTTTGTGTAAATGCAGGGCGTTACTCGATCCTGGCGGGGGTAGGAGGAGGGGGTACTCGGCAAAGAATGCTACGCATTAAAAAAGCAAAGGCATATCCATGAACGCCTCGCGCTTCAGAGATTCGCGGGAACAGTTCGCTTTCACACAAACGTTCTTTCAGGATGCAGAGCAAGAATGCATGGAACCGTAACCCTAAACAGCTTCGCCGTAAATGAACGGAGCCGAGAGCGCAGGTCCCCTCGCCCAATCTTGCTTGTTTCGACCCAGGGACCCAGCACACCATCGAGTCTGGACCGCCTCTGTAATAAACACGAACACGGAGCCTACATCAAGAGTTTGGTGTCCAATATATATGTAAAATTGCGTGCAACCAGCGCTAGTCATTATGGGCAGCAGGTAAAGCTGTATTAAATCTGCAACGAAAATTGTTTCCCACCTCACAGGAGCTACGGTGTCATGACGTGCCGAATGCAAGAGTTTCAGCTCACGCATTTGCACCCGTAATATTTTTACCACCCGTGAATTTGAAAACACTGAATGCTAATGCAATCAGAGTCCATCTGAGCCCGAGTAAATTCCTAGCACGAGATAGTTGTGAGGCCATTTGAGTTCTGAATTCATTTTGAGTTCTCAGCCCATTTTCAGTTCTTAGTACATTTGGAGTTTTGAGTCCATTTTGAGTTTGAGTACATTTTGAGTTTTGAGTACATTTTGAGTTTTGAGTCTTTTTTGAGTTTGAGTACATTTTGAATTTTGAGCCCATTTTGGGTTTCAGTACAATTTGAGTTGAGTACATTTTGAGTTTTGAGTCCATTTTGAGTTTGAGTACATTTTGAGTTTGAGTACATTTTGAATTCTGAGTACACTTTGAGTTTTGAGTACATTTTGAGTTCTGAGTACATTTTGAGTTTTGAGTCCGAGTGAGTTCTGAGTTTTGCGCTCAATGTGAATTTGAGTTTGAGTGAGCGCAGATGTGCTGCTCAGCATTCAGTTTGAGTTTGAGTGAGTGGTGATTCGAAAAAAAAATTGTGAGTGAGTTTGAGTGAGCCGCGCCAACTTTGCCGAGGTATGCTCTAGACTGCCCGTAGGTGTGGCAATACTCCAACCTTTGTTTTTGCAGCTAGTTCATCGAGTAAACTTTGGCGAACATTCGGCAGCTCTACCAACACGTGCCCGGCTCTGGTGCGGACAACGGGGTGTGCTATCTATTTCCCGCCGACGCCTACATTTTCAGGGTAATGTACCAACAAAAAAATAATTGGACACCAACCACTTCTACACACGTTACTAGTTAAAGCTGCGCCTGCTTTTTCTGTGAAAGGTTGTGATACACAGTTGAATGTCGGTAACAACCTCATAATACTCTTTTGATGCGCATAGTAAGACGAGAAAGAAAGCTGATAGTTCTTGCAGTTTATAATCTACTTTCACAATGCCTACCGACTTTCTGTACGGTGTGTATTTATGTATACCTACAAATTGCAGAGAAACTGCACACACAACTTGAATAATTCTCGCACAAAGTCACGAAGTTGACTCCATACTTCCCTGATGCTTTTTTGTACATCGCCTTTATTGACTGCATTGTGACATTCAAAGGGTTCCTTTGTGAAGGCTGACAACGAACGGCCCTTTTTATCAGCGTGTACTGCTGTAGAATACTAGCTAGACGCTCGCCTATTTATTGTTACAATTTCATCCCGACACATCTCCCGAAAGTTGTCAGCCGTTCTAGTCATGAAGTACTGGAACGTACGACACAAGTTAATGGTGTCATTCTTTTCAATCCTATGTACTACAGAAAAAGAAGGGCAAGGCCACTTAAATCGCAACCGAAATGGTCCGCATCAATACTCAGGCGAACTCTGTTCAAAAAGTAGTCCCTCTGTGTGCCTTGCCAAGGCATAAAACTATCAAACATTTTGAAAAGCTATGCTGTGTCCTCGTTCCATTCCCTCAAAAATTGTACCCCGTAAAGTGTGGTAAAGGTATTTGTGGTTGAAACATTTAATGACATAGCTGTTCTGTGACAGTGGTTTTTCACTGTATAAGGATCTATCAGACAACCGTGCGGTCTTTTCTTTTGATGCCAAAAGAAGCGGGGCCTCCAGTTGGCTATTGTAAATTAGAACTTGTATTGTTTACTCTTAATTTCGAGTCTCATAGCGAGAAGTAACTTGCAGTAGCTTTTATCACCGTACCCATCACATAAGAAGAAAAAAACGAAAACCTAGATTGTTAGTGGAAATCATTGTTTTTAGCGCCATTTTACATTAACTTGCTCCTGAAGAGTGCCATTTAGGAACTCGGTGGCCTTATGCTTAAAAGGAGCCAGCTCTTTGTAGATGGAATAGAGAAACTTATCAACTGTCCCGGCCACTTTAATGGCAGCTTCACGCCCGTATTTCCCTACAGACATGGCTATCGTCTTCCGGCACCATCGAAAATTCCCCGCATTCCAGGCCCTCATAAAGCATCAAAACATTACTACAGTACATACTACATGATCGATTTGTGCAGGTTTCACTGGACGAGAGCTCCCTGCTGAGCCATCAAGTACCCTCCCTAGGGCCCGGTAGGCAGGGCTCCTTGACTGGTCATCCGGGTAAGATGGCCCAGTTTGAGACGTGCAGCCTTGTGCGCGGCTACGAGAGGCTGGCTTTTCTGATACCCTAATGCGGCTCTACAACGATTCGAATACGTGAACCCACTGATACAGCGGCTGAGGACGCAGGCGACTGTACAAAAATTCCTTAATTGCGTGTTTTATCCCCGCTGTCAATAGGACGTTATTGAGAATATTCCTTTCTCTATATCACCAAAAGCAAGCGCTATAAAGCACACTTTAAATGATGCAAGTGTTAAGATTAATGAGTACATTACGGAGCAACAGTGATGAGTGTCGCTGCTCGTTACTTCGATCACAGTCGACTCAGGGAGCTCAGTAAACTGATGACCCACGTTTGAGGGGACGTCTTCTGACAGCGAGAAAGAGCAACAGCTCGAGCTACCCCGACCTACTCGGAAGTGGCAAAGTCTAGACCTATATCAGTATCACCTAAAGTATACTTGAGATAAGTGGAATAGGTTCATTGCGTACGCAGATAAGAGGTTCATTGTGTACGCAGATAAGAGGTTCATTGCGTACGTTTCGGAAAGCCGGTTTCGAAGCCCATGCGAACTGTTCGTGCAGACGGTTTGCATTGCTGATTTGAAAACCGTTCCAGATACTAATCGTTTTCGGTTACGTTATTCCCGTGTAAATTCTAACGGAGCCCATCACGCGGTATATACCAGGAGGATGTTTGCATTAATACTGTGCTGAAGGGGTGCTCACGTTGTAATGGTAAAAGTGCAGGGTCTGCATACACAAAACGCGATATCGCGGCGAATAACATGCGAAATAAAAAGAATAAAGCAGTCTTCCTTCGTTTATTTATTTATCAATTAATTATTAGTTAATCAATCAATTGATTGATTGATTGATTGATTGATTGATTGATTGATTGATTGATTGATTGATTGATTGATTGATTGATTGATTGATTGATTGATTGATTGATTGATTGATTGATTGATTGATTGGCCGACCGACTGACTGACTGACTGACTGACTGACTGACTGACTGACTGACTGACTGACTGACTGACTCTGGCATATCCACCTATAGAGTTGCCCAAATCATTCAGTTGTAAAGGCAGCAGCTGCGTACGACTGCTTATGCAAATAGTTCAGGAGGAGTATTCACGTTCGTGACTTGCTGTGCTTGAACACGACGATCTTTGATAGTGACCCACGCGACTGTTTGGCAGCGTGCTGCATTGTCGGTAAGTAAGGACGGGTCCTTACGACAGGTTGCGCTGAATTCATCTCAACTAGAGCTACTAGGTGGTCCGAAGTGCAGACTATGGTAAATGCAGGTGGCGCAATAAGGATTTGGAGGATCTTCAGTTCCACAGGGGGTGCTCTTCGCAGCAGAAGATGGTGTTGGCTGGCCTCTTGGGAAGCGGTGATAATTTTTTAGGCGAACAGGAGGTGTGCGAGTAGATACTGTGAGCGTAATGGCAGCGGCTTCCAGCTGAGGTTGAAGAGATACCAAGGTGGGTAGCTGCTTTAAGAATGGTGTCCTCGGTTCCGGTGACCGCCAATGTTCTGCAGGGTTGGTAGGTTTCGGGCCATATCGGTTCATTGTGTGTGGGTGCGGGGACTACTTCCATTGGAGGTATGGTGCTCTTGCTCTGCGCCAGCCGTGGTTTTTTTTAGGATCCACAAAGCGTGTAAGGAGGGTCACTTTCATACTGTTCTTATTTTCAGGAGAGAGAGGTACAATTGATGAACGGAAGCGTGCTCTACATACTTTAGGCCCAGCCAAATTGTTCTTCCCGTATTTTTGAAACCTCATTCTATTGTGCGATTTTACTACTAAAAATGTACACTTTGTGTTGTTTTAGCGTCATATATCTTCTTGATATATGTGCGAATGGGTAATATTGTATACGAAAAAGAACACTGAACTGTCTAATGTCTTTTAGTCGCCCAATTCCTGCCATCGGACAACGGCGTCGTTGTTTTGTTTGAAACAAGTGGTAATTGAAAATAGATATTCAATACATTTAGGAAAACAAAGGTCATTCTTGATGACCTATTCACCTATTATCGTCGTTCAATGGGAACAAGGGTGTTTGCTTGATATTGAGTGGTCCCGTAGAATGAATGTCACCAAGGAAAGCAAAGTCAACTAGGCTAACACAGTGAACAGTTTGTATCCCTTTGTATTCCGTATTAAATTATACATACAAGAAAGAACCCATTAAACACCCAAAAAGACATTTGGCCCCGATCCTGACAGCAACACTCCTCATTGTTTTGAAGCAAGATCCTTTTCTCTTCCTTCTCCTTTTCGTATTCGTTTACTTTGCCTGCACCACATCCTAGAAGGTGGCTCCTCAACGGAATGCTTCAGCGTAGGCTTCGTCATACGTGCGCTAACGTCAGCGGGTAACCTGGTTGGAGAAACTACGCGTTACGTGTCCAACCTTCCTGCCGATCCGTCAGAGTGCTCCAATCTACGTTTCCGCAAGGCGCTGTAGTGTGCGGTGGTAGCTTCTCTCTGGTCTGTTCGGGTACGCATTTGGCTTTGAACAAAATACGCTCAATGCGCAATGTTGCCAGATCACGCTTGTAACTGCGCACCTGGCGCAGTTTCGTTCAGAAGCTATGGCAGGACAGAGCGTCGTTGTCGTTCTTCTGAAGATCTGCGACCATGAGGCCACTACTGCTTTCCGCACATGCCGGATGTTTGGCTTCAGAGACTTTTTTTATTATGTCAATAGGTATCTCTGGAGCGTTTCTGATGTCATCGCTGCCCGTCTCAACGCAAACCAATAAGCAGCTCGGGTTGTTTTGACGCAAGTCGGCGTCATTGCCTAGCGAAGAATAGTGAGAGCCAGTGATTACAACTATTCTTAGTTGCCAAAATGAGCACGAATAAATGGCTATGCTTTTCACGCGTGTGGTATCGGCCAATACCGTATTCAGTAATAAAAAAATAATTGCTGTAAAGTTTCCGACTGCAGCACCTAAATGCTTCTCTCTAACTCACCACAGCTACACGCCATACGGGCATTGGACTTACGCAAAGCATTCGATGACGTGACACACCATTTCATTCTTCACAATTTCGAAAGCCCGCATTGTAGCCACAGAATGTACAATTATCTTTCGAAATTGTCTTCGTGACCGCAGCATAACGCAGGTTTTCGTGTCTGCAACATTTCAACCCGCCTTTATATAGACATTCGGATTATGCTCACCCTCATTCCCAGTATTAAATATGGAATTTACACTGACATCACAACATAGACAACAGAAGGTGCTCCATGCGAAAAGGATTGATTGATTCAGTCAATCAACCCTCCACCTCAGGAACCTCGACCTCAGGAACCTCGACCTCGACCTCAAACCCTGGCTCAGCAGCGCAGCACCTTAGCCGCTAAGCCACTGAGTGTTCTCGGCCTCACCATTCAGAGTAATTGCACGGAAGCTACGAGATCAAAGGATACAGACTCAGTGGCTAAGGCGTTGTGCTCGTGAGCACGGGGACGCGGGTTCGATTCCCGGCCGCGGCAGCTGCTTTTCTGATGGAGGCGAAAACCAAAAACGCCCGTGTGTTCGAGATTTCGGTTCAATCAATCAATCAATCAATCAATCAATCAATCAATCAATCAATCAATCAATCAATCAATCAATCAATCAATCAATCAATCAATCAATCGCACACTCACTCACTCAATCAATCAATCAATCACTCAATCCATCGTTCAATCAATCAATCAATAATCAATCAAAGGACACAGGTAGTTCATATACTAACTAACATTCGCAGTTTATTCCGCAAAAGAGACGACCTAAGTGCAATAATAAATGACTGTAGAGCCGATATAATCGCTTTAACGGAGGCTTGGTTGACGAGTAAAATATTTAATGGAGAGTCATTTAATTAGCTGTAAGGATAAGTATTTGATTTACCGCAGTGATCGAGGCGATAGAACTGGTGGTGGTGTGTTGCTAGCTGTTAAAGAATGTTATGAATGTTTCTCTATTCCCATCTCTTCTGAACCCGAAGCAATATGGTGCTGTGTGAAAGTGAATTTTAGGAAAATGATTATAAGTGTTATTTATCGCTTACCATCAACTGATTCGTCATTTAATAATGCTTTGCACGACGTATTAAACCTTATCACGGTTCGATACCCCCGAATAGCAATTGTTTTGATGGGTGACTTCAACTTCCCTAACATTGTCTGGTCCGCATCATGTCCGTTTTCTGATCTTTTTTCATACGAGTCTAGCTACTTCATCACTGTTTGTTCGGACTTCGTCTTGTCGCAGGTTGTTACCAACCCTACACGTGTTACACACAATTCGCCTTCCCTTCTAGACCTAATACATACGTCATCACCTCATATCGTTTCAACCATAACGCACTTGCTTGGTTTAGGTGACCACGATGTACTGCAATTTTCGCTTACTTTCCCCTGTTTGGTATCACAAAACGGTTTAAAAAAGATTAGAGATTGTAGCAAAGCCAACTATTCAGCCATGAACAGTGAACTGGCCGGTTTTCTTGACGATTTCTAGCCTGATCACCTCGAACTTTCTATTTAAGTTAACTAGAACATGTTTAAAAACAAAGTAAACGAGCTAGTTAATCCACACGTTCCTCTCGGACGCGTATTTAATAAAAAAGGCACCCTGGTTCAACCGAATTTTGTTACGTCTCTCCAACAAAAAAGAAACAGCTTTTCCGGAAGATAAAGCGTTCATGCAATGCAGCACACCCGTTAGCGTACAAGGCAGCTAGGGCAGCCTATTCACATGCCTTAAAAGTAGCTAAATCGACTTTTTTAAAACCACACTACCGAATATTCTTAAACAAACTCTAAGCATTTTGCACTATTGTCAAAGGCGAAGAGACTAACAGAAGTTCTTTGGCGACACCTTCTGGTGAACGTATTCCTAGCAGCTTATGTTCTGAAGTGCTCAATAACACGTTTTCCCATTCATTCTCGTCTCCCATAAACACCGACTTTCGTCCTGAGCTGGAGCCTAGAAATCATTTTCAAATGGATCCAATAGTTTTTTGCCTATGCGGGCCTTAAAGCAATAATTGATAATTTAAGCTAACTTCGTCTTGCGGAATTGACGGAATTAATAACAAGTTTTTGAAAAATACGAGTGCATATTGTTCCATACTTTTACAATGCTTATTTTCTTAATTTTGTAATTCTGGCACTTTGCCCAAAGACTGGAAAACAGGAAAAATTGTACTTTTTCACAAATTTGGTAATGCTAATAACCCATCAAATTACAGACCAATAACCTTAACCTCTGTCCCAAGCAAAATAATGGAACAGGTCATTTTTTCACATCTGGTAAAATTGCTGGACGACAATTGTTTCTTTTGTTTAAATCAGCACGGATTTCGAAAGGGTTTCTCCTGTGAGACGCAACTCCTAAAATATACTAATTACTTACATGTTTGCTTCGACTATGGTTATTCGGTTGATTGTATATTTCTAGATTTGACCAAGGCTTTCGATAAAGTTAACCACTCACTCCTTCTGTACGAAATGAACGCGCTAAATACGGACCCCACACTGCTTAATTGGGTACGCCACTTTCTCACATCACGCGTGCAATTCGTTACTGCAAATGACAATGACTCACCTCTGCGTCCAATTGATTCTGGCGTTCCCCAAGATCTGTCTTGGGTCCCTTATTGTTTTAAATTTACGTGGATGACCTGCCTAACAACATATCCTCTCAAATATGCCTCTTTGCTGACGACTGCGTGATATACCGTGGTTTCAAATGATACCGAAACCTTAATTATCCAAGGAGACCTCAACAACATTTCCCAGTGGTGTCGCATATAGAAAATGAACGTGAATACTAACAAGTGTAAATCCATGCGTGTTTCCCGCACTAACTTAGAGTGCAGAAGGTATTACCTTAACAAGAATTGCCTAGAATCAGTCCATTCTTACCGTTACCTGAGCGTCCACATTACTAACACCCTTTCATGGAAACCACATGTAGAACACATAACGGCCAAGGCTAATTGCACTTTAGGTTACCTCGAAAGAAATTTTTACTTAGCTCTGTCATCATTAAAATTACTGCTGTACTCCAGGTACGTTCGCCCAAAGTTAGAATACGCAGCTGCAATATGGGATCTAGGCCATGCTACACTAATACACGCACTCGAAGCCATACAAAACCGTTTAGCTCGTTTCGTCTAGGCTATCTATCATCGTACAGCTAGCGTAACTGTCATGAAGGCGACGTTACATCTTCCATTGCTTGCTAACCGCCGGAAGCAGTCTCGAATTCTTCCCTTCCACAAGATATTCCACCACAATCCTTCTTTGCGTTCGCTTTCGATTGAACCTGCGCGATTCATATCATCTCGATGCGATCATTCACAAAAGATCATCGCTCCTCGCTGTAACACAACAGCGTACCTACAGTCCTTTTTTCACAGGACCACCAATGAGAGGAATTGTATACCAGCCGCCCTAACAAGCATAGCCGACCCCATACTATTCAAAAATGCATTGTCAAACCTGGTTTAGTTGTTTCATGTATCACGCACTTCTCTTTTTCTTATTTTTTTCGCTCTTGCTTTCGATTTTTTTTTTATTTTGCATCTGCTTCCTAGTATACCTTTTGTGTATGTTTATTGTATCTGGCCCCTCCCCTCTGCAATGTACTTCAATGTACCCTGAGAGTGTTATCAAAAAAGAAATAAATAAATATTGTCACAAGAAGGGGGAGACGTTACGGGTGAGTAAAGACACGTTTGTAGCTCATACTGAACCTTTCGCGGCAGCGTCAGAGCACCCCATTTGTCTTCCTCCAAGTGAGGTTAGTTGATTGGTTGGTTGGGGAGATGATAACAATGGAGCGTACCCACTCTCTGGGTATTGGCCAATTCGGATAGTGATGTGATCGTGCAAGAAAGTTAATAATAAAAGCTAAGGAAATCACTAAGTGAGAAACTTGCGGAGAAAATGATGTTAACACTATTGAGAACCAACAGAAAGAAGTAAAATTCAATAGTCCCCATCGTCTTGAACGCGCGGCCTTCAAAAGCTCATGTTCCAACACGTTACACGGAATGGCCATCGGCTCAGGGTAATGCGACAGGCCGACCTCCCACGACTGACTGTGGTGCGCATCTGCACCAGATCCCCCTCCTCATATCTAAACCCCACTAAGGCGGAACCCAAACGTACGAACGCACTTCGACGGGCACAACTAAAACTAGCCCTGGGATTCCCGCACTTCACGTCGATGCAATAGCTCGAGTCGCCAACGCACTGCAGGAATTTCGGTTCCCGCACCGCCCGGAACACTGCCACCGACTCCTCAGGACCGACCAGAGCAGCGCCGACCTGCCAGACCTAGGCAACTCTGCGCTTATAGCAACATCCGCATCGCCGAAAATACAGGCCCGCACTACGTCGAACACCACGCAGTTATCGCCATCACCCCCTGCCAAGGAACCTAGACACCGATAGGCATGCGGAATGGCACCACATCAGGGCCGATGTTCCCAAACCACAGCTTTGCAGCGCCTTAGCTTAGTGAAATTCTATACTGCGCCGACGCACATCCTGCTGATCCCCCGATTACAAGATGTCTTAACCGCAGCTTCCAAAGAAAGCGCCCTGGAGTGAAGGTTCTTGGGAAAATAAAGCTTATTTCATTCCTTCCCTGCCTTCTTTCCCAAGAACAAAGGCGATAAGCTGTAAATGAGCGATATCAGCTCTAACTGAAGCACATAATAAATTTAAATGTGCAGTTTGTGCGCAGAATGTTTATGCACTCCCCTGGATGCGCTTTGAACGCCTCGCAATACGTCATCTCGTCCGTGGGTAAAAAAAAAACAAAAAGCAAGCTGCGGGCTAGCATTCACTAATTTGGTTAGAAGGCACGAAGAGTAACCCTTCCCTTAAGGTTGCGAAGAGTAACCCTTCCCTTAAGGTTGCGCGCGCACTACCTCTACGTACAAATAGTGTACATGTAGGGCTTGAAAAGGGGGTTAGACAATCCTTTAAGTCCCGGTAATAGACAAAACAAAACGAAGTAACACGAAAGATCATGAAGGTGGTTAGGAGAGAGCACGGTCATACCAAATGCAACCTTTTTCGCAGGTAGAAATCCAACCTTTTTTTCGCAGGTAGAAATGCAAACAAATGCAGCCTTTTTTCGCAGGTAGAATGGGCCGGTTAAGTGAATCAATTTCTAATATACTAGCAAACGTTTAAGAAATGTTGCTAACATTGGCATCCAATGTCATAGTAGTACTGAACGTGACACCCGGTGACTTGAAATAGTTTCCGTAGTCGGTAACACTGCCGCTTAGGTATAGAGAAGGAGGGTTAGCTACACGTTTTTTTTAAGCAGCAAAAGTAGTGCTGATGTTTTTTTTCCGTGTTGAATTTTAGTAAGTTCGATAATGACAATCTCGAGAGAAATCAAATCACCTGGTTCGCTGCGTCAGTCAAGTGTTGTATGTCACTGGAAGCGAAAAATATGCTGGTGTAATCTGCGTATATGTTTTTTGCAGGGCAACTGATTTGGGGAATGTCATTTACGGTGATATTAAAGAGGAGTAGCCCTAACATGATACCTTTAGGGACGACGGTTGAAATGCTCATAGTTTGTGAAGGAAATTTTTACCAGCCCCGTAGTGGAATCGCGCCCCGAGGTAAGATTCAATTAGGCCGAGGTAGTGTCCGCGTTTCCCATAGTGTTCTAATTTCGCTATAAGAACTTTGCGATTAAAGCTATCGAATGCTTTGGTAAAATAAAAGAAAATCGTAAAAAGTTAGAAGCTGGGTATCGAAATTTTTTAACATGTATTCCTTTTGGATAAGCAATGCTTGTTCCAAAGACCTGTTTTGTGTGAAATTATACTGACAGTGGGATATTATGGAATGTTAAATGATAAAGTTTTGAAGGTGAATGCGAATGAATTTCTCTAAGCATTTAGGAAAGTAGGGAAGTACCGACATTGCCCTGTAATTGCCTAAACTGTTCTCAAATTCTGTTTATACATCACAGCTACGCAAGCTAGCTGCACATCGGTTGGAAACTGCGCTGTCATAAGTGCGGAGTTGTATAGACGTTAGACATGGCTTAATTATCTCGAGAACATATTTTACTGCCCGACTTCGGACAGTTTGTGCATCGAGACTACACGTATCTCATTATTGTCTGCATACTACAAAAAATTCCTTTTCATTCGTTGGGCCAAAAAGGCGGATTCAGTTAAATAATTGCCTAAAAAGTCAAGCCTGTAAGCACTTAGTTGGCTTGGACGTACCTCGCTGAAGAGTTTATTGAAGTTGTTCGCCAGGTATGAACATAATGATTAGCCTTATTATATCTCTGCTCTCACGTTTTCTATTTACGAGCGCGTTTGAGCGCCTCTATTGTTTCCTGGGATGGGCAGGAAGTTGCTATCGAATAAATGGTCATAATAGGGCATCCTAGCTGGCTTCCTTTCTTTATTCAGACATTTGGGCAGTGATTTGTACAGTAATACTACGTCTTTATCTTTGGTTGTAATGAATTTAACGAACATCTTGTGTTTCTTTGTCACAAGTCTCGTAAGGCGACGTGTCATACAAGGTTTACGTGCGTTCTTATATGTCGTTATGTCTACGACAGGAAAACTGGTGTCGTATACCGAAAGAAAAAATTCCATGAACTTGGGATAAGCATCGTCGGCTGTAGTTTCTTTTTAGATGGGATCCCAGTTTTCCAACGCGATGCCATTTGTGATTTCGACTGCAAGTAGATGCTGGCAAGCATAGTTTTTCCTCGAAAAGAAAGGAAACCCATCGCCCTCACCGCGAGAGGAGCCTGAGTGGTCTAACGACCGACCCACGTCGGCAAAAATTAACAGCCCCTAACAAGTTTCTTAATGTTCGCAACTTATCCCAAATGTGTTTGGTCTCATAATGGCGAGTTCGTGGTCGTCTGTATGAAAGAAAGAATAGGAGAACAGGGAATATGTTCCTGCGTAAACCAAAGGAAGTTTGGCGCCGCTGGCTTCATCAACTTTGCATTGGTAAATAAGACTTGCAAATATAGCCGGGTCTTACGGCTGTCACGGCAATGTTATTTCTACGCAAGGGATTTTGGTCCCGCTAATGAAAGCTAATAGCAAAGCGCATACCTGTAGCGTGCCCCTATGATTTGCCGTTGCTGCCATTGTTGTTAACTTTTGTCGTGAGGTATGAACGTGTGTAGTCACTACACTTAGTAATGTTTACAATGTTTGCTAATAGCTACCTCACTGTTTCATGAGCACGGTGTCGTTCATTGGCCTGGATTATCACTCGCGAGATCTGCGTGACACGTCGTATTATTGTAAACAAGAGGCCTTTGTCTATCACACATCGTCGCTTCCTGCCACGAGCAGCCTCTTCATTTAAACAAAGGGAGTTTTTTTATTTTTAGGACAGAGATTTGTTCCTATGGCACTATATAGAATACCTCGCTGTTGGAAACTACGTTTGTGCGCGAATTATGATACTTGAAGAGACATTATGCGCAAGAGTTCATAGCGGTGACGCCGTCACAGTGGGGTTAACTGGTAAGCAAACACGGCTTCTTGTCCTCCCTTTGCTCTCTACATCAGACAGACAGACAGACAGACAGACAGACAGACAGACAGACAGACAGACAGACAGACAGACAGACAGACAGACAGACAGACAGACAGACAGACAGACAGACAGACAGACAGACAGACAGACAGACGGCCTGGTGCTTTTAGTGTGTAGATGCGGTATTACTCACTCGTGTCCGATCAACACAATTTACTCTATCTACGACGTGTCTCGGAAGGTTCCTCATTTAGCACTTTGTTGTATCTTTCTTCACACATTGAGCTGGCTTCGAAGCTTCTACGTTATTATATCAATGCTAATGCTCTATCTACGCCAGGGAATAATCGATTCTGAGAGAGAACCTACAAGTAAACTTTCTTTCGGTTTCACCGCTCTTGTTGCTGACGGCTAAGCACGGCCCGCGATTGGCACGGGAGCATGCTTGTCTTTCTGGCCCAGAGCTTTTCAAAAGCACGTCGCTGTTCAGTTTCCAGTGCGTGTGCCAATCAAAGCTCCTGGGTGTTTCATCTATAAGCTCTGCCGAGTTGGTACGTTTTTGCCAAACGCCAGCTCGCGCCAGACGTGAGTGCAGATATCCATCTAAATTGCATGGGTCCGGGAGCACAAATGACCTATTCACGCGGCGGGTCGGTGAGATTCTGCAATTGTGCGCTGTGCAAGCGACTCTCTGCCACCGACCATGATTGCAAAAGCAGACCCGGCAGCCAGGCAATCGTTAGAGAGACGTGCGGAGGCGTGCGCGAACGGCGAACGACGTTTCCCAAATGCACTAAAATCCGGATTTAAACACTGGCTCTTTGTTTTCACGGGAAAAAGTTCAGGTGAATTTTTTTCTTGTGTGCATTTTTATTGACAAACCTAAACTCGAATTCGCTCTCATTTCCTGTGTTCAATTTTTTATGGCAGAGTTGTAACTGATGTCTCATGCTTCTTCAGAAGCACCGGAAATGCGAAGCTCCTGGGATTTACCGCTCAGTAATGGCCACACGAACGCTTTGGCGATTGACACTGCAAAAGCACGCAGGAACAAATTTAAGCTGCTCAAGCTTGGTAATCCGATTTTACCCTTAATTATTATAAATTCCTGTTAAGATTGTATGAAGGAAGAGAGGCGTTCGTTTTGCTAAGAGAAGGAAAATTTTCGTCTTGAGACCATATGGCTGTAAGGTAAAGGTGCCCAGATTTCTCAAATGCGCTAAAAACTATTTCTTCCGGCTGAAATTTTCATCCGTCAACGCAGCTATCCAACACCTATGCATTGGGCAGCATGGAGTTACGCGAAAAATGAAATGATTTGGGGAGGGAAACGTGTTACTGGAATAAAAGTAAGAAATTCTCATAGGTGGAGTAAGCACCTTCAGGGAACGTATTATCTTCTACTCCAGGTGCAGCGTTATGACTGCGAAAGACAGACACACAGCTTTGGGCGAAGTTCTTTTAGTTTACAATCAAAAAGAGAACTGCGTCACATAAACATTTTTAGATATGAATGCGAAAGCTGTAATGTTCATCTGAACGCCGCCGAGTGCCCAATCGAACCTCTTTAGGCTCACGGTGTTCTGTACTGCGCAAAGCGTCATGGCGTGACTGCTGCGCCGCTGGGCAAGATGAGGAGGCGCGACCGCAGTGCAAAGGTTGCCTTTGAAAACTAGCGACCAATCTCAATCGTGGTTGGCAGTGGACATGAAGCCACGCTTCAGTTGCATTTCAAATTCATTTTCATTGCACAAATTCCATTTTAATTTGAATGCTTTGGCATTTAGAACTGTTAAGGAGGTATGGTAGGGTAAATGGTACATGTCAGTTTTAACGTAATATTTTAGAAACAAATGCTGGTATTCTAATCAAACTTCACGTGCTAACTGAAGATTGCACTGGGTACAGCTTGAGACACATCTTTTGTGTCTGGATTATTTCCCTTTTCGGTGACCCAATCGCAAAATTTCAGGTGGCTTTAACTATTCAGTGTAAATTTTCTCTGCAACTGTTGAGGGAAATTATTGAGGCTCGTAACATAGCAAACAAAGAAGAAAAGTGTGTAAGCGTCGCTTCTCTCGCGCTATCAGCAAAAGAAATCCCCTATCTAGACGTTGTGTAAGCACATGGTGGTAGTGATGTCCTGGCAGCTTTGTTATTTTGTTTGCACGTATTACGTGTCGATTTCTTTGTTCCCTTGATTTCTGCTGTATTTATATACCAGACGCCACAGCACTAAACTTCAGTTGTTAGTCAGCGCCTGTGTGTCGTGCTCTCCCTATCGTCCTTGTTCGTTGTTTGCGCTGTGAATACAAGATTAGTGAGGGGAATTCGATGCTATCGGGCAGTTTTATTCTAAATAGGTTAATTGAGAACTAAAGAAATATCATATAGCTCGAGGAGTTTGTGCCCAGAAAAATTATATCACTGCTTGCGCAAAGCCACAAAGGCGGTTGTCTTGCATTATAATTTTTTTCCGGTATGATCATTCATATTATGAGTAATTTTTTCATGCAAGATGTGTTGGACTAGTTTTAGTACTAGTATGTCACGTTTCACGGTAATCGGGTGCATACTTTCCGAGAAAAGGTATTGAATTCTAGGAATTCATAAAGAAATTACGCCCACCTCCCCTCGCGGGAACCCTGGTGTGATGCGACGCTGAGGGGGGTTCAAGCGCAAGCCGAGAACAACCGTCGACTGAAAGGCCGCCATAGAGCGGCACACCGGTCATATCCGCAGCGCGTCCGAAGGAGAGGAGACCGCGGAGAGAGTGCCGCGGCTATGACGCAACACAGTCTAACACAATCCACTGTAATCCAATCCAATCCAATCCAAATCCAAATCCAATCCAATCAAATCCAGGCCAAGCCAAGCCAAGCCAAGCCAAGCCAAGCCAATGCCCCTCGAGAGAGAGTGTTCGCTATCGGAGAGGAGAGGGGGAGAGTGGCTGCGGACAACAACGGACGCACGCGGGAAGGATAGGGCCGCCGACAAGAGATGCTCTGAGCGTCGCATCTAAAATGCTATGAGATAAAAAAGAAGTTTTATGTTCGCATACTGGTTATGGATGCTCAAAATTCCCCACAATAAACGGTTCCCACTTGTCGGTGTTTTTATACTCAGGAAGATGTATCGGTTCTTGGTGCAGCGCAGCAAAACGGCTGTGTTGGTTTCTTTCTGCCATCCGTTAGAGATGAATAAACGCTGTAGCATTCTCACAAACAGCAAAACTGCGGCGGCCATGTTTTCGACAGAGGCTAAAATAAAAAAACGCGGCTGCACCGAGATTTTGGTGCGCCTCCAAGGTCCGAAGGTGGTCTGAATTATTCCGTAGCCCTGCTCTATGCCGCGGAACCCGAAAAGAGAATAAATATTAACAGAACGAAGTAAACAGGCTCCAGTGAAATGACAATTCTCAAACTATAATTCTTGTCCATTAAATAAAATCTTGTGAATATCAATATCGTTCCTGAATCTTCAGCGTTCACATAAAAACATGTCTATATTTCACTTAGTGATACATCTCTTTATTTTTTACGTTGTCTCCCTGCCTAGCCGGCCGTAGGGTTTCTGTAAACCAACAAAAAAATAGCCGCGTATCTGGTCACCTTCGCTGCATATGTCGTCGAAAGCCGATAGACTTCTGCGGCCCCCTCGCTCGTAAATGCCTCTATTCTTTTTCCCGCCCACCTATCTCCCTCTTACCCTCCCGTCCCGCTCCTCCCAGGATAAACACAGTGGAGGGTTGCTCAAGCCATTCAACTTTACCGCGTTCACTGCTCGCGCGGCCTCTACTTGAAGCTTTTGTTACTGTTGGACTTCTGCGAATAAGCGCGTTTTTTGTGCCGGAAGCGCCTTTTGTATACTTGGTTGGAAACATTTTTCTGAAGGCGTAATTCTTATTTCTGCATCACAAAAATCAAGAGCACATTTACTTTCTATTAAACGAACACTGAAAATACCACTTCTGTATTGATGTTTTGCCTGAAATATTCCTAATGTTTTGTTTTTGGCTTTGCCTAGAGCGCCGTCCGACTCCCCTAGCTGCACTCCCCTAAGCTGCGTCCACCGGCGTTTCAGAAACTTCCGCGTGCAGCACTAGTTCGCCCTCCATTAACCTAGCGTAACGTAACGTAACATAACATAACGTAAACTAACCTAAGTCACGAAAATTGAAATTAAAACTAACGATTTAAAAGAAAACAAAGAAGGCAAGAGCTGGTCTCGAACCACCACCCTTAGTTACTAAAACGGAACCTCTACACCAAAACGGCGTTTTTTTTTATTTTTTCAGCCGCTCTCGCACGTGTCAGCACAGCTTTAAAAATTCGAATGTCTTCGTATGGCATTCTCGCCATGGCTCCAGTGCTCAGCTGGGGTGCCACCGGACTGCACTTTAGACACTGCATTTCTTTTTGCTCCACAGTGTGGACACGTCTGAACCACGTATCAACACTGCCACCACATTGAGTAGTTTGTAAATGTCTTGCTTGTAAAAACTTCTAGTTCAAATATTATTTCCCCTTTTGGCCTCTTGGCTGTGCAGCTCCATGGAGACAGACAGACAGACAGACAGACAGACAGACAGACAGACAGACAGACAGACAGACAGACAGACAGACAGACAGACAGGCAGGCAGGCAGGCAGGCAGGCAGGCAGACAGACAGACAGACAGACAGACAGAGACCAAAATTTTCGCCGAAGAAAGACTATCGGCTTTAATACTGGTGCAACTCAACCTTTCGGTTAGGAAGAAGTTTATTTCCATTCTGAAAAAACGCAGGCGTGGGAAGTTGTCACTGACGTGCTTTCTCCTTTTCCATTGAAAGAACTAAGCACAATCACTCAAGTCTATGGTAAGTAGTCGGCGTCCCGCGTTCCTCACACAAGTTACGAGGCATGACACGGAAGCCAGGTGTCAGATTTTTTTTTTTTTGCTCAATGGGCCATTCAAAGCTTCCATAATATATTTACGTATCCCCAACGTTTTTCGGGGGCTTTTATTCCGCTGTGACAATATTACTTCACGAACCTCACTCTTTTTGGCTGAAAGTAAAACTTACCCAGTACTCTGCTAACGTGATGCCCCTCTTTACAGTTACTCTTCTAGCATACATTCCAAACGTCATGAGTGTTATTTACGGGCAATTCCCTTGTCAGCAGTGCGAGAGATTTTCCTAGCCGCTGCAGTGCCATTACAAAGAAAAGGGGGGGGGGGGGGGGCAGTCTTAGTGATTGTTGCATTCAATGTAAGAAAAAATTCATTATTTCTCCATTCAACGTCAGAGAAAAATGGTTATTTTGCTCTCTCTCTCTCTCAACATTATTTTCTGCCCACCTTTTTTTCTACAGTTTGCTTTTAAGGTTGCGTCGCATATGTCGACGGCGCAGTAATACTGTGGCGGAGTCACGTTTCTGACATTACGTGTTTTCTTTTTTTTTTTCTCTCGCTCATGAAATTCCGTTCCCAGTGTCGACGCGTACTGCCCTGCCCGGCAGTTTCAGCTAGAGCATAGCAGTCTTTAACTTTTATGGTATAAGGAGGCACGCTAGTAACGCGACAAAAGGGCAAAAAATGAACCCGAATTAGCGCTGACATATAAGTGCTTAGCTTATGTAAGTGTTCTGGCATGTTGTGCAGTCTGTGTCCTTTGGAAGCCGTCGAAAAGAGCTCTTGAGTTAGAGGAAAGTTTGCGTGCATTCTGGCAATGGAGAGCACCACAGTCACTCCCGGAAGTGCGCACTTCCAAAAGATTAGGCACCGTAAACATCCAAGTTTTTGGCTTGAGGTGGGTTGACGACCACTCCCAAAACTTCTCTAACCAGTTCAAAGCACCGAAAGGCTAACGGGACTGCGATGGAAAAGAGCAGCGTTTCGACATTTATCACGAGGTTGTGGCACGCGCGTACTTTTCACATCTAGCCGTTGAGTTATTCCTACGCACTTGCCGCGTTTTTATTGCCCAATGCAAAACTTCAGCGGTACAAACTTGCTGGATAAGCTTCCATCGGCAATGGACACCTTTTTGGGCAGCTCTAAAGTACTTTGCGAAGTTAGAGGAGTGTAGAACGTTTAAGAACACAGAAACTAGCTGCCAGACGTGCCACTTAAAAATTCTGTGTATTGCCTAGAGTTCTTTATCTCCTAAGTACAAATTTATGTCATATACAACAATTCGCTAGAAAGATTTGTTGAGAGAAGAAGATCGGGAGTTTACATGATCCTAAATTTACATGACCTGGCGTGACGTTAAATAATTAGGAATATAAAAATATTTGCGTAAAACTGGAAATCTACAAATACTATAATCATACAACATTAAAAATGTGAAAACGCCACAATTATTCGCGAGACCACAAAGTACTATCCAGTGCTCGGACAAAACCTACAAAACGTATAAAAATATCAAAATACAAACGCATGAAAGACTCAAACACATATGCGTATATTAATGTAATCGCAAATTTATGCAATGTCAAATATAGTAGACAAAACAAAATAACTAAAAAAAGCCCATCTGTCAATGAACAATATCACAAAGACGTAAATGCCTCATTCCGCGAAAAACCCGCGCGCGACATCGGAATGACCTAACTGCAGTTCTCAAAATGGCCGACAATGCAAGGAAAATAAAATAAGGAGAACAGTGTTTGGTGGTCCGGTATTCAAACTCGGGGCCTTGGGATTGCGGAGCTAAAACGCATCCTCCGCAATGGAGCCGATTTTTAAAAGTGCAGAGCACTTAGGGTCCCGGCTTTTCGTCGTAGCTCGTTACCTGTAACGCTATCTAGCCCCGCATTGAAGC
The DNA here is from genome assembly GCF_048455015.1 of Haemaphysalis longicornis. Lineage (NCBI taxonomy): Eukaryota > Metazoa > Arthropoda > Arachnida > Ixodida > Ixodidae > Haemaphysalis > Haemaphysalis longicornis. The sequence continues at coordinate 130,162,606 of NW_027526295.1, forward strand.
AGTGTAGCGGCGTAACGGACCCGAACAGGGCCCCGCGGCGTAGCGGTGTAACGAACCGAAACAGAGGCTTCGGAAAGATAACCGCTTGTCCCTTGATTTAGCCTTCCTGCCAAGAGTTAACCGTATACTTAAACAAGCAGTTTATTTAGTCATACCGTCCGAACCTCAAGAACCGCCCGCACTTGTCATGCGTGTTCCCATTATTTAGCGCAAAGAAAAGTGGAGGTGCATTTGAGGCAAAATATATGTGCTCAACCGGAACCACCCGCGTTAGGAACGTTCGTTGGGTTGGTTTGTACGATAATAAGCGAAAAATGTGAACCCAAAAGACACAAAACGACGCGTTAAAAACTGTGCAGTAATGATCTGGCGCATGCAAGATGAAAGCAAGCACAAAAAGAACCGAACTCCCGATCATGCTGTTTCAGCCAGAGAGCGCGCTAGCACTTCGAAGGTGGCAAATTTGAATTGCACTGGACAAAACCTCTGTTCACTTCATCAAGAGGAGAGTGAAACCGGGAGGAAAAGAGCGTGAGTTGATGTAGCAGTCAGCGGATAACGGCACCACAGGCCCTCTGACGGAATTATCACTGCTCTGCACCTGCGACGGCTTTCCTGTTGAGTGGAACTGCTTTAATTTTTTTTTTAATAACGTCATTCGCATACATCACGTGTTATTATAAGTTCAAAAGCCTTCTCCCTCCTGTGGGAGCTCATCTGACAAGAGGTGGGGGTAGTTAATTCGTTGTGGACTCAGATTTAGAAACCTACGTGGTAGGTACACCTTTTTGTGCCTAATAATCTGTGCATGTTAATAGCATGAAGCACGCTTACGCCAATACCGCATATGTAGGGTGACAAGGATGTCTGGGCGTACCTCCAAAAATTTCCCACACGAATAAAAAAACGACTAGGTTGAAAACGGTCATGTCGATAATGACGAGGAAAAACAATAATTTCTTCGGCGCTGTATCCACTGCAATGTTCTGTAGAGGCTGCGTCATGACTGTATAAAGTGACCACACTTTCATCATCGCATTGCTTAAAATCAAATTCAATGTTTTCGCATTACAACACATAAGCAGTTGCAGGTGTTCCTCTGAATTTTATACTACGACGTAGGCTGGGGCGGTCATTCAGAAGCCGTGTTTTTATAGAATATAACCGCTCACAAAATGAGAGGTAGATAAATAGGATGTGTTAAAACTAATATGACACATAACTCAAGTCACGCGCAGCAATACAGAGTGATCTAGATTTGCTGAGAAAACTTTCCATTGCCACATGACCATTGCAGGAGTGGTGGATAGATAGGCCATGTGGTGTGACGCTTTCTACCATTAAAATAGATGTCAGATATTTCACATTCCGTATGCGTGTTTTACAAACGAAATGAGACAAGTATTAGGCAGTAAAGTTATAGCCATATTAGGCCATAATAATATTTCGCATCAAACGGTACGCCTGCGATAGTTTAGTGGACCACGACATCAGCGAGGTTGAAGGAAAGAAAAGGAGAACAAAACTGTTTCCCCCAATAGCCGTCCATCAGCCCACTGCCGTTATGTCTTGGCCCTGTTTTCCATTTCTCCTCATAAAACAAACCCATCAATAGGGCAAATTTAGAGAGCGACAAATTGCACTATGAAGTAGCAACTAGCTCGAACCCTCACGTTGTTAAGTTATAAACCCATCAAGTACAATATAATTCCACCATTATTTCCGCAGGGAGGGTGATGGGAGTTTCCTGTATACATAATTTGAACGACAATATCAGGTCAGCTCGTTCTTGCTTGACAGCCTGGATGACGTCCAATTTCCATTCTTGAAATAGTGTAAATGGATTGCACACATAGATTTCGGAGCCTATAGTGAAGTACTTGGTCAATGTGTTGTTGCTTCTTTTAAGTGCGAATGCACTTTATAAGCGACCCCGAACCTTCCGCCGTCCGCATAGCAACAGCTGCGGGTGCGCGCGCTTTTCGTCTTCCTTAGCAACGGGGGGAGATGGGCGCGCGCTGCCTGGCCGCTGACATGGCACATACTCACGTGGGAGATTGGCCAGGAATAAGTGCGAATGCACTTCTTAAGCGAGCCTGAATCGTCCGCCGGGGAGGTGGGGGCAAGTGCGAATGCACTTTATAAGCGACCCCGAACCTTCCGGCGTCCGCATTGCTCCTCCTCCTCTCCCCTAGCAACGGCGCGAGGAGCGGAGAGGAGCGTCCGTAGCAACGGCGCAGCGACGTCACACCCCACGTGACTGCGCGCGCTCCGCCACCTCACCGCGGCTTGCGCGGGCGCGCGCCACTCCCCGCACCGCTCTCCGAATGCAACCGAATGCGCGCAACCGAATGGAAGCAACAACGCAACCGAATGCGAGCACTGCACGCGTCGTTGAAGATACCGCAGCGGTTGAGGACAAGGCAGTGCGGCGAAGGGCCCGTGAAGCCGAGCGCAAGCGGGTGAAGCGGGCTGCGGATCCCGAACTCCGCGCTCGGGAGGCCGAAGGGAGACGTAAGCGGCGCATCGCCTGCGGTGATGAAGGCCGGCAGCGAGACGCCGAACGAAAGCGTGCGAAGCGAGCCGAGGACCCCGAAGGCGTTCTGGCCCGGGAGCGCGCGGCGCGTGAGCGTGTGCGGGCCCTCGAATTCGATCGGCCGGACGCGCGCTTCAAGCGAGACATTCAAGCGAAAATGTCCGGTACGGCGCCTCTCAAGGCGATGGCACAATTACTACGCCGTGTACTCTCGGCGCAAGAAATGCATTCGCACTTCCTCACGATTCCCTTCGGGGAGGTGGGGGCAATTTTTTTATACAACGCGCACAGTTTACCTGGAAGCAGCTCATTCTGACGCATGAACACTTAGTGCTACTGACGATTTATTCTAGGTGTTTATTTATTAGCATAAATGACACGTTAAACGATACCAATATACACGGAAACCAGAGTATTTAGAACGCTGACAGCATGTCTGTCTCTCCTCTTTTCACCTTTGAACATGTCGAAACAGCTAGAGCACTCGTACCAGCGTTCGCAGGTACTCAGCATCACGCAAGAGAGCGCGGCCTAGCGTCAGGCCGGCTGCCTAGGCAACGTCCGCGCACTACAGCGCACATAATACCTGCCTCTAAATTTTCGCATGGCCGCCCTTTTGCTTCTAACCTCTCCCCTGGCGTGTCGCCCACAGAGGTTTGTGACTGGCGGTTCGACGGATGGCAGTGTTGGCCGCCGACGCCACTGAGAACGATCGCCCGGACGGGCGCCGTGTCCGATTTTCCTGGCGGGCTACGTGAATTCTTCGGTCAGTGCTGACGGGCTCCCTCCAGTAACAGCCATTCCCGCTGCCCAGACGACGGCAGCGCCGAGCGAACGATGGCGGTCGTAGCCCAATCGACCGCAAATAAAAGAAAGACACCACAGTAAAACATATAGGTGCAGTGTTACGATTCTGCGCACCGCTACCACGTTCGCGCATCTTGCAAGTTTTGCGGAATCCCCCGGTGTACAAGAAAGTTGCCGGGACAAGCTACAATGTGCATGGGAGCGGCTGGAACTGGGCCGCCTCGCTGCCGGCGTGATTCAAACTTCTTCGGCTTCAAACGCTACGTGTTGCGACTTGCCTTCTCTAACCCCTCTCTCAGAGTCAGCGAGCGCCGCTACTGCCGGCTCCTCAGGATCTCTGGAAAGAGGTGTGTGTGTCTGTACTAGGTTGGTGCCGTCTGCAAAAAGCCCTGGGAAAAGCCGCGGAGCCATTAAGGCAATTGTATAAAACCCGCCCTCTGGGCAGATAGTTCGTTCATTTCGGAGCAGCGAATCAATGCTATTACTCTTCTCGGGTCCTTTACTGTAACCTCGCCTCTATTTCTTAGACTCATCTCTCGCCTAGCAGTAAACCAGTTCAGTTTGCCTTCAGCTTCTTGTTATCGTCAGCAAGGTTGCAACCCCTCCTGGCCGCTCGACCACCACTCTACCTGACATGACGGAGGCGACGGAGCCTGGTGCTGGGACGCCTTCCTGTCGGTAACAGCTGGTTGACAGCGGTCATATGGAAACTTCACAACAGCAGTAAGCTACTCCAAATGCGGAATCAAGAACTAATAGTCCAGCGTTCTCTACTGGTGTGTAATTAAAGCTGACAGGAGGTGGCAGAAAGTTACATGGGCAGATGAGATCAAGAAGTTTGCGGGGATAAATTGGTCCACGTTAGCACAGGACCGGGGTAATTGGAGATTATGGGAGAGGTATGGTGGCTGGTGTCAGGCTGGTGGTGATAATGTTGATGAAAATGTGGTTGTAGGCAATGCGATGGGCCCACACTTGTGGAGTTTATCGTATGGAGATAATTATTGTTTCCCAGTGTTTTAAATACCGGGTCTAAAAATCTACAACAAAACTCATACAAATTGTATAACGGAATCTCATTAAAGGGTGGTAATAGGAGGTAAAGCTTAATCACAATACGAAAAATCGACTGCTCGAGAGAAGCTGGAGGCGTCGAGTTCTCACTGGCAGAGTTTAGTGAGATCGCACTCATTTATTCGCCACATTTGAATGTACTACCGCTAAAGTGTATGTGGATGTGTCCAAAAGACCCTCTTTTTTTCATGCGTTAAAATTAGAGCTGTTCTCAGCCTGCCAATATTTTTTACAGTTTATTTCTGATGTATCTTCCTGCCCTGTCCTCTCTGTCACTGTACTCCCGAATGAAAGAAAAAATGGTGCTGGAATAACTATTGCCATAATGAATGCAGCCTTCCTGTAAATGTTGCGCCTTTCATACGTGGCTTTTGTCACTCGATTCTTGCTTTGTCGGGCTTTAGGTGATTGCTCTGTAAAAGAAAGTTGACCTAGATCGTATACTGCAGCCCCATGAACACAAAATAGATCACTCGCAGCAACAGCAGTTAAGTTATTCGCATATCCACGTTTCCCCTGCTGTATGGCAGCTAGCACTACAATTTGAGCTTTCAGGTGCCGCTGGCGTTCCTGACTTGATGTCGCCGCAGCGCTTGCCGCGCTCGCTTCTAATCGCAACTTTTCAACTACAAAGTTGTAATGTAGCCACACAACAGCTCAGGGACGAAATAAATGAACGTCTATCGAGATACCCTGGTTACTTTGGCGCGGTTGCGAAGCTGGAGAGCAAACAAATATAAGTAAACGTTCTCATCCTTACCCGCGAGTAGCACACGGCGTGTCTCGAAGAGCGATCGGGATGGAAGTTTGACGGAACGAGCTTGCTCTGAATTACTGCCACATTAGTGGGAGCAGTGATTTGCTTCAAAACTCATAATGAGAGCTCTAACTCTCCGCTATCGTGCGAAACACGCATTTGTCCAGCCAGAGTTACGATTCGCTTCAGTTTCGCGTGCTGATGTGTTAGTCATTTTTTTTAATTGTCCTACAAGTTTGTCTTCCTGAAGTGCTTATATTTGTGCGATGTTTGTTCTATAGAAATGTCGCCTTAGATGTATTGGTTACAGCGGCGAGCACACACGCGTCCGAAGAGTCGATGTGCGTAGGAAACAGACGAAATGCTTGCCTGCGGGTCCCATAGGTGCGCAGCTAATGAGCACAAGGCGGGCTGTACCGCATCTTTCGTGCCACTCAAGGGAAGAGATCGCACCATCGCTCCCGCTTATTTTCAGCGTAAAACGTATACACGTTAATGCGCAGCATAGTCGTTCTTCGGTACATTTTTCTGCGCGCATTATTCTCCCGTATGAAAGGCGCAAATCGTTCAGGAAGGCTGCATTTATTATGGCAATAGGTATTCCAGCACAATATTTTTTTTAATTTATGAGTACAGCCAGCGCGAAAAAGTAAAAAAGAAAACCAACGCAAGAAATTACCATCTCCCTATGTATCTTCCGCCAAACTGTTCATTTCATGCAGCTTTAATTCTCACTGCGTTGCCATTAATTTGCCTGCAACACTACGTCTTTCTAGCCCGGTTATACTCTTAACGGCCTATCAAAGCCGCACAAGCATAAACGTACCCAAAGCGTTCCATGAGCGCTGCGAAAGCGTGAGGTTCCGCCTCAGACCGCAGTCTTGCGCAATTGCGTCATTTTCTACAATTTCAAACTTCCTGAAAAAGCCTTCCACCTTGATTGACCTGTCTTACAATCTTTTAGGTGCTCCCTCTGAAAAATGGTTTCGTCGCTATACTGAGTGCTTTCCTTAAAGCCGCTCGAGGTTATTCGGCGGTTCGTCGATCGAAGCAGAATGCGGTTTCGTAAGCGATAATCGGGGCACTCGGCGAAACACCGAGTTTCTGAATTTAACGCAGGGATTAGATGCGGCAGCAAAAAAAAAGGCCATGAATTTGTTTGTTCTATTGCAGATGTCGTCTTCCGCCCCTGCCACGTAACCCCACCAACCGCTCTCAGCTCCCACCCTTCACGCTCTTCCCCGCTCGCTCCTCTCGTGATGATATTAATAGAGGTTCATTCAATGCAAGCGAATTTTCGTGCCATGGCACTGCTTGGCCGCATCTTTTGGGGCACCCCCTTACAAAAATGAATTTTGAGTTTCACATCAGTTCCCGTTGAGTTTTTATCGAGTCAAAGAAACTTAATTCAAACTGAAGGACTCTTGAGATTTGTCATCCGAAAGTCAAAAGGATTTGTATCGATAAAACACAACACAAAACCTAATGACACCAGTCTCTTGGAACTCTATGAAGCACCAATTGACAAAACTCATCAGGCTGAAACATATACCTGTGAAGAGATGTTTTTTTCAGGGCTGCCAACTGTATCTACAGGATTTTATATAAATAAGTTTACTAGCTGGCTTTGTGCTCTGTTTTTCTACATTAATATTTCTGATTAGTGCCATCTGTAAAAGTCGAGAAGGTTCCTATCACAAAATTCAACAGAGTATCGAAAGACTTCATTTAATTAAACCTCAATAAAGTTTCTACTGATCAAGCTCATTAGGGTAATCTTGTAGCCTTAACCAGCAGCATCTTTGTAAAGATATGACTTATACTTTGCTAAGTGGAGAAATAAAATCTATTCGGTAATTTTTGAATGCGTTTCCTAAACTAGGGCCGCAGCATGGCTTGCACCAAAAACAATGGAGCAAATAAACATGAACAAAACTATAGGGCCTGATCTCTTCTGACCCTATATAGACTCCCGCGGAATCAGTTCCCTACAGCAGCAGCTGATGTTCTGTACACAAAAAGTCGGGTGGGTGATACCTTACCATATATTGACATTATGCATGAGTTATCTCCCCTACCGCTAATTCGCTGCTTTGTCTCAAATTACGGGCAGTGGAGATATTTGAAGTTAGTCTTTCGGAGAGGTTGGAGCGGGAGCATGCCGCCCTCGGCCGGGAAAAAAGAGAGAGGTTGGTTAATGAGGTTCTACACATATCTCGGCTCCCAGATTTGGGGACAGCGAAAAATCACTCCGCTTACCCCTTTTCAATTTTATAAAGCTCTGATACATTGTGTTCCAGGAGGGGGGGGGGAGGGGAGGAGGGTAAGAGGAGGGGGTAGATTTAATACAGCGATTTCTTATGCAAGACTTACATAACGCATATGTGCCATCACACCCTAGTGCGGCGAATCCGTGTTCCTCTGGGGTGGCATGACACGACACTAACAGCCCTGTTTTGAATAAATGCCTACTAATCTCACAAAATCGAAAGCTACAAGAATATTCCACTGATGAAAATACGCCTATACATACCCAGAAAAAAAGGTATAATTTTGGTATAAACCACTGCACGTCGAAAAAAAGAACACTAACGAATTTTTTCCATACATCAGAATATGAAAACAAGACTTCAACCAAAGTGGACGCGAGCTTGAGCTGATCATCGTTCGGACGTGGACTTCATTAGAGAAGTGAGAACGCCAGTTATCCTTCGCATACCCCGCAGCGACGGTTAAGTGGCTAAGGCGTTGTGCTTGACCTGGATAAAGAGAAAAATCTTTTGAGGAATTTTCTACGTTATCTAAGAGGCATAGTGCAGTAATTTCTTAATGAGGCACTTTGCGACCCCCTAATCTAAGTACTAGATAAGTTGGTTGACTACGTTCTGCAAGAATTGAAGATTTCAAAGCAACATGAAAAAACTGTTGCAGGGTCCCTTCAAGCTTCAGGCTTCAGGCGACAAACGTGCGCTGGAAAACCTCGCCGAGTGATCACGTCATTGCGTATACGCCGGCACTACTTCACAGTAGCTTTGCCTGACCGCGCTTGGACGGGACTGGTACAATGGTACAAGCTTGGCTTGGAACAGCGTCGCAGTGTGTCTCGCTCTATCGCATGTTGCAACGAGTGGTGTTGTTTTGATGGTGCAAAAACGACAGTTAATGCCAAACTGAGAGAAACCAAAATGACGAGAAGCGGTAGCATTATCAGTTTCTTATTCAGCTTCCCACATGCTAGACCACACAGGCCTAACGGTGGCCACCGAACGAGTTGAGAAATTTACAGTAAAAGGTCTTCCCGCTGCGCACCCTCGCAACACTTGGAGCTTCACCGCAAGTGGGCCTGCGTACGTTGTACATAAAGTTATGACCGAGTGTTCATTGATTTTCTGGGGGGCTAACGATGACACCCCGCAGAAACCTTAACAAGGCATCTAAGAATAATCACGCATAAATTTACACGAACCAAGAATGTGCGGGTTGGGGCCGCCAGCTTCGCTTTTTGCCCACTCTTCGCGCCATTAGAGCGAAGCTGCCCCAATATATTCCGGAATGTACGCTGAGGTAGGAACGTGTAAGAGTAAATACATGCACGGCTAAACTTTTCCTGAGTGCATTGTTTTTAAATGACAAAGTTCTCCTAGCAAAACGTACTATAACAAGAAGGCTCAACGCAAGGGGGAGGCTTTGTTTTGATTTAAAGTTCGTTGAAAAGTTTAGCTTTGCGGCACTGGCGTGTACTTAAACGTTGCATGCGCGTGAAAACGAGTCTACCGTATACCCAGTTAGCACCAGTGCATATGAACAACGGCTGAAGTGGAAGACTGTTAGAGCAACCGGCTATGCTACCGAGGCGGCCATCACCTGTAAGGATGGCCAACTGTGCCTTATTTTCTTCACATGCCAGACGCTAGTGCCTCGCGCGAACATATAGGGCGAGCCTTGACAGCCACCCCATCATTACCCGCCGCAGTGTCTCAGTGGCTAAGGCGTTGTGCTGCTGAGCACGAGGTCGCGGGTTCGATTCCCGGCCGCGGTGGCCGCTTTTTTCTGATGGACGCGAACAGCAAAAACACCCGTGTGTACGAGATTTTGGCGCACGTAAAGTTCCCCACGTGCTCAAAATTAACGGCGCGCCTCATCACCTGCGTTGCGTCGGCGCGTTAAACCCTACAATCAATCAATCAATCAATCAATCAATCAATCAATCAATCAATCAATCAATCAATCAATCAATCAATCACAGCAACCCCATCCAGGAGTCCTGTCGTCGACCTTGCCTGTGTGACGCCGTGCAAAAGATGGCGTCATGAACACTTTTCCTATTTGCCTTTCAACCATTGTGACGAAAGGGAGAGCCAATTAAAACAGGCTTTTAGTAAGACGGCGACATTAGGGTAAAAAGGTCTGCTCACTATGGTCGCTTTGTGACGTCACGAAACAAAAGGAGGGAAAAGACAGAGAGAAATGCCAGCTGTAATTATTTATTTCCTTGCAAACCTGCATCGTCGTCCATCGAAGAAAAACCGACAGAGCTAAGAAACGTGCTATCTTTCCGTTTACACAAAAAGTCATTCAGCTTTAAGCGTCCCTTTTAACACGAAAGCGTTTTATTACCGGATACACGAAGATTGCGCTGACGTCATATCCGTCACGGAAGTGACGCCAGTACAACGAAGCAAGTGGCCTGTAAAGGGTGCACATCTACACACAGGGTCTTCTTGCGGGGAAGCAACATTTAGTACTAAAGAGTACGTTATACTTGGGGTTGTTCGTTTTCGGGTTTTATATTTTAACACAATAGTGTTTTATGCCCGGATACACCAAGTTTTCACTTACGTCATATCCGTCACGGAAATGACGCCAGTACACCTTTGCCGAAGCGACCCGCCAGCAGTACGTCGCTCGCCAAGCACACCCACAAGACAGCCGCCGACCCGTAAATTATGCTCAGCTGCAGATTCGCTGCAGATTTCACTTTCATGTTTTACTGATTCCTATGACAGAGGAATCAACGACGGTTTTTTTAAGGTCGCCACACCCGTTGGACAAAATATGCCACTAGCTCGCTCTTTCATGTATATGTATTTAATACTTATGGGTCAAATGCCGCCGGCAGTTATTACAGTGACTTACAGAGTTACAATGTCAAGTTCACGTGAAGTTAAAAATTTGCGTGCGACCTACCTCTTCCGCGTTGCTTCCTCCTTCCATTTTTGGCGTGAAAAGGACGTGGTGCATTATGTCGTAAGTCATAACCTGGCCTTAGACTGGAGCCGAGTAAGTAGCTTTCAGCGACGTTTAAAGCACTCTGGTTGACTCCCAGTATGTAAAAAGTTTAAATTTATAAAACTCACTTAAGGATTTTGACGCGTAAGAAAATATTCGCAAACAAAGCCCGAGCCCGCACTTTCTATGGTTCTATTAACGTAAATGGGTAACTAGAGCTGCTTGAACCAGTACCTTCACAGGGAACCTCAAGAATAAGAAGAATAAGGGAGCACAGGTCGTATTACGGTCGTTTTTTGCTTCATAGGGCCAGAGAAGTGGTGTTACAGCCCTTTCAAACCTGTACCTTGAGGGAACGTAAGGGCGAACGCCACCAAAATTGCTAGTTCCGGCATGCTCAGGATGTGGAGCAATCATTTCCGCCATGCGATGAGTCGGGGAGTTTTTAAGATAGGTTTTCCTCCTTCCTTATCGTTCTAGGTCATCCTAAACGACCGGTATTTGCGCTTCGCGCTTTACCTCGGTTCATTAATCTAGGCAAACTAAGTTTACTAATGATGTCTGGGGTCTTGATGCCAGTAATTAAAGCGTGCTTCATACAACGCGTAAGAGTTTTCAGAAATAAGTAGCGTACGTTCTACGATCGTAGACTCAGCTGAGATCCCTGGGTTAACTATGGCGTATAAGTAAAACGCGCTGCTCCTGTTTGGTAATTACGTTCATTCAAGCAAATGAAGCAAAAGTTTTTTCTTGTTTCTGGAGCACATTTTCCCCCGAAAAGGGTGTTCTAGTTATCGACAAAAACAAAGCGCACTTGAGGATGGTGAGTTATCGGAACTGGCATTAAATGGGGTTTATATTCTTGATACCGACACGCTTTTAGTGACTTGGATCTTTACAGAGGACTTGCTCATGTTAATTTGCAACAAACTTTCTCAATTTTCCAGCTGATGCGAAATATGGGCGCCGCATGCGCGCGTTCCGATGAAACGCAGCTATTGTTGCTGTGTCCGTAATGCAACAGTTCACTTTTATATTCTTGAAATATTTATTATAGTTTGCTTTTTTTGTTTATCGGGGTTTGCATTGCTTTGTTTCTGTGGTTATCTTACATAATTGACTTTCGAGTTTTGACGAATGGAAGAAGTTTGGTGTTGGCAGAAATGCTAGCTTTGGTAATAACGCGCGAATGAAGGATCAAGTTGAACACATCGCGTTCGTAACTATTTTCCCTCCCTCATGTGGCCGTAACAATGCTCTTTTTCCACGTACCTAATTACCCGTTTCTAGGGTTTTGTTAAAGCTATGTTTTATGGCACAAAGAAATGCACCTGACGCGGAAATGTTTATCAAAAGGGTGTTTGTCGTTTATAATGTGCAAGTATCGCGTATCCTGATCGTGGCCTTCTTTTTCTGTTCTTCAATTTGTTTTTTGGAGTTCCGTGTTGTTGTGGGAGGGAAATTAAGTTTGAGAGCACTCCGTTCGACTGCGTGGAAATGGTTGTTCATAAGTGTTGTTTTGACACACAAGGTAGGCGAAAGAACAGCATTCGCAACTGAAACCACTCAAGGATACTGGAGCGGATTACCCGGAGGGCTTACCACTGCATTTGAAGAATACAATGATTCTATCGGGTAGAGATAGCCCGCCTTTCGGTGGCATCGATTCCCCGCGTTTCTTGTTTCCGCCGCCACTAACCGCGAGTAAGCGTCCGTCGAGGGAAAGTCGGTGTTCACTACGAAGGCAAACGTCGTCCTAGAGGTGGGACTGAGGGAATTTGTGACGTACTTCACCAAATTGAATCCCGCATAACTACACAGTTCTGATACGTAAGCAGTAGGCTGTTGTGCAGCCGCAATAAGCGCGACCCACATGAAGTGAAGTTGCAGCGTAAACACGGGGAATGCCGCAGGGCAGCCGAGGCGTCGACAAACTGGCCGGTCATCGGGGGTTTAGTTTCGTTAAATGCATAGCGGAAAATATCATTTGCTTCATGGTAGAACGAACTACACTATGGGGGCTAGGTGGACGAAGGGTTGGCGGCGAGTCACGGCGGCTGCTCGGGGCAATGTTTGTCATCGAAATTCGTTCCATGGGGGTGGCGCTTAAACGAGAGTAGTGACTAACGTACAGACCGCAACACTCTTGTCGATAACACACTCGAGCGATGTACCGCGGGCTGCCCTGGCAATGCCGATCGGTTGCACCGATGTGACATCGGGTTCGAAATAGCGTGCATCTTCGCGAGCGTGGCCACCCTAACATGATCAGTTTGTCTTTGTCAGCTGAAATACAGGATACCAGAGATCACGTGGCAAGCAGCGGGGGACGCAGCTCAGCTTACACGACAAAACTGGTCTCAGCTCTCCGACAGCCTACAGGGCACGCTGAGGACGGCAAAGAGTGGAAGCTTCTCAGCCACTTGCTGGACCCGACGCACAGTAAGCTGGAGAGTCAGAAAGCAATCCAGCGCTTGCTACACTGCCCTCCTGGTAGCGACGACGAGATACTGGATGGTCGTAAAGACAAGTACATTGGCGCAACTTTACCTCCACTGCCTCTTTGGACGTACGCTGGCTATCGCAACCCTGAGCCGGACAAACCAATAACGACACAGGAAGTATGGCAGTCACTTCAAGCCCTGACCTGCAACCCCACTCCGGGCAAAGACAAGGTCACAAACAAGCTACTTAGGAACCTCGACGACGCAAATATTCAAGCATTAAAGACATACTTCAATGAGCACTGGAAACGGGACACAATACCGGCTCAACGGAAACATGCCGAAATGTTGCTCAATCCGAAGCCATGCAAAAATACAAAACTGGACACATTGCGCTTCATATCGCTAACGTCGCGGTAGGGAGGCTTTTCGAGCTTGTGATCCTCGCCCGTTTACAACCACAATTAGAAGGCCAGGACATTTATCCGCACGCAATGTTCGGCTTCCGGCCCCATCTGTCAACTCATGACATCCTCCTTCAACTAAAGGAAGACGTCTTGGCGCACATTTCCCCTCACTCCACCAGAGCTACCTTCGCTCTCAATTCGAATGGAGCGTTTGACAGTGTGAGCCACGACACCATCCGTAAAACCTCAACGACAGGAACTGATGAGTGCAAATGTTCCAGTATATCCAGGCATTCCTCACGAATCGCACAGCGACTGTAGGCATAGGGCCACTACATGTTCCTTCAACCAATGCCCAACAAAGATACGTCACAAGGAGCGGTGCTTTTCCCCAAAATTACACAATGTAACTATGGTGAAGCTCCCACAACAACTTAACACCACCCCGGGGATTAAACATGCGCTCTACGCAGATGACATCACGATTTGGTCTACTGGTGGGTCAGAAGGCGAATGCGTTGCAGCAAGTCGCTGATGCAGCCCAACAGTACTCCAGTGTGCGCGGTCTTCCAGGCTCTCAGGAGAAGTCGGAGCTCATCCTTTTGAGACGCAAGCCACGTCGTAAGCCACTGGAACCCTCCACAAAACAAATAGGGCTGCAAAGTAGCGACATTCCCGTAGCCCGGACCATACTGGAACTTTACATCTAGCAAGACAGTGGAGGAACTGTAACCATCTAAAGACTCAACCACAAAGACTCGAAAATCATGCGTTTGGTGAGCCACGTCACAAACCGGCACCATGCTATGAAGGAGGAGGATGCCACCAACCTGGCGCAAGCCCTGTTTGCAAGCCGCGTGGTATAATATAGCCCTTACCTCACGATGAAACCAAGGGAAATGGACCAAATTGACGTACTCGTGTGGAAGGGGCACAAGCAAGCGATGGGCCTCCCTCCTATCACCACCACTACCAAGCTGGAAGTGCTAGGGGGCCAAAACAAGGTGAGGGAAATTATTGCTGCCGACCTTGGCAGCCAGCCAGAGCGGCTCAGGTAAACTTCAACAGGCCGCATAGTGCTGAGACAGCTAGGCGTCCAGATTGCGGATGCCAACCACCCTCGACCAGAAACTGCGCCTTGGGACATCCGTACGCTCACGCGGGTTGCTCCACTCCCGCGCCACATGCCCCCTGAGCATCACGAGCAGCGCAGACAAGCACGGGTACAATTCCTACAAGAAAAGTACTCTGTTTCCTCATGTGTGATTCGCGGATGCGACTCACTACGCATCCCACCCGGCCACAGCAGTCAGTGTCATTGACGGCTCAGGGGATCTCGTGAGCACTGCGGCCGTAAAAACCAGAAACATAGAAACATCGTGAAAGCCAAAGAAACGGCCATCGCACTGGCGATGACATTCCGAACTTCAAAGAAACCGCTTCACATATTTACAGACAGTCAAAAGGCATACAGAAACTACGGCAACGGTTGCATCTCAGTATCCGTCCTCCGACTACTAATAGAGCATCAGGATACCCTAAACGCTACGGTTCTAATATGGACGCCAGGTCAGGCAGCACTCGACAGAAACGAGCGAGCACACGCTACAGCCCGAGAATGCACCCTCCCAGCCCCGCACCAATCTCTCCGCCACCCAGACCCTATCCATCAGCAGTATCGTGCGCTTATGCAAGACCACCGCCTTTTAAGATGTGCCAACCCACCACCGCACCAGAAACTCCATCGAGAGGAAACTGTAGCCTGGCGGCAACTACAAACTAACACATATCCCCACCTGAGCTTCCTGCCTGTCATTCACCCCACAATATATCCACCAACATGCCCACACTGCAGCGAGCATCCACCAATGTAGCACATAACGTGGCCTTGCCAAAACACACCGGCAGCCCCCATTATTCACGCCCCCAACAACGAGCAGTGAGAGGCCTGGCTTTTCAATTCGGACCCTGAGGACTGGCGACAGTTGGTGGACCGGGCACGCAGGACCGCAGCAACAGCAGGGGCCTTGGACCAAGGGCTGCTCCCGCTTTCAAGCATGAGCCTCTTTTACTGGAATTAAAATTTTCCCTTTACCACCTCTGTAGCCAAACCTTTTAGAGCCATCAAATCTGGAAACACACTTCATACTTCACGCTCTCGAGCAAAAAAAAAAAAACATTAGACATATTTGGGGCAAAATATCACTGCAAGAGCTGACATTCTCAGTGTTGTCTGTATTGAGAATAACTGTGTGCTCGATATTTGCGCACGCAAATGGCAAATACGCGTTGAGAACAATATTTTGACGGAAAAATACAAAAAAAAGCTCGCGTGAGCCTGGAGCGCATAGCAGTGTTCCACAGAAACAAATGTTTCCAGTAGATAGCGAGCAGTGGAACGGAACGCGGGAAAATTGAATTTACTGAAGCAAACCTTCTCCGGTATTTTCGAAAGAGGATAGAAAGGCAGGTGAAGATCATGGGAAACTGGCTAGAGAGAGAAAAGATGTATTTACGAGTCAGTGCTGAGAGAAGACAATTGTGTTTTGGGAGAACTTGCCGCGAAGGGAGCAGATACGCGACCAATTTTTTGTCCGTACTTCCTGCTTTCCTGTTGGAAGGGATTAGGAAGGAGGTCGGGTGTGTGGGAGAATTCCCATACTATGTTATAAAGTGTACCCTTTTCGGGGCAAAACTTGCTCTCTGGTGGGTGACAGGTGGGGAAGATCAAATGCCGGTGTATTGTGAGGGCAGGTCCGGGTTTGAAGTTGGCGGAGAGTGATTTCGTCAGGCTTTGTTAGAGACGGGAGAGGTGGAGAGAAGGTGCGACGAGAAAGCTTGTAGTGTGTGAGAATATCGTTGTACGTGAGGTGGGGGTGGGCATCCAGGTTGGGAGGAGAGGGGTCGGTGGCAATGGCCCGGTGTGCCACTTCTCGGGCCGCGTCATGCGCCGCTTCATTGCCGGTCAACCCACAATGGCCGGGGGTCCATAGAATGTGGCACTTCTCAGGAAGGTACGTTGAGTGTTCAATGATGCGTAGGGCAGTGCGAGGAAGTATACCTCTTTGAAGATGTCGCCAGGCTTCCTGCGAGCCCGTGATTACTATCACGTAGTCGCTACGAGTAGATGTAAGGGAGAACGCAATGGCTATCTCTTCAGCATCTGTTTGCGGTGAGGCTCGCGTGGAGGCAGTGGCGACGGCACGGTTTTGGCTGTCTACAGTAGCGACGGAGTAAGTCGATCGGTTGGGGTATGGGGATGCGTCGACGTAAAACGTGTCCGGGAGATGCTGGTAGTGGGTGCGGATGTAGTTGCTTCGGGCGGTGCGACGACCGTCATCCAGGCCTGGGTGCATGTTTCGGGGTAGCGGGCGACTCAATAGCGGACGGAGGCGTGCCAGGCGGTGAGGCTCAATCGGGGTCGGATAGCTAAAGTACTCTGGCCAGTGGGCGTAATCTTGAGGCGTTGAAATTGCGAAGTTCGTTGAGCTTCACACAGCTCTGTCCAAGTGTTGTGTATTCCCAAGCGTAAGAGCAAATCAGTAGATGTGTTAGTGGGGAGGCCGAGTGCAGTTTTGTACGCTTGTCTAATTAAAATGTCCAGTTTCTTATGCTCTGCTGGTTTGAAGGACAGGTAAGAAGCTCCGTTTGTGAGGCGACTGATGAGAAAAGCTTGAACCAGACGGGCAGTTTCAGCCTCTTTAAGACCAGTACGTTGGTGGGTGATGCGCTTAACTTGTTGTGCCAATTGAGTAACGTTGAAGACCCAGGATGGTGTGAGAGCCTGAGCCGTCTCGTGGGATTGTGAGTCCGAGTACCCTGAGATGGGTTAATACAAGAACGGGGCAAGTCTGTATACTAAGAACCGGGTCCGGCGTCGGCGCCTTGTGGTTTCCGCGAGTACTTTGCTGAAGGGTTAACAGCGCGGATTTTTCTGGGGAGCAGGTCATTCCACATTTGGAGAGATACGTGCTAGTTATGTCTATGGCTCGTTGAAGTGATTCTTGTTGTTCGCTCATGGAACCTGAGTTAGTCCGTATGGTGAGATCGTCTGCATGTAGTGCATGGTGGATAGATGGGATGGTGTCCAGTAGCGGAGGCAGATCTTTGAGAGCTGTGTTAAATTGTAAAGGAAAAATGACGGAACCTTGTGGTGTTCCGCGAGTGAGCACTGGGGAGGGTGTGCGTAAGTGGGCCATCCCCATTGTAGCAGTGCGGTTGGTAAGGAAAGCGTTCACATAGTTGTATCGTCGTGTCCCAACATGAATAGTGGCCAGGCAGTTTAGTGAGGCGTCGTGCGAAACGTTATCAAACGCGCTCTTGATCTCGAGAGTGAGGATACAGTGCTTGTCATGCTTCGGAAGGTTAGTGAGAAGGACTTCTTTGAGCAGCAGGAGGACGTCTTGGGTGGACAGTTCAGGTCGGAAACCTTACATCGTCGTTGGTAAGAGGTTGTTATCTTCAATGTAAGCCTTCAAGCCTGTTATCTTCACTGTAAGGCGACTGTGAACCATGTGTTCAAGCAGCTTACCATGGCACGAAGTCAGTAAGATAGAACGCAGGTTGGGTGTCTTGATTGGTTTGCCAGGTTTGGGGATCAGTGAGATGTCCGCGTGTTTCCACGCGGGCGGAAGCCTCCCTTGTGTCCAATTATCATTGATGAGATTAAGGAGTTGCTCAAAGCTGGCAGGACGAAGGTTGTACTGAACTTTTTAGCTGAATTTCGAAACCAACTTTTGAATCGAGTGGCACAGTTACGCTATGTTTAAAAACTTCTGCCTCCAGAACCAACTTCAAAAATACGTTCCCCAGAAAGCACACCTTGTGCAGCTGTACTACAGTCTGAATATTTATGATTTCGCAAACGCGTATTACAGACCAACTATTTTCCTTACTGTTTCTTCCATGGCGTTCATTTGGGGGCCGAAGCCCGGCGGGGCCGCCAAAGCACACCAGCAGACCATATTGAGAATGGCTTGAGAACTGGATGTACTTCTAAGAAAAACTATCCGTTAATTTTGCCTACTTGGTCGTCACAGTATTCTACCCCGGCAATCACGCCTTCTGTGCTTAAGTGGACATCCGCTATCTCAAACGGTAATCTTGAGGCGACGGAAAGCTCTGGTGCTTACAAACTGGCATTGGTGCTGGCCCCATTCTCAAGAGAGCGATGATAATTTTTGGACAGGCAGTGATACGCGAATTTTCATCCAACACCTGGAAATTCGCTATCATGTTGACTGTAACTTCCATCTCCGTTGTAGTGATGCTTTAATTAAGAAACCAATAGAAAAATGTAAAAACAAAATTTTTGTGCGCTTGAATGCAAAAAGGTGTATGCTTTCAATATTCTCTGGCGAAAAGAAGGTACGTGGCTAACCGAAAGGAGGACGAATACTTTTATTGGAAAGTAAGGCCCTAAGCCCATATGGTGAGAGGGATGGTATGGTGGGAGCGGGGGAGGGTGGGGATGGAGTGTTGTGGTGGTCGAAGACAACAAACCGGATATGTGTCGCTGAGTATGTACGAATACGCGTTCATGTCGCACGCTCGCATTTTTTCGCAGATTTCAATCGAAGCGAGACGGTGATGAAAGTGAGAGGTTTTCGGAACAGAGCACGGCCGGCGTCGGAAGCAGATTCGGATCTGTGGACTTCTCGCCCGAGAGCGCCGTTCATCGAGAATCGTGCTACGGTTGGTAGAGTACGACAGTGGGAGTCAGCGCTGGAAAACGTCAAGCGCTGTGTATGTGAACGCTCTCAGAATTAGTACTGTAATTTTGGAGGATTGTATCATAAACTTAAAACCGCTAGCGCACATGAGCGTGTACCTCGCGGCGACCGCGTGGCGTCGTCGAGGTTTGCGCCTGAGCTTACGCCACGTGAGCAATTCCCCCCTTCGTCGCCATCGTAGTGATGTGACGGGAGCGCCATGGGTCCGCCGCGCCGTAGACAGCGATGAAGAAACCTTCAAGCCATCCCTTCACAATCTACACGTGTAGACGGCCACCGGACCAGCTGACTAAGAAGTGGAGGTATACCTAAGCCTGGACGCGCTACAAGAGTATTTGCCCTGCGCGGCCGCGCAGTCGGAAGACGACGACGAAAGGAATGCCGACCATTGCTACTTCCTAGATACTTCAATGGTATTTGCTTCACAGTGTCGTCTGAAACAGCTTTGCACTTCTGGGGTCTGGCTGCTCGCTCTCTCCTGGTATCCGCTGTCAGTGTGCAGAGAAGCTAGGTCGACCTCCAGCTCTGCTGTTTCTCCAACCTTGCACCAGTAGTACAAGCTGCGCCAGTTGTTCTGGCTTACACTTCAGGATAAGTAAATTGCCGAGATGCAGACTTTATATTTATTATTACTAACGAGTTCACTAAGATAGTCTTCTTCCGTGTGCTAGAGGCACAGTTTTAATAGCAGAGCTGTTCTAGGTCGATCTTGTTAGTCCGTCTGTCGACGGTCGCGCGTCGCGTAGAGGTAGGAACATGTTCCCAGACACGCCAACGATCTCGCAGAAACCGGTGCCCAGCCCCAGCAATAGGGGACTAGTGGTCTTGCACGCTTGGTTTTAAATGCGAATGCATTTATTAGCCGGGGGTTGTCTTGCTCCGTTGGCCGGCGTGCGCCTGCAGTCCTCCAGCGCGAGCGCACGTAAGCGCGCGCCTCGTAGTTCTGCCTTCGTCTTCGTCGTCGTCGTAAATGCGAATGCATTTCTTAGTCGGGGGTTGTTGTGCTCCGTCGGCGTGCGCCCGCAGGTGTTATCTCTCCGCGCTCCTCCTCGCCCCTAGCAACAGCTGTGGTGCGCCTAGCAACCGGAGCAGGTGGTAGCTCGGGCGGGAGTAGCGGAGGGCAAGGGGAGAGGACACGCCCGAGGGAACTTGATATCGCACGCCGTTGCCACGTCTCCCGTTCGAGACACGTCTCCGTACAAGGACTTGTACACCCTTGCCTACACCGGAGACGGAGTCTTTGTGGTGACCGTGTACCTCGCGCCCAACCTCGCTCGAGACGCCGTTGCCGCGCAGCTGGACGCGGCTATGGAAAGTGTGCGCGTGCGCGCCAAACCCTCTGACCCCATATTCTTGGTTGGCGACTTCAACGTTGACGTGCGCAAGAAGAGTGGCGAGTGGCTGGTCGAGTACATGCAGACCCGGCACTCTATGCATTGTCTCTCTGCCGGCTTCGACACGTGCCCCACTACCATTCACGGGAGTTGCATTGATCTGGTCTTTACGCGAAACTGACGCGCGTATGCTTCTCAAAGACCCTTTGACTGTGCACTTTAGCGATCACAAGGCAGTGATTGTGGCCGTCAGGTACAACGATAACACAAACAGGTGCTGATGAATAAATGATTACGTTCACACTCTCGTCATTAATTACGCCATTACTCGCAACACACTCATCGGTGCACCCAATGCATTCGCATTTCTGCACGATTCCCTTCGGGGAGGTGCGGGGGAATTTTTTCTTTCTCCCGCCCACCGCCGCTTACATTTATCTGCGGAATTTTTTGTTTTGTAGCGTAAGCTACACTGGCCGAGGTTGAGCAGTTTTGCGTGTGCCGTCAACGGCCGTTCTGCGCAAGCGCGAAGAGCATTGGATTGGTTTGGATCGGATCGGTTGGCTTGGATTGGATTGGATTGGATTGTGTAGGATTGAAATCCAATCCCATTGGAGTACGGGTGTGTAGAGAATTGAGTCTGCACATTCGCCGTTCTGCGCACTCCAGAGGAGTGACGTCATAGCCGCGGCAGACGCACTGGCGCTGGCGCGTGCCTAGCTGTGCGCCTCTTTTGCGCAGTAGCCAAGTCTGACGCTGCGGCGGAGCCGCTTGATAGCCGTTTCGCGTGGCTCTTGGAGAGCCGTGCTGCGGGATGAGCCATGCGTGAGGAGCAGTGACTGCACTAGACTGGATTGGATTGGATTGGTTTGGAAATCGTCTTAGTAGCAGTAAGCATGATAATCAGCTAATCCTAGACAACCAGAAAGCCCAAGAATAACCACCTGAAGCTTAGCTCACGCTACGTATATCCTGGCATAGCCGAGCTAAGCCACTGCTAATTTTTTTGTGTGAACCGTAGAATTTTGCCCCTTGACGTTCGATCCGACACAAGAGGACCACAGCTACGCTCTTTCAGCGCATTTCGCACTGGATGGAACTGTTTTTATTTTCATTCCGTGTCTAAGATGACATGAAATTAGCTGCATCCAACACGCGTAAATTATGTAAAATAAATAAGATGTGCAGTTCTTAGGATATGTTGTCTTGCGCCTGTCGTTATTACTAATAACGAACCACTGGCATGTAATATATCGTACTGTTCCCTCGTGATAAACCGGTGCCATGCACGGTAAGCAACATAATCGCAGTGTACTGCGAACACAGTGCAAGCGATTTAATAAATCGTAGGAGTGGTATTTGTTCAACTGTGTGATGACTGATAACGCCCGATTATCGCTGTGCCCCCCGAAAGCTTGTCAGTAAATTGTATTTGGAACGCACGTTGCTTGTGGTTTTATTTCTTACAGGGAAACACGAAGGTTGGATAGCTGTGTATTGTAATTGAAAGATCCCAGGAATAACTGCTTTGAAGGCTTTTCTTGAGTAGCAGCAGCTGCTTGGAATTTGTAAGCAAATAAAGCCACAGCCGTTTCGGGGAACACTGGCGAAGATGACAATTTGTAAGGAAGGCGTATGGCTGATGGTGAAAACATGATCTAATCCCCTATCCTGCATATGATGGCTCGCACCTAAGTTTAGTAAACATCTGTTTTTAACAGCGAGGGTTTTAAGAGACGTCAATGGGTCACTGTTATTTCGGAGGCTCTACGCCAGTTATTCCTTCAAAAATAAACTTCTTTATGAACGCTCACCATTTAATGATCCGTAGGCTCGAAAGGATTATCAGAAGTGCCATGTCACCAGCCCTGCTTTGTTGCGCGGATGTGGCGTTCTTGAGTTAAAGCCCCAGACAATTCGTTCAGCTGGCCCATCGACCAGTGTTCCTCATTTTTTGCTCTTCCTTTTGTCGCTGCGCTCACGTTTCACGGATTTAGGACGAACTGAGTTCCAATGAATAGGCTACTGCCCAGAAGCAAATTTAGGCCTTTCCGAAAGGGAGTGGACTGATGAGACGGGTCTTATTCTGTGTTGTCGTTAAAAGGCAAGTTCGCGAAATCCTCGCTTGCAGTAAAGTAATTGCCAAAATTATTTCGCTTCTGTTTGCCCCTTCCATACATTGTTTTCCATTATAAGTGTGACGGCCGAAATAAGGGCTTATTTTTTAAAAATCGCAAGTTTGCCCTGTGGCATAATGGTACATGAGTTCGCAGGTACACGAACAAGTTTGCTTCGTGTATGAAGCCCAGAAGCGCTTATAAAATCCACTACATCACGCGAGACTGATTAAACCCAAATCATCTTAATTACCGCCATCATAATCACCATATACATTTTTATCAGCGTCGTTATGATCATAATCATTGGAGATTTCACATGATAAATGTTCAATTATTGAGGTGTTCGGACAGGTAATTGAAGATATGTCCGTGTCTGTAAAGGAAAGCTTGACATCCACCTAAATGCAGCCATACGGCTACAAAGGAAAGCTATACAGCTTTCTCGGAAACTTCGCAGTTGAAGAAAAATTCGTGCTGGTCCAGGATCCGAACCCGGGACCTCTGCTGAACCGGAGCATTCGCTCTACCAACTGAGCTAACCAGGGGGGCTAGTCGTTAGAAGCGCGAAAGAGAATTGATCAATAACTCGAAGTGAAGGACAGGTATCAATCGACCAGATTTAGGGGAAATCCCCAAGGTGGAGTAAGTTTCTGTAAAGGAAAGTTTGACATCCTCCTAAATGCAGCCATACGGCTACAAAGGAAAGCTATACAGCTTTCTCGGAAACTTCGCAGTTGAAGAAAAATTCGTGCTGGTCCAGGATCCGAACCCGGGACCTCTGCTGAACCGGAGCAGTCGCTCTACCAACTGAGCTAACCAGGGGGGCTAGTCGTTAGAAGCGCGAAAGAGAATTGATCAATAACTCGAAGTGAAGGACAGGTGTTAATCGACCAGATTTAGGGGAAATCCCCAAGGTGGAGTAAGTTTCTGTAAAGGAAAGTTTGACATCCTCCTAAATGCAGCCATACGGCTACAAAGGAAAGCTATACAGCTTTCTCGGAAACTTCGCAGTTGAAGAAAAATTCGTGCTGGTCCAGGATCCGAACCCGGGACCTCTGCTGAACCGGAGCAGTCGCTCTACCAACTGAGCTAACCAGGGGGGCTAGTCGTTAGAAGCGCGAAAGAGAATTGATCAATAACTCGAAGTGAAGGACAGGTGTTAATCGACCAGATTTAGGGGAAATCCCCAAGGTGGAGTAAGTTTCTGTAAAGGAAAGTTTGACATCCTCCTAAATGCAGCCATACGGCTACAAAGGAAAGCTATACAGCTTTCTCGGAAACTTCGCAGTTGAAGAAAAATTCGTGCTGGTCCAGGATCCGAACCCGGGACCTCTGCTGAACCGGAGCAGTCGCTCTACCAACTGAGCTAACCAGGGGGGCTAGTCGTTAGAAGCGCGAAAGAGAATTGATCAATAACTCGAAGTGAAGGACAGGTGTTAATCGACCAGATTTAGGGGAAATCCCCAAGGTGGAGTAAGTTTCTGTAAAGGAAAGTTTGACATCCTCCTAAATGCAGCCATACGGCTACAAAGGAAAGCTATACAGCTTTCTCGGACACTTCGCAGTTGAAGAAAAATTCGTGCTGGTCCAGGATCCGAACCCGGGACCTCTGCTGAACCGGAGCAGTCGCTCTACCAACTGAGCTAACCAGGGGGGCTAGTCGTTAGAAGCGCGAAAGAGAATTGATCAATAACTCGAAGTGAAGGACAGGTGTTAATCGACCAGATTTAGGGGAAATCCCCAAGGTGGAGTAAGTTTCTGTAAAGGAAAGTTTGACATCCTCCTAAATGCAGCCATACGGCTACAAAGGAAAGCTATACAGCTTTCTCGGAAACTTCGCAGTTGAAGAAAAATTCGTGCTGGTCCAGGATCCGAACCCGGGACCTCTGCTGAACCGGAGCAGTCGCTCTACCAACTGAGCTAACCAGGGGGGCTAGTCGTTAGAAGCGCGAAAGAGAATTGATCAATAACTCGAAGTGAAGGACAGGTGTTAATCGACCAGATTTAGGGGAAATCCCCAAGGTGGAGTAAGTTTCTGTAAAGGAAAGTTTGACATCCTCCTAAATGCAGCCATACGGCTACAAAGGAAAGCTATGCAGCTTTCTCGGAAAGTTCGCAGCTGAAGAAAAATTCGTCCTGGTCCAGGATTTTTCTTCAACTGCGAAGTTTCCGAGAAAGCTGTATAGCTTTCCTTTGTAGCCGTATGGCTGCATTTAGGAGGATGTCAAACTTTCCTTTACAGAAACTTACTCCACCTTGGGGATTTCCCCTAAATCTGGTCGATATGTCCGTGTCTTGCTGCTCCACAGAGTTCCAGGGAGTCCTGCTTATTTCTCATGTGTGATGCATTATCAGTGCACGGTGTGTTCTCGTGGACGGGATGCGGCCTCCGAATGGCGACAAAGAATTACGAATGTTTCATCGCGAACCAACAGCCAACGTCTGTAGGGGACAGTGTTGTACACGTTCCTCCAAAATAGGAACGAAAGCTCGTTCCTCGTTCCTTGCCAATTTTGAAACGAGTTCCCGTTACAAGTTCCTTTATTGCGAAAGGAGCGCGTTCCAGTTACACTTCCAAAATTGGAACGTGTCGTTACATTAACGTTACAATTAGGTTTTTAAATTAAAATATAGTGTAGGATAGTCCTCGGTCGAAATTAAGTGAAGCATTTAAAACTCACATCGAACTACGTATATTATAACACCACCGGCATCTGATTATCTGGAGATAGAGATAATCAAAAGAAACGCGCCTAGACGAATTTTTTCAGGGAGTACCGGACAAACTACAGACGGCTCGAGGACATTTCGGTGCCGGTTATTTCGGTGCGGAAATTTCGGTGTACGGACATATCGGTGTACGGACATATCGGTGTACGGGCGTTTCGGTGCACGCACATTTCGGTGTACGGACATTTCGGCGACCAAATTATCCGGTGCTTGCCTGTTTGCGCCAGCCGTTATATTTTTATTTCCGCTTAACGTGGGTTATGGACAACAATCTGGAGCCGTCAATTTATTTTTTTTGATTGATGCCATGCTCCATCTTTGCCAGGTATTTTTAGAAATTCTACATTTATATATATTTTTAATACCTCTTCCTGGGGACACCTGTTATGCAGCAGATTGAATTCTTTAGCACACGTTTTTTTTTTCATTTATGACAGGTTGTTACTTTATATTTGCTCTTTTTTAGCTAAGACAATTACCCGTGTTTACGATCCCCTCTTTTGTATTTTTTTTAAATTACACACCCTCAAATTACATAAATTACATGCACACTCTCAATATCCAAAAAGTAACAAACATTAGCTAGCCCCCCAGAATGAAGAAAACCTTATGAAGAGTATTACAAGGGCTGGGCTGCCTTGCTAAAATGAATTCGCGAACACTGGTCTAGGATATTGTCGGGAAGAAAAAACGGGCCTTTTGGAAAAGAGCCGCAGGTTCTAATGTCCTAAATGCTGATTAAGTGCGTACCGGTTGTGCACACAAATTCCACCCATTGTGTTTGGGACAACCAACCTTCGTTTAATGTTTACAAGCCTACATTTACCCCATTTTAATTCTTTGTTCTAGCGCCCCCCCCCCCACCTCCCGCCTGTACTCTCGAATCTCAACCAGATTTCTTTTTCAGCCATATTATTTTCGGTTTCCCCTGAAAATCCTACTGGCGTGGTGGAGTTCACGGTCTCCGAAGCGCCACCGCAGTGATTTTTTTATTTTTTTATTTAGAACATACTGCTAGCCTCTTAGTGGATGCTTTTGCAGGAATTGGGTGATACATTCAGAACAATGACATAGCATACTTCGCGTTTAAAACAGAGAAAAAACTTTACATTCACCATGGGCGCACGAAACCTCTGTAATGTGACACAAAAAGCCACCCAAAAAGCCGCAGAGAACACAAGGGCCCCTATCGTTTGCTGGCTACGCCCTTCCGCACGTCGCGGTCATATCGACGGCGCCCCCACTCCAGGAATCGCTCTTTCTGCGCCTTCAGTCGCCCCCTTGGGAATTGACTCATCAAGTCGCGCATATCATAGACACCCCAGGTATGCATCGCTTCCTCCCATTATCAGGAGCAAAAAAAAAACAAAAATGAATAGGCTAGTGTGACGAGAGCGGCAACAGTCATCTTCAAGTTTTCGAAGTCCAGTGGACGCAACAGTGAAGCACAAGTGACACCCCTCTCTCTCTACTTAGGGGGATGATTGCCGGCGGGGCTCAGCTTTCCCCTCCCCTAAGTAACGCCACCATAAGTGCGATCGTTGGTTTGTTAGTTTTAAGTAGAACTGACACCGAATGCAACGAAGGCGAGATTGATTGTGAGAATAATTAAAACGAAATGCACACGCGCCTAATCGACCTCGTTTTTCTGTTGTTTTTTCGCGGTAGTTTTGCTGGGGGGGGGGTGAGGAATAGACTACAAGCAGCAGCGTCTTGCACCGTTCGGTGAAGTGAAAGGAAAGCGCTTTGGTAACGCTTAAAGTATTAGGGTTGTTCACATGAATGTTAAAATAACAAAAAATGGTTGAACGGATCCATATTAACAACGTTAATTTTTACCATCTGCTACAGAAATTGGGTTTCACGTGGCAATGCTCCGCCAGGGTTTAGCGTTCGTTTCCACGAACGGCGGTGCAAGCACAAGTCTCGAACGTAAAATCATATCAAGTCACGAAATTACAATATTAAAGCTAAAATGTTCAAAGAATGCCTGGGACATTCCCTCACTCAAAATGTCTGGGCCAAGACGTCGTGCACCAAAATGTCCGTGCACAGCAATGTCCACACTGAAACGTCCTGGACCGAAATGTCCGACACCGAAATGTCCGGATACCGTTTAGCAGTCCGCCCGTTTCGTTGGCTACGTTGTTACCGGGTTGACCTTAACCGGTCTACTCCTGAGCGCGCGGAAGGGCGAGTAGGAAGGGTGCGTAGGCACGGACAGGGCAAAGGCAGGCCCGCGGAACTAATCCCCCTACCGCGACGAATGCCCAAGTGCCCAGCCGGGTCCAGGTCAACCCAGTAACAACGCACACGACAGAACGGACGGACTGCTGAAACTCTCTATTCTTTCCCCGCCAGGGAACAATTCTATCGGCCAGACGCGCATTCTGGCCTCCCCAGACAAACTATGAAGGGTGAAAAGCATTCTCGCGGCAATGCTATTCACCCGTCGAACGCCGCGTAAGCAACCAGCATGAAAGCAAGCACAAGCTGCGGCCTGCTGCGCGGTTATTCTTCTGCCTTTGACCTTCGAGGAAACCCGTACGGCTGAAGGGCGGGCAAACTGACCATCTTATAGTAAGAGAAACGCAGTAGCGCTTTGTGGATTCTTGTACTCGAGCCTTGGCATCAAAAACAGCCAAATCCTAGCGATGTAACGGCAGGAACGCCGTTCCTGCCGTTCCTTCAGAAACGTAACAAGTTACCGTTACAGTTCCACCGACCCTTAATAGAACGGTGGCGTTCCTCCGTTCCTCCAAAAAGGAACTAGTTCCAGGAACGCCGTTCCTTGTAACGCCGTTCCGTACAACACTGGTAGGGGATCATCGCCCTTTTGTTATGCACCCTCATTTGTGCTCTGTAGGAAAATCGATGCTTCACAAACACGTGAGAGCACACAAAAAGCACAACTGAGGGAAGTAATGTATATTTTAAATCCGTCCTTTTTATTCGATGCTTGAAGAAAACCGGCCAAATACAGTGGATTAGCTTAAAATGGTTCGCCAGAGGAGAGAGCTTTCTTCGATTGGGAAAGATGCGAATAACACTTTCGTTAACCCTTGTTCGTCAGTCGACGTCTACTCAGGAGACGAAAGCGTACCTGCAACAGGTACCAGCATGTCATGGACGCCGGTAAAAATAGGCCATTCATGATTCTGTCTAACGATGAGGTTACTGCAATGGTAAAAGGATTGAAAAGTGGGAAATAGTAGTGGTTCATTAGGCGCCGGTCAGACCACGGCGCATACCAATGTGAAAGATTGGCCGTGAATCTGCCTACGAAATATGGCTCACTGCAAGCGTGATCCTCTTCTTTTCGTTGGAAATGTGTAAATAAACAACGTGTGTTTTGTGCCTGAATGACGCAGGACCTATCTCGTTTTGTAAAAAAACATCGTAGATCCTCCGGATGTTATTGGTCGCAAAATTTCCTGGAGAACTTCAGTCACCCTGCAATGCATAAAACAGCGACCGTCATCTGAGATGTCGTACGTATTGTAGAGGTGAATCATTTAAATGGATTCATGCTTACATTACCTTGTGATAAACATTGGGAAAGCTGAACCTTGCATTCTTTTGACCAGGTAAATATCGCTTACCCAGATTTTACTGCTTTTTAAGCCGTCCTACAAAGACGTTTTTAGTCCCACTATCCCGAATGCTAGCACAAGATTAATATTTATTTCGTCGTCATATTCTCCTAGAATCTTTGGAATGGGTAGAGGCTTCGAAATGAGGTAATTTAAGCTCTTCTACACTATTCTCGTGTTTTGTTCATTAAGTTGAACAGTGTTTCATGAAAGTAATACTTCATCCCAGACCTACTTCTACCCTTTATTTGCTTTAAGGAACGTCATGGCTAGATCTGGATGATGATTTTTTAAAGTGAAGCTTTTTACCTCTACCCCCCCCAAGGGCTCTGCAGCGACCGTTCATTTCAACAGGAAACTGCCGCAAACAAATAAAAGAAGTCACTGGCACCGCCAGGAATCGAACCTTGAACAAATAGAGAAACGGAGCGAGAGCCCGTTTTCTTACCTTTTGAAATACGAGCCCCAGAGAAAACGCGGGAGACAGACGGTGCACTCACCGAGCACATCTACCAGTTTACCTCCCGCGTTATCACTGAATGCCACGTGATTGTGTCACGCGACCTCTCGCACCACTGTGCGCTCCGCCCACGGCACGTATAGCAGCTCTGGGTGCGCCTTGCCCATGCGCTAGGAGTTAGTAAAAATTAAAGGAAGCTCACACTGCTGCATGGCTCCTCACTTCTCCATATCTGCCACAGAGACGGATGAGAAGTGAGATCGTCTAACACAGGGTGTCAGCCTCCTTTGATTTCATAAAAAAAGTTTCCACTCATGTGCTTCACCAATACAACTCAACCAACCACCATTCATGGATCATGGAATGATTTAGCCTGAGCACAGAATATCCCTTCGAAGTAATGAGGGTGTCGTTAGGTGCATTTCACTTGTATCTGGCTTGACTGTTCGTAGAGCCACGTCTGTGAATTCAGGTGACGTCTTATGGGTAATAGTTGTGGGTGTCGTTTACAGCTTCGCTTTCCAACCGCCTTCGCAGAGTGGATTGGCGCGTACTTTTCTTCACTGACTGAAAGCGTTTGAAAATCCAAGCGTTCTTGTTGTGGAATTTGTCTTTGCTTACGGCTGCTGCCTGTACTATGGTTTAGATACAGTAAAACATGTGTCTACTGATTGCGACCGGCTTTTATAAGGGCCATCTTAGTGCTGCTTCTGTGGCTGTTAACCTAATATCTGTCTTCTGCACATTGTAAGCCATAAAAGACGAGGATAAATCACGACAAACATGGATGTCGACTAGTTCCGGTGCATGAGACTCTAACTTACGAAAAATAGGAGCCTTTACGGTAAACATTGCCGAATAACTGCGTTCTGGGTCTGAGAAGTTGCTGATTGCAGGTTTGCGCACGAACAACCACTTCGATAGGGCGCGAGTTTAGCGTGTGGACTGCGCTTACAGTTACAAACACACGCCTGAACGTCGTCACTCACCCTATTCCAAATGAAACCGAAGTTCAACGTTGGTGACACTACAGTTTACAGTCAAGCCTTTCGCCAGTTTTCGGTCATAAAACAGCCCTACCTTCCACCATTCTGCAAGATGGGCGCTCTTTTCGGACGCCTTTATCTTCCGGCCTAGGCGACCACATTTGGAATACAGCGAAGACGTAGGGCGCTGGTTGTTTTGAGTTGTACGAGATACGGTCTGGGTCTGAAAGATGCAGAAAGAGATTCGGGGTCACACACCATTTTTTCATGATGGTTCGAACCTCTGGTGCATGGAACATTGCTCCAACAATACTTGGAAAAATGTTTTGTTCGTGTTCAGCAAAAACCCTTTGACTATATAGATTGCGGTCGCCTTTCCCTTATCCTCACTTACCACCTGTTTACTCGGGCCCATACGAATCAACAGACCGCGAATTTTTTTTCAGATACCTTATGCAAGAGCCGCCACTTCTGCACTACTTAACTTTAAGTTGGAACCTCGTATCGCGACACCATGGAATCAGGATATTGTAACACGTAGAAATGGAAAGAAATCATGAATGCTTGTAAATATGTTAATATCAGGGCGTTCAGGAGCGATAGATGGTCGCTAAAGAATAATCTAGTACCCACTTAGTAATGCAATCTGGAAATGTTCAACGCTCTCACGAACGACATATTACAATCATATTTCGTTAAAAACTTAGGTACACTGGGTAACTGTTGAACAAACACCTACTTTTTTTTAAATTCTACTCCTTTCAAGTTTTATTCGGCTGATTAAATAGGAAGTGTGCAAAACCACAAATGACAAAAAAACGTGTTAAGTTTTGCGCACGTATTTGGATTGCGGCAAAGTGAATTGTGTTTTCTTTCGTGTACTCGTTCGACTATCCTGCCCAACCACCTGCATATAATCGATAGGGGGCGATTTTGAGAGCACAACCACAACTTCGCTGGCACTCCACGTTCACATAATGTATTGGCCTGAAAGTTTGTCTTTGTTAGCATAAAAATCAAAAATACCAGTTTGGAAAAACAATTCCGAAGAAATGTTGGACGAAACGGATCAAAACCAGAGAAGAGTAGTAAAAAGAAAGGTTCAAGAATAGCGTGCTTCCAAAAATGTAGACAAACGCGTGTACTGAAAGTTTCTGGAAAAGCAACCCTACATCAATGAAATCAATGAAGCAAAATTCTTTAAATCAGAATTCCCGGACGCAGAGACAAAAGAGACGTACAAATCAGTCACACATTGTACGCCTGCTCGGCAGCCGTCTGAAAAATTATTGGGCCACTAAATAAAGTCTTCTCTCTCTCTCTCTCTCTCTCTCTCTCTCTCTCTCTCTCTCTCTCTCTCTCTCTCTCTCTCTCTCTCTCTCTCTCTCTCTCTCTCTCTCTCTCTCTCTCTCTCTCTCTCTCTCGCTCGCTCTGTTAACCTCATGACCAACGGTTATCTCGCCTTCGCATTACATGCCCTACCCACACCAATTTCTTCTTAATTTCTACTGATATGTCCTTAACACGCCTTTGTTCTCTGAACCACTCCGCTCTCTTCTTGTCCCTTAATGTTAGAGTGGATCCCTACGGAAGGCGACCGTGGCAGGGGGTGGCAAAAGGTCAGATGGACAGATGAGATAAAGATGTTTGCGGGGAATAATTGGTCGCAGTTAGCACAAGACCGGGATAATTGGAGATCTCTCGGATAGGCCTTTGCTCTGTAGTGGGCGTAGATAGGCGGATGATAGTCAGCCGCCGCCCTCATCCCCTCTCTCGTATTTTCCACCACACTGCTCAACTTCATCGGTTTCAAAGGGAACTTTCTCCCCTCCTTTTCTTTCCTTTCTGTTCCTCCACCCTCACACCTTCAACACTTCTCGATTCAGGGATCAAAATGGTGTTCTACCAATAAACAACTATCCAAATACAGACCGCCGAAAACTGTTACAAAAAAAAACTGTCAAATCAAAAGCGGGGGCAAACCTGCAGAAAAATTGGAAGACTACGAGGTCGACGGGCATACTACGGGCTACGCCTATCCGACCTCAAAGCGGCTTTATATATAAATTTCTATCGTGTGCATAAGTGCGCAACGAAGCACATTTTATATCATTACATGCATGGATGAATTGGAGCTGACTGATTCCCATTGTCTGGAAATTTTTAAAGCCGTGAAACAATGCAGGGGACCGGTGCTACGCTTGAATGAACTCTATACAAGTTGTCACATTCAGTTCAATATCATCGCTCACTTTTATCTTCTCAAGCGTAAATGCAGTCAGCACACAGCGAACGGATTGCCTGCAGTCGCAGGGAGCTCCTGGCTCTTATCACATTTGCGGCAGGGATGAGGCGAAGCCGTGAGCACGGCCCAAAAAGTGCGCGTCACGGCAATGATGCGAACAACATTTGAGCCTCTGTTGCGTGTGTCCTTTCTTTCCGAACGTGGATGTACTAGTGATCAGACTGGGTCGATGAATACCCTCTCGAAAGCGGCCGTCCCGACTCCCGAGTTCCGAAACACGCGGAGAATTCAGTGGGCACGACGTGATGCAAATACTCGAGGCCACCTCTTCCCTCTCGCGAATGGGAGTCGCATTCTTGGGCACCGTCGACGTCTCGGCTTCGCCGGCATCTAGGGAAGCATCGATTTGCATAACGATGATTTCCAAGTGTGTGCCGAAGGCAGGCAACCTCCTGTGCGTCGCTTAAACGCGACAGTGTTTTGTTTGCTGCATCCACCAACCCTTTGATTGTCGTAACAGGCTGCTTCGCGAAGTGAATGCAGAGGCATTTTTCCACCTTTTCATTAATGGTACATTGGAGGATGGCTTTCAGCCGGTCCACAAATGCTTAGATTTCCACACTGAAGGGATCCCTACAAAGGAATTGCCCATGTGAGAATAGTTGAGACACTGCAGCTACTAATATTACAAAATAGTAATCTAAAATAGTAATTTAATTTAATACGAGATACGGAAGGGCAGGCCTGTTTTTGCACGAAATACACCCAGGACACGCAGTAAATGAACTCAAGAGTGCATTATACATGACAAAAATTTGGAGGAGGGGTATATTTTTTGAGCGGTATTTTTGCCTAACATTATATTTGGCGCATGGGTCTTTGCGAATCTACAAGGAAGCAATTGCTTGCACACAAGTTACACGCAGCGGTTCTATTATACATCACTGTACGTCTCAAACGTAGCGAAGTGAGCATTGATATAATGGAGAAATGCGTGCACAAAGAATGAGAATCCGGCCACTACCTTCTTTTAAAGCAAATCTTTCTACCTGTACCTGCCAACGGTTCTTTCGTGGCGTTCGGAACAAGAAACTCCCAACGCGGCTGGGGATGGGAAGGGCGCTTTTAACTCACGGAGCACAGTGTAGATGGCGCAGTGATAAGGTGCTATTACCCAGCGTTCCCCGCACGTAGACTGCTCGCACCGGTGGGCGGTCGGCGGGATGGATTTGTCGCTGCTGTAGCGACAGTTGTTTTGGCCCTGTTTTGGCGTCCATTGCGCGCTTTCGTCGCACGGCTTGATTAACATTTTCGACAGCACCTGCTGGGTAAACCGGTCCCGACGGAATTAAGTAAGCAGACGGCAAAGATACGTTAAGGATTGGTTTGCGGGGGCGGGAAAACAAAATGTAGAGACCACATACAGGCATCTCGCCGTTAAATAAACGCTACCTTTTGCGCACTGCTTGCCACTAATGCGACTCTGTTTTATAAATTGGTCAATAACCATTCGCTTTTGTTTTAAGATATATTACAAAATACGAAGGGAGCAACTAGATCCGATAAATAGCGATTATAAATGTTCCCTCATCCTTCTCGCAATTCTCAAACCAAGTAAACTAACTAGTTTAAATCAGTATAAATTGGAAGCACTAAGATAACATGCCGAATAGTTTCGGTGTCTGCGTTTGGTGTAGCGGTGGTGTAGCCCCGCGCGGTGGTGCAGCCCCAAGCTAGCAAATCAGGATGGCTAGGTTCCGCTGTCTCCCCCTTCGAAAGACGCCCTCTACGTTTTCTTTCCCCGACGCACGAGCGGGCTACAGCGGCGGCGTCCGCCGGTCTAGCCTGGCCGTGCTCGACGCTGCTCCGTTCGAGACGCCGCCCCCGCGAATTCCACGTAACGGCTGGCGGAATCTCTGGTTCCACTCTTTGTAGAGCCACGTGCGTGACTTGAAGACGAAAAAAAAGAGTGACAGGGCGAGCGCAACCATTGAGCTCGCCGTGTCACCCTCCTGTTTCGTCTTCGTCTTCTCGGGCAGTATCATTCCGTCGTTTGCGCTGAACCAACTAGCCAGCAACCAAGTACAATTAAGTACCTTCATTTTTATTAGATGTATTTCACTACAAAGTTTATTAACCTTTTTTTCAGCCGTTCATACGACTTTTTCGTTAGACATTTTTCGTCCTAAGAAGCATTTTCTACCGTCGGTGGTAGCAAATGCAATCTCGTGACTATGGACGACTAGGAGCAAAAAAGAAGAAAGCGGATAAGGGCGCGGGTTCGATTCCCGGGCGCAGCGGCCACTTTTCTGATGGAGGCGAAAAGCAAAAAATGGCCGCGTATCTGCTCCTTTCGTTGCAAATGGCGTCAAAAGACGACAGTCTTTATCGGCTTTTGCGAAGTACATGCCTCCCTTAGCTTTCCCGCTCACCTCTCATGTTGTTCCTCTTGTGTCGCGCTCCTCCCAAGGTAAATACGCCAAATGTTTGCTTAAATCATTTTAAATTTCCCGCGTTCCACTGCTCCAAACCGGGTGTCTCGATGCGAACGCTGCCGTACGGTGAAGACGAGCGTTCATCGAGGCGCCCTACTTCAACGTTTATAGAACCGCGTTTTCCTACTCCACGTGCGTTGCAAGCAGAACGAGAAACCTATCTAGTGGAACCATGCGTAACTGTTGCCGGTTGATTTCTTAAACTGGCGCCAGAAGCTGTAGTGGCGCGGGCGACAGCAGGCGACGGCGGAGTGAATTCTTTTCTTGCACTTGATGAAGTATTTGATTTCGCAAAAGTCAAGCATGTTTGATTTTTTATAAAGGAACACTGCAAATATCACTTCTGTATTGATTTGTTGTCTCATATTTGCGTAATGTCTTGTTATTCTTCAACAATGTTGACAAGTATGAGCATTACACCGGACATAGACGGGTATTTTCAGCTCTGACTATATAAGACTATTGCGCAGGCATTGTTTTGCTTTGGCCGGGTGGCTGAATCAAGAGAGAGAGAGAAATACCTTTTATTTGTCCAGTTTGTGGAGGAGAGCTAGACCTCCACCCTAGGCGTCGGCCAGGAGCCCTTGGGTCCTAGCAGCGTCTTCGGCTAACTGGACGGCCCAGACTTGATTCGCCGGGTCTGAGCTGAGCAGTACGGTCTCCCACTGCTCATTACTGCTAAGTTTGCAGCTCTGAGGAGTCGCCTGAGGACATGTTCATAATATATGTGCAAGATCGGCCCGTTCCTTGCGTCTCCGGCATTTATCTGAAAACTGTCCAGGATAACAATGACTATACGCGACGGGGTTCGGGTACGAGTTCGTCTGAAGAAGCCGCCAAACCACAGATTGCCTTTTACTGAGGGATGGATGAGCGGGGGGGGGGGGGGGGGGGGGTAGCGGGCTCGTTCAAGCCGGTAATGAGTAGTCAGCTCCCTGTAAGACACAAGCCTGTCTCTGCCCGTCCATCGGAGCGAGCGAGCGTCTGGGTCCGATGTGTCGACGCCAGCTCGGTCGGTAAAGCCTCGAGCCGCATCGTGCGCACACTCGTTTCCGGCCAGGCCTGAGTGGGCCGGTGCCCATATAAAGTATATCTTCCCGTTCCCCTCGTCATGGCATCTAGATTTTAGGATTTGGGACGCCTCGGGTGAAATTCGCCCTCTCGAATAATTTAAAATAGCAATCGAGTAAAAAGTTATATAAGGACTTCATTGATGTTATGTTACCCATTCCCCTATACAGGTCTATGTATGCACTTGGAAGGGAAGGTGATGTGCTCGAGAGGGTAAAGAGAATGCCCGTGCGCGCCTCCGTTAAAAGTTTCTTTTTTCAGCTCCACAGTGGCACGCTTCCTGTAAAGCCATGGCTCAACGAGAAAGGATTAGACATACATTGGAACATTAACTGTCGCATATGCTTAAAGCCGGAAACTATTGACCACATTTTTCTAGACTGTTCAGACGCGAGATTTCACTGGGACATCCTACAGCGCACTGTTAAGAAGGACCTGCCCATAAACCCTTTCGGGATCCGTTTTCTGTCTGTGTGTGATACGGGAGGCGTGCCATTCGACATGTCTATGTTGATCAGCATGCACAGCTTGTGGCGCACAAGGATGGCGGACAGGCATGCCGATCCCAATGCGCGGCCCGCCAGAGCGTATTTCATTGAGAGTTAGGTTAACATACGTGAGGTATACAAAGCGCTAAGCGAACCACCTGAATGGTTACCAATGCTTGATGACCTTGCTCAACTGAAGAGATTTTAAACTTGTGTTCATCGCAAAGGTGGCGAATGTTATAAAATCACTGTAACCTAGTTTTTCTTCGTTTGAGACAAACGGTAATAAAAAAAAAGTGGCTGAATCGAGTCACAGACAGACAGACGGACAGACAGACCAAATTTCAGGGTTTAAGTAGCCTAAGAAAGACTATCGTCTTTAAAACGCCCGTGTGTGCGATATTTCGGCACACGTTAAAGATAATCCGGTCAAAGTTAATCCGGAACCCTCCACTACGGCGCGCCTCATGACAACGTTGCGTCGGCGCGTTAAACCCTACAGTCAATCAAAGAAAGCGGGGAATAGAAACCCGCTACATTCAAAATAATTGCTTCTCGGTATTACGTTATCAAAATCCTCCATCCGCTTTTCGTAACAAAATTTCATCGGGGCACTAGAGTCTGCTTACGTGCTTTTTACGCGAAAGCCGGGAGATAATTATTAACAACGTCTTTACTGACACAATGTAGTTCAGACTTTTTCCTCGCTTTCGTTTCTTTGTCTTTTGCGCGAATTATTTCGACAGGCATCTTTTCTGCTATACCTTGTTTGGGCCAGGTTCTTCTATTTGCGCGCTGAATGTTCCTAGCTTGCTCCTCGTCATTGCGCTACCTTCGCTCGAGGCTTATTGAATATTGCTCTGTCATTACTTTGTTAACTCCAGCAGCTGGAAACTCGGGAGCAAGTGATATCGGGCATTCTGGAATAGCGTCCCTGATGTCATATGCGTAGGGATCCAGGTCAACTGTTTTTTCAGGCTTGTTGTCGTTTGAAGTTTTTAGTAGTGGTATTGTCGAAGCAGCGGCTGTTTTTAAATAAAGGCTCACGCTTCAGTACAGCATAAATAACGCCGTCAAATTGGGGCCCGTTATACTCTCATGAGACTCATCGAGAGGTGCGTGTGAGGCTGCTCATCTTTTTCTCCTCTAGTGCAAGAAATGCCCACGGGTTGACCTTCACCCCAACGCCCTAGTACGACCAATCAGCGTAAACATGTGCTCGAAGTTGGAGAATGACGAGGCGCAGCATGCGATTATAGAGCAAGAAATAAAATATGTGCTGGACAAGAGCGCAAGGCGTGAATTGGCTCTATTGTTCAAGCGCAGATTCTGTTTTTTTTTAGTTCAAACGCATTCTGGGCCACCTCATTCGCCAAATTCGTAGATTTTGTCTCGCTGATTGGTCGTTCGGGGGCGTTCCGCTGAAGGGGCCATTTCTTATAGTGTACCCGCAGGGAAACCTACCCCCCTTTTCTTCGGCGTAACCACTTGGGCTGTAACGACCGTAGCCACTTCGATGGAATGTTCCATCCTGTGAATAAAAAATAGCTAGCAAAGATGGAACAAAAACAAGTGTTGTAAGTTCAATAATCCAACATGATATTTTGTAACAGCGTAAAGGGTAGCTTATAGTGCAAGGGCACTCTTCTGTATCTCTCGCCCGCAAGCGATATTAAGTTGACGTAACTGCGGCGCCAAGGGGTCATTTTGGGGTTAGGAAGGGTGCTACGTATAACGCAATATAGCGGGTGCCTGCCCCCGGGGAAAGGGGTTCCTTCTTCCGCGACACGCGAGGTAGCTGAAGCTTTTGCTATGCCGAAACCACGGCCTCCATCGGTGTGTTCAATTCTCTGGCGCGTGTCACAATACCATAAAAAGTTAGAAATTCCTTGCCTCTAGGCATTTTTCTGCTGTTGCCTCCCTTCCTGCACGTTGGGAACGAACGACTCTGTCCGGCAGTGTGTCTATTTCTGTCTCCGTGTGTGTCTGTCTGTTGTTGCGTCTATTTGTGTCGGTTGTATCTCTCCGTGCTTGCCCGTTTCTGTCTGTGTCTACGTGTGCGCACATGTGAACGCGAGCGGCTGTGTCTGTCAGCATCTGCATGCCACGCTTGCGTACATACTACCCTATACTGCTTCGAAATTTGGCTCAATCATACTGCTGGTTTGGTGCGGCCTGATGTACCTAACGAGATGTGCTGATGATGTCGAGTGAGAAGTAAAACGTAGATTAGAGCCAAATAATGATAATGATGATGATGACGAGGACGATAATGATGATAAATAACCGTTTATTTCAGAGGAAAGGGGTAAGAAAAAGGTTCGTGGGGAGCCTCCTATATCCAGGAGGTCGGGAGAGTACGGCACCATTACCGCCCGGTCGACCAGCATAGCTTGAGAGAGAGATATAGAGTGAGTGAGTGAGTGAGTGAGTGAGTGAGTGAGTGAGTGAGTGAGTGAGTGAGTGAGTGAGTGAGTGAGACACAGAGAAATTCAGGGAGAGAGAGAGGGAGCGAGACTTTATTCACTGTTTAAGGGAGCATGTTGATCGTTGCGGACGAAGCTGGTCAGCAGCGTTTATCATAGCCCAAGGGAAGAAGATGGGGTTACTTTGAAGGGCAGGGGTGGGGAGTGGGAGCATTCAGTGAAAAATCAGTGTATAGATGGGCAATACATAGTTGAAGGGTGTTGTGACAGTGTAGGTGTAATGCGGTGAAATCTTGTGCAGTTCTAGTAAGTCTGAAATATAGGTGCCGACGGTGTGTGCTTGTAGGTTACTGAAGAAGCCTCTCGTTGGACGGAAAATTTTGCGCCGTGAGTGAAAAACCCAGCTAGGAGCCAGCAGTTCTCAGCCAAGATGACAAGCTCATGCATCAGTCAAATGAGGCAGGGGGCGCTGCGAGCAGCCGGAGCGAGCTGACGTGTGTTACATCGGCTCCGCAGTTAATGAGCCATAATTGCGGACTAATTTGTCCCACAGTGCCCTTTTTTCACCAGTGTGTTAGGCTTCGCTCAGCGGACCTGGCAATACCAAAATTCGGTGAGTTCTTGCGAATTTCCGAATTTTACGGCCCTTTTCATGTTTGCGGCGTGGCCGCTCAGCTAAGCCTAACTTAGGCCTAGTACGAGTACGGCCAGGCCGGGCCGTCGGCGACGGCGCTCGAGCCGATGTCGACCGGAGGGGAGCCCGCATCGACGGGATTCAGCGAGGAAGCTAGCATGGAGGCCTGCGGAGAGCGGGACGAGGAAATGCAAGTACAATTGGACCGCAACGGAGGTCGGACGGCCGTGGTGGTGCCGGGCGAGGAGCTCTCGCCGGGCGACCACGCGGGGTGGACGACCCAGCGGAGGAAGCCACAGCAGCGACGAGCGGAGGCTCCGCGATCTCCACCGTCGACCGGTAAGCCCGCCGTAAAGGCGAACACGTCTCTACCATCGAAGGAGAAATTCGTGAAGAAGGTGAATGCAACCATGTCGAGAGCGGCGAGAATGCCCAACAGCATCCCCCGCGAAGAGCACAAAATTATCATCAGACCAAGAGGGGGACTGCAGGTAGGGAAGGTCAGACCGACCGAGTTGGCGACCGCAATTATGGTGGCCACGGGCATCGCAAGAGAGACGGCCATGCAAGACACGGTGTGCCTCAACGTGGCTCAAAACATCATAATCGTGAGCACTCCCGCAGAGGAGAGAATCTCGAAATACGCGAGAATCGAGGCTCTAACGATCGGCAGCCGCGAGTACGAAGTGTATGCCTATCAGGCGGCGCCGGACGGCACGGTAAAAGGCGTGATTCGCAACATCTCCACGGAGGACACGCAGGAAGAAATAATAGAGAACATCGTGAACGATTACAATCCAACGGCGATAGACGCCCGAAGGATCGGAAAGTCGTCGGCAATCATCGTGCTCTTTCAGGGCGAGAAAGTGCCGACGACGGTGAAATACGGATCCGTGCTCGTTAGGTGCAGTCTGTATAGGCAACACCGCGAAGTTTGCAAGTGCTGCGGCGGAGTGGGGCACAGACAGGACGTGTGCCCGCAGCCCGAAAAGAACGTGTGTTTCGCGTGCGGAAAGCAAAATCCGAGCGAGAACCACGCAGAAACGTGCAAACCGCGCTGCAAATTGTGCGGGGGTGCTCACCCGACAGGGGCGGCAAGCTGCAGCAACCGCTTCAAGACGCCATACTTGGTGCGGCGGCGGCAGTGGAGCCGCCAGCAGACGAAAGATGCCTCGTCAGCAAGGAAAGAAATTTCTAGAAGCGAAGGGGAATTCCCGCCGCTCCTGCAGCAGCGAGGTCGCAGCGGCAGCAAGAAGCGGGAGCAACGACCCGGCAACAGGTCGGCAAGCCGAGGCGCCCGCGACAGGAGCCAATCGGCGGCCAGGAAAACGCGCGGGAAGAGCGGCGATAGGCCGTCCAGAGCCACGTCACAGTCGCGCGAGCACGTGATGTGGGCGGAGATCGTCGGCGCACCGAAAGGAAGGAGGCGTTCGAGGTCACCGCGGCAGCGGAGAGAGATGTTGCAACCTCGAGACGAAAGAGTCGACAGACTGCAAGAGCAGGTGGCCGCGCTGAAAGCGGAAAACGCGAGCCTCAGCCAAAAGCTCGAGCGGGCGATAAAGTTACTAGAAAGTTCTGGAAGTGAACAGGAGCCACGTGGCGGAGCGATGACAAGATCCGAGGAGCGTCGGCCGGAGCAGCCGGCGAGGCCGGCGCAAAAGGAAGAAGAGGCGGAGCCTCCGACGAAGATGAAGGCGCTGCAGAAGCGCGAAGGTCAGAGCGACGCGGTCGAAACGGAAACCGAGATGGACGAAGATCAGGACCCGCCTTGCGGGGAAGAAGGAATACAAGGGGCGCAGAAGCAGAGGCTCGTGAGCTTGGAGCTACGTCTAAGGAGGTGCGCCGGACGCATCAGCAGGCTGGAAAAGCGGATGGACGCTTTCGAGGCGAACGTGAATGCGAGACTCGATAAGATACAGGAGTACCTTCACAGGATGCTGGATGGAGACGAGGTCACACCGGGGCAGTACGTACAAGCGAACCAACCAACACCGAACCATGGCCAGTAAATCACGAACGAAAGCGAGCCTGAGAGTGTGGCACTGGAACGCGAACGGGTTCCAGTGTCGGCGGGCGGTGTTGCAGCAGTACATCAAGAGTTTGGAGAGACCCCCGGACGTGATCCTCGTCCAGGAAACCCACGCCGAGAACGCGCCGTCCCTCCCGGGCTACCGGGCGCACGCCAGCCCTCCCAGCGCCAGAGAAAGAGGCAAGGGAGAGGCGCAGGGCGTGTGCACGTTCGTCCGGAAGGGGATAACGTTCGTCAAGCACGACGACCTCCTCGGGCGCAGCGCCATCGAGTACTGCGCGACCGAAGTAGTAATCGGAAAAAAGAAAAAGGAGTCGGTGTACTTTCTCAACGTATACAGCAACCCGGGCCACAGGCAGCAGAAGTTCAAGACGGCCATGCATAAGATGCTGAAGCTCGCTGGAAGAGACACGGTGGCGATGTGCGGCGATTTTAACGCCGCACACAAGGAGCTCGGGTACAGCCGCACGACGGCGAAGGGGAAGGCCCTGCTCGAGGCGGCGGAGGAGGCCGGTTTCGTCCTGTATTCGGACGAAGCGGCACCCACACGCATCGGCACGTCGATAACCTACGACACCAGCCCGGACCTGTCCTTCGTCCGCAAGAGGAAGGAGGCCAGAGGCGGGGTGGCATGGAAGAACACGGGGCAGAACCTCGGGAGCGACCACTTCATAATCGAGCTGGACCTGCCGGCGTCGGCAGACGAGGTCGGCAGGGGCAAGCGCAAACACAAGCTCACGAACTGGGATCGCTTCCGAGAGGAGAGCGAGGAGCTCGGCGAGGAAATCGCAGACATCGAGAGCTGGTCGGACGCCCTGAAGCGCAAGATCAAGGGAGCGACCACGGAGCTGGAGACCGACGAAGAAGTACAGAAAATGGACAGCCGCCTGGCGCACCTGATAGAGGCCAGACAGGCCCTGCAGAGGCGCTGGCGTAAGAACAGAAACAACAGGAATCTCAGGAAGAAGGCCGCCGAGATCGGCAGGGAGATAGAGCGATACAGTCGCCAGCTGTGCACCCAGCAGTGGCACGCCATCTGCAGAGAGGCGGACGGGCAGCTCCACCAGAGCCGCACATGGAAACTACTGAGGCACTTGCTGGACGATACCAACAGCAAGAGTTACCAGCAGCACCGACTCGCCCAGATCATGCACTGCGCGACGAAGAAGTTGGGGAAGGAAGAGACGTGTAAACGGCTCAACGATAAATATCTCCCTAGCACTCCCAGCGAGAGCCACGGCGACTACAGAGGCCCGAGCAACCCGGACCTGGACCGCGACATTGAGGAGTGGGAGGTCCGCGCGGCGCTGCAGAACCTCAACTGCAAGTCCGCGGCGGGCCCCGACGGAATCACCAACAAAGCCCTGCGAAACCTGGGCGACGGGCCGACAGAAGCGCTGACGGGGTATTTCAACCGATGCTGGCGCGAGGGAAGATTGCCGAGGCAGTGGAAAGCGGCCAAGACAATACTGATACCCAAGCCGGGTAAGCCGCCCGGTATCGAGAACATGCGGCCGATTTCCCTCACGTCGTGCGTCGGGAAAGTCCTGGAGCACGTGTTGAACAACAGATGGCAGCGGTATCTGGAGGAGAAGGGCCTCTACCCGGACTCGATGCTAGGGTTCCGAGAGAGGCTCAGCACGCAGGACGCAATGATACAACTGCAGCACGAGATACTAGAGCGTCCGACAACGTCGCAGGACAACAGCGCCGTGCTGGGCCTGGACCTGCAGAGTGCTTTCGATAAAGTCAGGCACTCGGCCATATTGGCGCAGGTTTCGGAACTGGGTCTGGGCAAGAGGTCCCACGACTACATCCGCGACTTTCTGTCGCACCGGACGGTGGAACTACAAGCGGGGGACCTGGAGCTGCCGGAGAGAGAGCTGGGCAGCATGGGTACCCCCCAGGGAGCGGTGATCTCGCCGGTGCTGTTCAACCTGGTGATGATCGGGGTGGCCAAACGCCTCTCGGGGATCCCGCAGGTTCGACACACGATATATGCAGACGACATTACGCTGTGGGTCCCCCCGCACGGGGCACCTTGAGCAATCTTGGTGACGGTACTGGCGATACCGCGGACCCCGAGCCCCCAAACATACGCTGGATCCAACCGTGGCAATGTGTTTATAGGTGAAGGGTTAGAAACCACGAACGGTGGCCGTCGGAGCCCAGGTCAAGCTCCGGCGGATGGGCTCCCTGTCTGTTTACCAGACAGGGAGCTCCGGGACCTCCTCAGCTATCAGGGTAAGGTTGTGGAAGAAAGTACCCCCGTCCCCTGCTTCTATACTATGATATATGGCATTTTCTAAACCCCCCCCCAGACGTGATCGGCCCCCGAAAAGGGGCCGCACCGAAGTTTCATTCCCACCTCTGTCAGCAACTGTCTCTTCAACAAACGGGGATAACTATTCTCGTTTTCTTGTCATCGAATCAGCTGACCCAACGAGACCCGTCGCTTCACTGTCGGTATTCCTTGTCTCGAAATTTCTGCAAAGCACATTAGGTGAAAAGTATGAGGCCAAAAAGCTCAGGACAGGAGAAATCCTTGTCGAACTCAACACTGAAAAACAATCCCGCACACTTCTTGCCCAAACTCGCATCCATGATCTGGACATCAGGGTCACGCCCC
Organism: Haemaphysalis longicornis; assembly: GCF_048455015.1. Lineage (NCBI taxonomy): Eukaryota > Metazoa > Arthropoda > Arachnida > Ixodida > Ixodidae > Haemaphysalis > Haemaphysalis longicornis. The sequence goes on from NW_027526295.1 coordinate 130,206,832, forward strand.
ACAGGAGCCTAAACAGCTGCCAGGGTGTGATTTCTGAGACAGATCTCCTGACGGAAACAGATGCTGACCTTCTTGAAGGGTTAAAGGACCAGGGCGTCACAGCCGTGCGCCGCATCACGATGCGCAGGGACGATAAGATAATCCCCACCAAGCACATTATCCTGACCTTCGACCGATCGACACTTCCGCAGTACATAAATGCAGGCTACATCCGATGCTCTATTCGCCCGTACATACCGAACCCGCGCCGCTGCTTTAAGTGCCAGCGGTTCGGGCACAGCACAACCTCTTGCCGCGGCAAAACAACCTGTGCGAAATGTGCAGCGCAGGACCACCCCACCGACAATTGCAATTCTGATAACCTCACTTGCGCAAACTGCAGGGGCCCACATGCGGCCTACTCCAGGAAGTGCGAGAAATTTCATCTTGAAAAGAAAATAATCAACGTGAAAGTGACAGAGAACATCACCTACCCAGAGGCGCGGAAGAGGGTTGCCTCTTTCCCTCTGGGGAGGTACGCCGACGCAGCTCGCCGGGGGGCGGAGCGGCGTCTGGTTTCCACAGGGACCCAGTTCAGCGAGTCTGACCTGGTCCCTCCTCCGCCCCCCCCTGGGTTGCCTCTGGCATCCCAACCCGCCACCATGCCGCTTGCTGAGGCAGCAGCGGTTGTGGTGGCAACATCTTCCGTCGGGACCGGTGCCGCTCCCACCTCTGTCTCCCAACCCTCCAGTGCGTTGGAGGGTACTGAGGTGATGGACACCACGGGCCCCGCACCGGCTCCCACTGCCACCGCACCGCCCGTGCCACCTCTGGCGCCCCGGACGCCCTCGGCGGTGGCGGCTCAAACGAAGGGCTCCCGAGGGGGGGCCAAGTCCGGGGGGCCCGGTCCGTCGGCCACCCCTCGGACATCCGACGACGAGATGGATGTCGGGGCGTTCTTGCCGGCGGTGCACCGCAAGGAACGCGTCCCGACGCCAAAGCCTCCCGACAAGCCAAAAAAGGCGAGAGTCACAGCCCCGAAAGACGACACATAAACACACACACTCCAGTAGCTCTCACACGAAATAATGGGAAGAGAAAACATAATTCAATGGAACTGTAGAGGCCTTCTTAAAAATCTTGACGATGTATACGAAATACTGCATGCTAATCAGCCAAGTGTAATGTGTGTTCAGGAAACACATTTGAATTCTAAACACACAAATTTCTTGAATAGTTACATGGTCTTCAGAAAGGACAGGGTTGGCTGCACACACTCTTCTGGCGGTGTGGCCATAATCGCCCGCAAATCCTTAGCATGCCACCCTGTCACCTTGAACACCGTCCTTGAGGCTGTAGCAATACGCTTAATAATATTTAATAGGTTGATAACGGTATGCTCCATATACATTCCTCCTGATGTTACACTTTTGAGTTCTGACTTCGAGGCGCTGGTTGACCAGCTGCCCGAACCATACATCCTGACAGGCGACCTTAATGCTCACAACACTCTTTGGGGCTCTTCTCGCACGGATGCCCGAGGTCGCCTTATAGAAAAGTTCCTTACATCTTCAGGAGCATGCCTTTTCAACAATAAACAGCCTACATACCATAACATAGGACACAACACATACTCATGTCTTGACTTGGCGATTGGCTCCGCAGTTCTCTTTCCTCTTCTCGAGTGGGGTGTGGGCACTGACCTATACGGTAGTGACCACTTCCCCACCTCACTCACATACATAGGTAAAGGCCCATGCAGTCCATCTTCCCATAATAGGTTCAATGAAGCACGAGCTAACTGGAATACATTTACAGAGACATCCAAACTACACCACACATCCATAGGACACCTACACGTCGAAGAAGCTACCCAACTCCTCACGGCGCACATCCTCGACGCCGCCGAAAGGTCCATTCCCCACGCCTCTGGTGCCCCGCGCAACCAGCGGAGGCCGTGGTGGAATGAGGACTGTAGGCGGGCGCGAGAGGCCCAGAACAAGGCGTGGGGTATCCTTCGTCGGTACCCCACGTCGGGAAACCTCCTCTTGTTCAAACGGGCCAAGGCGTTAGGAAAACGTGTGCGCCGTGAGGCAAAACGAGAGAGTTGGCGTACATTCATAACATCAATAAACTCCTACACAGACACAAGGAAAGTATGGACACGAATACGCAAACTAAAAGGACAACAGACACACAGCCTGCCCCTGGTCAGTACAACAGGGGACAAACTGGAAGACCAGGCTAACACACTCGCACAACACTTCCAACACGTGTCCAGTTCAGCACACTACACTAGCACTTTCATGAAACACAAACAATTGGCCGAAAAGAAGTCTTTACGTGATAATGATAAGTCAACCTCCTCTTATAACTCGGAGTTTTCACTTCATGAGCTGAGGACCGCTCTGAGCACTTGTAAACCCTCAGCTCCAGGCCCAGACAACATCACATATACAATGATACAGCACCTACACTCAGACACTCTTCTAACACTCCTCCACCTATATAACAAGATTTGGCTTTCGGGGCACATTCCTCGCTCTTGGAGGGAGGCCATAGTAGTGGCTATCCTAAAGGAAGGGAAGGACCCTTCCTCTCCATCCAGTTACCGGCCCATTGCTTTGACAAGCTGCCTGTGCAAGCTCCTCGAGAAGATGATAAACCGTAGGCTCGTGTACTTTCTTGAGTACAATGGTCTTCTCGAGGGCTGCCAGGCAGGCTTCCGGGCGGGGCGATGCACAAATGATCAACTGGTTTCTCTAGAGGCCTACATAAAGGATGCATTCATTCATAAGCAATACTGTGTGACAGTATTTTTTGACATTGAAAAGGCATATGATACAGCATGGCGCTACGGCATTCTTAGAGACCTAAAAGCTTTTGGTATCTCGGGTAACATGCTGAACACTCTTTGTAGTTACATGTCTTCACGAACATTTCGTGTCAGGGTCGGTTCGGCACTTTCAAATGTTCACGTGCAGGAGAATGGCGTGCCTCAAGGTGGCGTATTGAGCTGCACCTTGTTTATAGCTAAGATGAACTCTCTCCGAAAGGCACTACCGCCAACCATATCCTGCTTGATGTATGTAGATGACGTTCAAATATCTTTCAAATCATGTAACATATCCATTTGTGAACGTCAGGTCCAGCTTGGGGTAAATAAACTTTCTCGCTGGGCAGATGAAAATGGATTTAAACTTAATCCTTCTAAAAGTACCTGCGTTGTATTCTCAAAAAGGCGGGGCATCCTGCCCGATCCCGATGTAAAACTCTTTGGTGACTCGATTCCAGTAAAAAGAGAACACAAGTTTCTGGGTGTGGTGTTTGACGAGAAACTCTCATTCATACCCCACATAAAACGACTTAAACAAAAATGCCTAAAAACAATGAATATTCTAAAAGTCCTGTCTCACCAATCATACGGTGCAGACAAACAACTCCTGCTTCGACTTTATGCCGCGTTGGTAGGGTCACGGTTGGACTACGGAAGCGTTGTGTATGGGTCAGCCACAAAAACAGCACTTAAAATGCTCGACCCAGTGCTTCACTTAGGGCTTCGCCTGTCTTGTGGCGCATTCCGTACGAGCCCTGTACAGAGTCTTTACGCAGAGTGTGACAAATGGTGCTTATCACACCAGCGAACCTATGTTGACTTGTTATATGCCTCTAAAATTTCATCAATGGACAACCATCCTTTTAAACCGGTTTTTAATGATACATCCACATCAAAACTCTTTTTAAATCGCCCGTCCATTCCTGTTCCCTTCTCGCTCAGAGTAAGGGACGAGGTCACAATTCATGAGGTCTCCTTTGTAGACACATTCAAGTCATCTATCACTGATCTTGTAGCACCATGGCATCTTCGTCCTGTTGCATGTGACTTGTCTTTCTTAAAATACAATAAGAACAGGACACCGAAAAGTGGGATTCTGCAGCATTTCATGTATGTGCAGGATAAATACAAGGCTGCAGAGTTTTTCAGCGATGCATCGAAAACGTTCACTGCAGTGTCTTGTGCGGCGCATGGGCCGAATTTTGAAGCATATAGAACCATGAATGTAAAGACAAGTATTTTTACGGCAGAAGCATATGGCATTTTTCTTGTTGTAAGTCACATAGTTGAACATCATATTCCTAAATCCATCATCTATACAGATTCACTGAGTGTCGTCCGTACATTGTCATCCGGAGAGTCCTCGAAAAACCATGTAGTTAACCTTGTCTTGAAATCAATTGTGCTGGCATATTCTTCAAACCTTGAGGTGACTGTGTGTTGGGTGCCAGGCCACTCTGGCATCGGCGGAAATGAACTGGCGGATGAAATGGCCGCCAATGCTGCACTCCGAAACACAGTAGACATAATAACACTACCTTACACAGACCTCAAGCCACACATAAGACAACACTTGCGCAGAACATGGCAAACACACTGGAATGAACAGACAGACAACAAACTACATGTAATAAAGCCACACTTGGGACGGTACACATCTGACTCGCACAACAGACACACGGAAGTCGCCTTGGGTAGGCTGCGGATAGGGCACACCCATGCAACGCACTCGTATCTGCTGACGGGATCTTCTAGACCCCAGTGCGGCAGGTGCGGAGAGGCCCTATCCGTAGTGCACATACTAATCACATGCAAGGCACTTCACACAACACGTCACAAACACTTCAGAGAACTTTACAGAAAACATATTCCCCTACATCCATCTTTTTTCCTAGGTGACGATGCCATTGTTTCCGTCAAACGTGTGTTTGAGTATTTGTCAGAAGTCAAGTTTTTAAACCTCATTTCCTATCACGCATCATGAAATCTGGCCCTTTACACCAGCCATCCTCACTGTCTTTTATTGATTTTACTTTTGTTCTTGCTTATTGATTTCAGTGTCTAAGTTCTCACCTCTCATATTTAACCACTGTTTTGGCGCTCTTTGCCCTAGTTGGCCTTGCGCCATTAACATCCAACTATCATCAACGCTGTGGGTCCCCGGGGGGAGCGACGGCCACATCGAGAGTTCGCTGCAGGAGGCGATAGCGGCGATCGAACAGCAGCTGGCGGGCACCGGACTAAAGTGCTCCCCGCAAAAGTCCGAGTTGCTGGTGATTCCACCGCCGGGCAGGTACCGCAAGAGAGCCGAGGAAGGGGCGAGTAAGATCAAGTTGTTCACGTGCGATGGGACGGAGATCCCCAGAGTCAGCAAGCTGCGAGTGCTCGGGATGCTGCTGGAGGCGAACGGCGGCAACGGAGCCACGGTGGAGAGAGTAACCACAAAGATGGGGATGGCCACCAAACTGATCAAGCGGGTGGCCAACAGATACAGCGGCATGAAGGAGGAGAGCCTGTTGCGGTTGGTGCGGTCCTTCGCCACGAGCCACGTTGCCTACGTGGGCGCCTTTCACCCGTGGAAGCGCAACGAGAGGGACCGCATCAACGCGGCGATCCGCAAGACGTATAAGGCGGCGCTGGGGCTCCTGAACAGCGCCAGCACGCAGAAACTGCTGGAGCTGGGCGTCCACAACACGCTAGAGGAGATCGGGGAGTCCCAGCGAGCGTCTCAGCTGGAAAGACTGCAGACCACGCGGACCGGAAGAAATATCCTGAAAAGCTTGGGCCTGGGTCCGAGCAGAAGACTACAGGAGAAGAACGGCCTGCCGGAGGAGGTGCGGAGAAGAGTGCGGGTGCTGCCGCTGCCGCGGAACGTACACCCCGACAGCAACCGAGAACGGCGGGCGGCCAGGGCCAAGGCGCTGGCCGAGATCTACAACGACGACGCCGGGGCCACTTACGTGGACGCGGCGAGGTGCCCGGACCGCCCGAACACGTACGTGACCGTAGCGGTGTCGGCCAGGACCGGAGAGACGCGCAGCGCCTGCAGCGTGAGGGTCTCGACCGCCGCGCAGGCGGAAGAGGTCGCGATCGCGCTGGCGCTGGCGGATCCGGAATGTACCACGATCTTGAGTGACTCTAGGACAGCCATATCGGGATATGCGAAGAACGCGGTGTGCGCGCAGGCCGCGAAGATAGCTGGTGGTGCCCGTGCGGGGGGCACGTGCGAGCAGGTCACTTACGTCCGGTGGTTCCCGGCGCACTCGGGGACAGCGACGGGAGCGTACCCGAACCGCAACGAGACTGCGGACGCCGTCGCGCGTGAACTTTCCGGTCGCGCGGCGCCACCCCGCGTCTCACGCACGGAGGGTGAAGAGCCAACGGAGCAAGAACCTCTACTCAACGGTGGAGAAATCCTGCAGTGGTACAGGCTCGGCAGGAGGGAGCGGCCGCCGCCGCACCCGAGGCTCACCCGAGCCGAAGCCGTCCTGTATAGACAATTGCAGACCGACTCGGTACTGACTCCGGTGTTGGCGCGATACGTGTGCCCCGAGGTATACGCGGACGCAAAGTGTAGTGAGTGTGCGTGTGCGAATGCGACGGTGGCCCACTTGCTGTGGGGTTGTGCGGAACACAGTGCGCGGGGGTATGACGAGAGTCTGCCCCAGGAAGCCACGGACTCGATGAACTCTCACGAGTACGAAACGCAGCGAAGGACAATCCAGCGGCTCGAGGCGGCTCTCGGCCGGCAGAAGCGCAGGGAGGCGCAGGCGAGGGGAACGGGGGGTGACCCCCGGAGACCTTTGTGGCGCCGCCCGCGCGGAAGCCCGGGCCGAGGCATCGTCGCGAGGACGACAGTATAGTCGGGGTGGGGGTGCCCTGCGTCGCACTTGAACCCACCTCCGCAGGATATTTATTTCTCAATAAAGTCATTTTCTCTCTCTCTCTCAAATGAGGCATAGAGCACAGAACACAGTATTATTGTAGAGAAAAAACCCACAAAACTAGCATTGAAACCGCATAATAATGTTAAGGCGCCTGTGAACAATGGAACAACCCGCAACCCCATGTGCTCTAGCAAAGATTACGTTTGCGGCTTCTCTCGAAAGAGAAGGTTGACATCATGCGAGGGATAGCCCATGCGCCCGGCTAGACACAAACCAGCAGCTCTCGCCCAAGACGCCGAGAGTATGCGCTAGGCTAGGCAGGAACCAGCATTTCCCGCCAGAAAAGCCGAGCACAAGCGACAAGGCAACCAAGACTACGAGGAACATTTCGTATCCTTCCCCATCAGCATTTCTAGTGGTTTACAACAGCTTCGCTGGACATCCACTTTCCCAGGGAAGGATGGCAGCCATTTTTTTGTAGCGAAGATGCTTGTATTGTATGATGGTGGTTTCAGGTGTGGTAAGGTGGCTGGAGGGGATTTCTTTCGTGGTTGAGATGCTGGGGATACCCAGCTGTGCATCTCGCGGGCGGCAGCATGGGTTGGGTTTTCTTCAGCAGGCCGGTGCGAGCAGGAGTTTATATTATTGTGATGCACTCTCGAAGGGGAAGTATTTGCTAAACCTGGATTGCTGCTTGACGAGGGTGTGTTGGACGGTAGTTCATGCAAGCCTGCAGAGCGTCGGTAAAAATCATGAAGGGTTGTTGAGTGGCGTGCGTAGTAGCGGCGTGAGCTATGGCGATGGATTCAGCAATGGCGCGAGAAATCTCATGATACATGGAAGGAATCTTCGTATATAAAAAAGAAAAAAAAACTTGGTCCGCGCCTTTCTGGTAAAGATAGCGGCGACCTGTAACGGTGGCCGGGCTCGTCAGATGGGGTGCTTCTGACCTTCGGAATGATGTAATGCACACAAAAATATTATCAATTGATAACCAAGGTTGTTGACTTTTCTCAAAATAATGAGTAAGGAAAAGTCGCGAAGTGCGTCGCACCAAAGTATCGTTTTAGCTGAACCGTCCACAATCTAATGAGCCGATCTTGACTCAAAGTTACCGTGGCGAAAATTATTTACACGTCCCCGTAAAGAATGAACGAACCACCTTTCAAATACGACGGCTGCAATAATAAGAGACGCCCGTGTTCAGCCCAACATTATCCACATCAAGCAATCTAGTCACGAGAAATACATATATCATATATAACTTGGCTTCACGGGTACTTTTCCCCTCTACTGAATAATTTTGGCTGGCTTCAAAGGCGCGTGCTACGCTTCGGTGCCCTCTGCTCCCTATGCATTTTGATGAGGTGGATTCACGGTTTGACGAAGTTGGCATTCACGCTCCGAGTTGGCAATGCGAAGTGTAAATATCTCCACCGCTTCGGGCTATTCCATCTTTCTCCTCCTCATTTCGCAGTACATTACTTGCATGAGCCCTAGCTGGCGGTAGAAGTTCCCTAACTTTTCACCACCCAACGGCGTGTCTCCATCCCTTTAAGTCTGGGCCAGGTCTTCTTCTGGGTTCAAGGAGCTACGCGTCGATTCACCATGGTCATTCATCATCGTTTGCGTCTCCCTGATGTTGACATTGCTGAGTTAAAGCTTACTTCATTTCTTTTTTCTCAAGGCCCCTGAAATGTCGCCCTTTGGAGGTTAAAAGGACAGCTTGTACTTTATATAATGAATATGAATGACGAAAAGTAGAGAAGACTATTTACTCTGTCCTCTCTCAGGTGCATATATTATTTATGGAAGGAAAGTTTGACATCCACCTCAGGTGGATGTCAAACTTTCCTTCGTAGAATCTTACTCCACCTTGGGGATTTCCCCTAAATCTGATTGATTAATACATTATTTGTGCATTTAGGCTGGTTTCTAACGATGCCTTTTATGACTTCTGAAAAAAGTGTTCCCGTTTGGTGTTTAAATAACCATGGAAACGTCCTTAAAAAACCAAGCAAGCAAAAAAAGAAAAACTTAAGCAAACATTCACATTTACACTAAATATTTTTCTGGTGTGTACAATGTGTCGGCGCTTCTAAGCAAGATACAAGCAACCGCACCGGAATAAAAATTACTACATAATCGTATAATCACCGTATCACATCACCCTATAGTAAAATCAAAGCAAAAGTGAGTGACTCTGCAGGACAGGGCATGGTTTTCGCAAGCGTCCAATTATATTTGCATTCCAATTGAATCGGTGACCATCTCGCCGAGCTGTTTCATTTGTCTACTTCTTTTTAGAACGGTCTTCTTTATTGCCCGATTCTTCCGATTTATATTATCGTACTGTTGATTCATCAAGTGGGACAAAAGGTTTCTTTTTTTCTAAGTTGGAGCGTATCCCCTCTCAATATACAAAGAATGAAGCATGGTTGACTAATCTGAATCCAGAATCATCGCCACGATGATTTGCAGCAAATAATGTTCCACCGACATGGTATGACGCATTGATACGGCAAATACTTTCAAGGGGTACGACAACCCTGATGCGGAGTCAGATTTCTTACTATATATTATCTCGCAACCAAGCCTTCAGAGTCACGTTTATTGGCAGCAGTGCTGATCAGTGCATAACTCGCACTACGGTATCTGGCACGTGAAAGCTAGATTGGCTCGCGATTATTCTCTTCGTAAATAAGTACGAGAAAAAATTTGGCGGATCCCGCGCACATGGGGGAATCGTTGCAAAGCGAAGCGTTCAATTATGTTTAGATCGTGATTAATGGCAGTGTTCTGAGCTGCATGCTGCAATTCAAGTTACACCCTTTGAAATCATTGCACTGGCGACGCGGCATACCTGGGCTGAGATGAACGTCCCTGTGGCATTTCTGTTCAGCTTGTCGCTTCCGAGCGGAGCTCTGACGACGCTCCTCGTGTTTCATTGCAGCTTGGGGTGTAAAATACCTGGCGGCGCATCCCTCCCTCAGTCGGTGGCAGTCTGTGGACTGGCTACTCTTGCAGACAAACACCTTTCCCAACCCCGTAACCTACAGCTACCTATACCGAGACCTTTACAAACAGCAATGTAGATGGGGCTCCGAACGAGCTAACCTGCAGCACATTGTATGGGCCTGTCCCGAGAAACCACAACACACATTACAGACAATAGTGATAAGGACTCTGGAGCAACAAAAGGCCGTGTTGCTCAGCTCCGACCAATTGACTCAACGCAGCCTTGTCGAACTGCCCGAACATACCACTAGAGCTCACGGGCTCCTGGCCACCATCTGACGGCGAAGGGCCGTCGAACGCTCCCTTTCGTCGCCTTCCCTCCCCCAGTTTGGGCAAAATAAAGTTTTCTCAATCAATCAGTGAATCATCGCCGCCACGTATCGTTCTCAGCCAGCACACCCATCATACATTCGAGTCGGCATCACGTTTCACTGGTCAGCGAAGACGTTCCTGTTCGGCGCAGCGCTTCTTTCGGTCCTGGATGTTTTGTACGCAGACAGATCGAACGCTTTCGAGCAATTTTTCTGCCGCCTGTTTACATGCTTCTCCTGCAAATATTACCAGGAGGGACACTCTTTGGACGCCTACTATGACAGGCTTGCGGGAGCAACGGCCGCAGATATTCGCGGAGACGAGCACGATCCCATGGTTTCTTGAGAAACCAGTGTTGGAGTGCCTGGAGGAACCTTCTTGCTACCCGAACGAGAAGCGAGAAGTAACAGCCGGACACCTAGCGGTGCATTGGTCCGGTCAACAGCACCAGCCACTCCTGAAAAACCCCGAGAAGAGGAAACTAAAGCTTCGCTTTAAAGATCACAGACTTACTCTAACGGGCGCGTAGGTCATGCGAGCATATCTTCATCAAAAGTCGAAAATACTCTCCATGAGTGACCATTTAGCTCGTTTTATAAGGCGAGTAAGAACGATAAGAGTTCTACGACTCTAATCCCACAAGGCTGCTGCGACCAAGCTGCAGATAATATAAAATAGCGCAGGATAATAATACGAAGTCAGCCGGCTAGGTCATGCAAGGCCTAGCTCCTTAAACCGGTGAGTGGTAGAATGTCGCTACTGGGAACTTTGCCGTGAACTGCGTCAAGTGGATTATCAACGGCGCCGCTTATGCAAGCGGTAGCACTTAAGCCGCCTGTTTTTGCTTCGTGCGCTGTTCCCCGTCAATCGGGCAGGTTCATTTTGATCCACACGGCTAGGGTAACGCGCAGACGCCCCCCTCCCCCCGCGCGCACACAAACGCACACCCAGTCATTGCGGTGGTTGAGACATCGACCACGCGAACTTTAGTACCATGGCAATGGCTCCGCTCGAGGTGGGGGTGCTGTCGTGCTAAGGCAGGATGCTGTTGAATATGGAGCACTGGACATTGGGCCCACCCACAAGTCTTCCTCTAGTCTTTTTAACCTCTCCCCTGTTATATTTTTTAAAAATAAAGTTTTTCTTGTTCACCTACTTGCGCGATGATTAGGATTGCGCCTTTCGACGCTGCTTTAGTCACCGCATCAATCCCCCATTATATTTACACACATTATATTTACACACATGTGGCGCTCGAGATACCACGCCACAAGCCATCTGGGAGTGGTTTTTTTTACTCTCGCTCCGCTCACTAAACCCTCCCACTACCTGGCTGGAGATTAACTGGAGCTCCTAACCGAAGCTACAGGTCCTGAGCACCACTAGGGCTCAAGAGTACCAGGTGCGCCTTCCAAAGGAAAATCGTTAGTGCTTAAGCCTCGCCAGAAATAGTTTTTTTCTGTCACTTTCTCGTGAGCCTATATGTGCTGCATTTGTTTTGCACTTTAGCCCTCAGTTACGGCGTGTCCAAGGTTTCCCTTCCGCTAAGCCAGTTAGACTAGTATGAATTGAGCCGCCAGCCCTAGTAGTCGGCATACTACTACTAGCCACAACTACTAGTACCAGCGCCCTCAGTAGTATTCGGGTTCAGTAGTACATTGCAGAATAATACTTCGTATCTAATACGCTGTAACGGAAGAAGTGTTTTAAAGACGGCAGTCTTTCTTTGGCTACTTAAAACCTAAAATATTGGCCTGTATCTCTGTCCCTTGAGCCAGCCTTTCGGGAAAAAGTCACGTGAATACTGGAACAAGAAAACATTTCCAAACAACTAAATCTTAATACAGACTTTACCCTCGTCAGCATTGTTCAGGAAAATGAAAGCATTACCCGTATTTGAGAGAAAACACCAATACACGATGGGTGTTTTGCAGAGTTCTTGTAAGTAAATTGGCATGGCTGCATTATTTTTGAGATAGAGCATAAAATATTACACGTTAAAGAGAACGTTTTGACCCAAAATATAAAAAGCGCTGGAGCCCGTGGCTCATGCCTCGCGGCGGCATTGCAAGAAGTCCATCAGTAAGGGAAGGGGACAGTACATGGCGCGCGAGCAGTGGAACGCGCTAAAATTGAATTGACTAGAGGAAACGTCCACCGTGTTTATCGTGGAAGGAACGAGACGGAAGGGGAAAACCGTGACAGGTGGGCGCGGGAGAGAATAGAGGCATTTGCATGGCAGCGGCCGCACAGGACTATCATCTTTTGACGACATTTGGCACGAAGCAAGCAGATACCTGGTCTATTTTGGGGGACAGTAAATGGTTCTCCGAGGGCTGAAGGCGACTTCAACGAAGAGACATAAAGGAGACCCCCCTTTCTCTCTCTCTCTTAAAAAAAATCCTGGCGTCTGAAGAGATTTTCTTTGCATATAAAATCCACCCATTAAATGTTTGCCTTACGCCAGTCCTTCACCGGGCTTGCAAAGGGGAATAAAGAGAATAGATAAAAGAAAATAGAAACGATCGACGCTGTAGGAAGGACGGAAGCTCTAATTACTAATAGAGACTTTGAATGAACAGTAGAGAAGAAGCAGCGATTTTCAAATGCATAGAGGCGCTAGGGGGAAGGGTGGGGTAGATTAAAAATAAAGAGCTCGGTTTGCTTTGCACGGCTCCATTTGAGATTTTAAACTCGCATGTAGGCCAAAATTGGGACGCTATGAGGTACAGCGTAAGGGGAAGTTACTGTTGATAATTAATTGATCGATAGAAATTTTCTGCTTGGTGATCTAATTGTTTGCTTGAAATTAGCGGTTCGTCGTAAGTTCTCTATAAATTTGTTTTGCTGGTTAGCCATTTTATCGAGAATACCGCTTTCGGTGGTCCGGCATTGATTCTCCGTAGATAAGTATTACAGCGAAGATTTTTTTGCCTCCTATTGGCGAGCACACGCAAAAACGTACTGCAGGACACCAACTTTCCATACTCGTAGACAGATGATGATGATAGATTTCCACAAAGGTACATCAGCGCCTCAAAAATAAAAAAAAATCACGCACCCCTTTTTCAAAACACGACGATGGTTGATTTGAACGCAAAGTTTTCTGCTGACGGATTCTGTGGTTGTCGTCTGTGTTTGGACTGAGTTTAGACCATGCCGAAATGAACAATCGGATGGACGCCGGCTTCATAACGTGAGGGACCGAGGTTTTATTTCGGCTAGTGAAGCGTATTTTCCTTTCACCTCACCCACGATCATTCATAATCATGGTCAGAGAAAGTTGGGTTTCCTGCCGGGTGTTTTAGCGTTAGAGACGCCGTCAGCGAAAACAGTAAAGCTTCGCTTTAGAAAAATTAGCAGTGGCTTAGCTCAGCTATGCCAGGATACACGTAGCGTGAGCTGAGGTTCAAGTGGTTATTCTTAGGTTTCCTGGTCGTCTAGGATTAGCTGATTATCATGCTTACTGCTGCTAAAACGATTTCCAATCCAATCCAATCCGATCCAGTCCAGTCCAGTCCAGTCCAGTTCAGTCCAGTCCAGTCCAGTCACTGCTCCTCGCGCATTCGCAGCACGGCTGTCCAGGAGCCACGCGAAACGGCTATCAAGCGGCTCCGGCGCAGCGTCAGACTTGGCTACTGCGCAACCGAGACGCACAGCGAGGTACGCGCCCGCGCCAGTGCGTCTGCCGCGGCTATGACGTCACTCCTCTGGAATGCGGAGACCGGCGAATGTGCAGACCCAATTCTCTACACACCCGTACCCCAACTGGATTGGATTTCAATCCAACACAATCCAATTTAATCCAATCCAATCCAAGATGATCCAATCCAATCCAGTCCAAGCCAATCCAAATCCAATCCAAATCCAATCCGATCCAAACCAATTCAATGCTCCTCGCGCTTGCGCAGCACGGCCCTTCACGGCCCACGCGAAACTGCTCAACCTAGGTTAGTGTAGCTTACGTTACAAAAACGCTTTCCGCGGCCGCAATCGAACCTGGGAACCCCGCGCTATGAAGCCGGTGTCTATCCGATCGCGCCATTCTGACACGAACGAAGCTGTTTGTATTTCATACTTAGACTTTCAATCAGGCGTCACGGAAGAAAGCTTCGCGTTTCGACCATTCTTCCCTTTTAAAAGGGGATTTGATATTTCGAATGGATATCAGCTAGGCAATGTATCAACTTTCCTGCCCACATCAACTACGCTATACATCACAGACGCAGCATTCACGGCACGAAGTGGTGAACTTTCTCATACACGGCGTCTCGGGCTTGAAGGGCATGATTCAGCCGGTGAGAGCATTTGATACCTCCTAAAAAATGCACTCAAGTGCGTTTCGCAAAAAAGGCGAAAAATAACAAATGGAATGCCCACAGAGGGAACAAAATTCGCAGAGCTCCTCTCACAATTTATTTTTTTATTGTTGCCGGATATGCATGCGGGGTCTCATTGTGGCTGGGCACCTTAGCAGAATTTCATTTGGAGCTCGGATAAAAAATGTTCGCTTACTTCAACATAAGAGCGATTTGACGGTTCAGTAACATCAGGGGTCTGGTATCAGTAGCATATGAAATATGAGGCCCTAGCCAGCGAAGCGACCCCAGTCGGTGATGTTTGTGCAGTGACGCATGGAAAAAAAATGCCACGAAAGGCAGAATGATAAACACGATGGAATAGAAGAAGCACGATTTGTTCTCTGATATGAGTTGCAAACGTAAAATGCAAATATAAAGCCCAAATTCGACAGTTCTAAAGACCAGCCTCTCCGCGCCGCGAGGATGAGATGGGGCGACAGAATGCCTTTTTATGCATTTCAACTTTTGAGTCCCCCTTGCCGTATTCAAAATCTTCGCGGATCCTGGGGCATACATGAATGCAGAATGCGGTCGATACATTCTTCCTTTAGGCCGGTGGGCTCGCTGTCCCACTGCCAAGTGCAAGAAAATTTGAATTTTCAACATTTCCGGAATCCTATCTCATTCTACGACAGCTTTCTTGAAGGCAGCGTGATTTTGTCTCGCATGGTGATTAATTATGGATCTCAGCCTGTAAGCCGACTTTTCATACGGGTACTTGTCTGCCGGCACAAGAAGCTCTCATTGATTTATTGCAAGATACAAAGGAAGAATAATGTTTTCGGAGTCTCCACGTGTCTGACGGCATTGATAATAAGAGCCTAAGAAATCCCGGATTGTTTTTGAGTTTCGCCTCAGAAATTTTGATTTCTCACACTTCACTTTGGGTACCTACTTCCACGCGATGTAATCTTGGATCTGTGCTTCCTTGGAAAAGCAAGTGCGCTTAACAACCCGAGCTGAAGTGAAGAGGCCTTTTCATCTTTAATTAGTACGTAGGTGCAAAAAAAAGCTGGCAATGACAATTCTTTGTTTGTATTGATGTTTTATTGTAAGCGTACGTCGTTACTTCTGGTGATCGTTAAGATTTCCGTTTCAGCTGTGAGTGATGTGATCAAAAATGTTTTTTTCCGATTGAGTTTCGTCGAAACACAAGATCATCCGGCATGAGTAAATTAATTGTTTAGCTAGCATAAACGTAGCCCCAAATGCTTACAAATAGTTAAACAAATTTTTCAACGTTTGTTAAAGCACCCCTGCGGTTGAGCGTGTTTTATACTGTTCTGACGGTGTTTTCCGCAGCCGTCGTTTATTATGAAAATACAAGCTCCGCAGGAAAGCTTTCTTCCGCGGGAGCGCCACTAAGGCACTACCCAAACTGCTGGAGCGTGCCACGAATAGGACTTCAGTAGAGACATGATGCTTCTCTATGTAAGAGGTGCAGGTAAGTCGCCCAACTACTCCCCCGTCGGTCGGGCGCATGGGCTATATCCCCGACAGCACGTTCTTTAAAGCATATCGCCACGAAGTGTTCTACTGTGTGCACCGACGCAGTTCCGCACCTTGTTGCAACGTTTTCAAGTAAAACGCAATCCGTATTATTATGTTACAGCTTTTATTACACCAGGGGGAGTCAGCTAGATTTTCAGTCGTTTATACTTTGTCGTTGCTTTTTAGCGTGATTTTTGAAGCCGTTTTCAGCTCCCGGGAGTGTGTATAAAGCAGCATAAAAACATTTATGCCACACAAAAGCATGAGCACGAAATACATATGTAGTCCCGAGCTCAGCACGTTGGACAAAGTGGCATCACCGTGCTCACAAACATATATAAGGGATCTGAAACTGATGATGATGATTAGATTTTTATGGCGCAAGGCCGATTATGCGCATTGAGCGCCATCTAAAACTTATCCTCCCGAAACTTTTTTACTCCACTTCGCTTGTCGAGTTACTTTGAAAGCTTCGCCTACAAAGCTAAGTCGTTTCCTCTTGCGATTTCTTTCGTAAATGTTTTTCTTTGCAAACACCATTCCGAGAAAATTGGTTCCTTTGTGTAGTTTTTAAAAGAGTTCCCTGAGCAGTATTAAGACGATTTAGCTATAGGGTAGAGCTTACGCAAGGTTTCTGCCACTGATCGCGTTAATTAGGCGAACTTGTGCCCTAATAAAAAGAAGTCTCAAGAATGGATGTCGATGAGCATACAAACGGAACGGAGTGCGCAGTCGGGAGTTTCCGAATAGGGAAGCGCGTCATTTTATCGGCCGGTATTTATACTTTAGCGCCATCTTTTCAAGAAGCATGGAAACAGGGGCAGAATTCTGAGTTGGGTAGTCTCAACGGTGGACCCAACCGGTCGGCCCCTAATCGGCTGAAGGTGGACAACACAGCTTAGGCACAGAGAAAGCCAAGCGGAGGGCGGGTTACAGCGCACACAGTGGGTCGTAGTCAGAGTCCCTCCTCCGCTCCATTTGCTCCTTCCATTCGGCTGAGGGGAGGATTCCGCAATGCTTATGTATGGGGAAATCAATTAGAAGGACCTCCGCCACCGGAAGCTCGAGTGGAGGAAGAATTCAGAATACCATTGAATATTTGTCCATTTGTCTGGCGAAATAAGGGTGAAAATGACCCGCAAAAAATTTGAAAACAGCAAGAAATATAAATATGACCAGAGTTATTTCGTAGGGATGGGTGAGATGAAATGAGATCATTGTTTCACATCTATCAGTTTCATTTCGTTCAGTTCTTGCGTTCACTAGGTCGTTGAAATCTGGGGACAGGTCTTTCACCGATCTCCCAATTGCCGTGTGAATTCATAATAAGCCAGCTCCGAAAATAAAAAAAAAAAAACTTCCAATAACACTCACGGAATAGTCCGAACAGTCAAGCCAAAAGCAAACTCCCATTGGGGAAATAGATTTGGCCCATTTTGATCAGAGAAACAGCTGGATTTGGCTCAGTTTTGATACGAACTACGATTTGCGCACACATTTTCTGGGCATTATCTCAACTATTTTCTTGCAACCCTTTTTGTAGGGGAAAGTTCCGGAGTTTTCCTTGTTAGTGCAATTTTATCCGGCTCAGTTTCGGTTTCTGGATCTGGCTTATTTCGAAAAAAACACCCCTCGTATATACCCGCGCATCCCCTGCTTTCAGCTTTAAACGACAATTTCAAGCCTTACGGGGCAAATTACCTCTTCATAATTTTTGTACGGCCATGGAACCGTCATTTACTCGAGTAAGTGCTTTGGGTGCTGTACTTGTTCCACGAACGAATGGGGAAAATGGTCTGTAATGCTCCCGTAAATTAGCCCAGAGCTGACACCTTCAACGATACTAAACATGCCTGTATAGAGTGTTACGGGGCTTTTTTTTTTTTATTGGATGTGACCGAACAGCGTGAGCTATTAAGACATCAAGAATACGTTTTCATACAGTATTTTGGCGCTATTTTTCGTCCCTACAGCTTTTCGAAAGGGCAGCAAGCCACATCAATACGTTTTAAATTGATCTTCACTGGCTGAAACCAAGTTTTTCATCAGGGTCATGGTTATCCGCCTTCGTAGGGCGCACCATAAATGTAGATTTTGTGCTCGAAGGGTTTCAGTATTGCGTATGAATTCAGACTGTTACCCTAGTACTCTAAATGCTTCCTCCACTCCAGTCTCCAGTGGAGAAGATCTTTAACATCGATTTCCTCATGCATAAGCATTGTGGAATCCCCCCCCCCCCCCCCTCGGCCGAGTGGAGGGAACAAAAGGAGTGGAGGAGAGACTCAGAATACGGCTCTTAGAGTACCAAAGGCTACTTCAGCAAGGTGCCCTATCTCCGAATCGGCGATTTTGTGGGCCACTCTATTCGCACTGAGATTTCATACAAATGCTAATTTACTCTCAGGTCGCGATTGTTCCCAAATGAATAAGCCATGAGAGATGCCTACGGGTAATTGTGAGCTGGACCCGCTTCAATGCGAACAATAGGGTTTCTAATTGCTTCCATTGAACGCACGCGATACGGCCGTTCTAAATCAATGCTCAGTATAAAGTAGATTTTGGGAGCACTGATTTGACGGTTTACATTTACGAGTAAAAATGTTTTTTGTTTTTTTCTGCGCTATTTCACTATCTCTGTTCGGGCTTAGAGGGCCACAATTAACGCCTACTATGGCCCGCTCCATGGCGCTTGGCTTGAAGTAAGCTCACAAACTGTAGAATGAAAACAGAGTCAAAATATCAGGATGAGTTTTGAAAATTCATTGTGCGATTATCCAAACATTCAAAATAGCAGTCACATGTTGTGCTGTCCAGGCAGGCTTTTCCGTCGGTCCAACAACATATTGCCACGTTGTGTGGATTGCGCTTACACAGGCAGAACTTAATTGGCCGTGGTATTTAAGATAGCATTAATTAAATTCTCTTGGGCATGATTTGACTATACCCGACTCAATCTATGTGGAAGGCGAACACATGCCATAAAATTGAAGGTATGGTAATTACAAAGCGGTTCTCGCAGCTCCTTGGGTGTGGGATTCCGTTAGTTTTGTTTTGAGCGAGGAGGCATATATGTGCGCGCGTGGACCATATTTTCGTGAAAAAAATGTAAGCTTTTATTTATTGCTCGAAGACATTAGTGCCTTTGTATGTCAGTGTTCACTACGGTTACTTTCCCTTTGTCTGCAAAATTGCATTGCCTTTATATAAATGCTACGTCGCTAAACGTATCTTCCCCTGTCTTGGATGGGCGGTTTTTTGTTTGTTTTTTTGCCCACTCTATTGTGTATATCATTTTTTGCTATTGTCTGTCATTTATAATACCTCCCCTACCTCAAATTGCAAGTAGACGCTCGATATCTCACACATCATGTTCTTTGTATACCCAGCATTTACGTTACGGCGAATGTAAGCACATTTGCTTCGCTCTCTTTTTGAAGGAGGAAGTTACTAATGTTAATAAGCTTCAGCTGCCCAGCTGGTTATTCCCTTTCTATATCGAATAAGCGCCTATGACGCGTCCCGCCGTCTATAGGCACGTTTGAACATGTATCAACGTGTTTCTTACCACGGTTTAAACGAGCACGGTCCGACTGGACGGGCCGACTGGCGCTCTTCGCTAAAATCGCAAGAATCTTGTTCAAATCTCCCAGGTTTAGTTTTGTTTGCTTTTTAATCGTTGGTTTTACCTCAAACACTTTTCCTCTTACCACAGGCGATACCTATTTGTGCCACAATAATTCATTATGAAGAAAATTGTGGGTGGTTTTGTTCTCTTTTGATCAGTTCCAGCTCTGTTTTGTACATTTCAATGGTTTGGTTCTTTTTATGTCGGTTTCGGTACTTTTTTTTTTAGAACGGGAAGCAAGAGGGCTGGTTGGTGCATATTTAAAAATGTAAGAAACAGCGCAAAAAACAGGACGTAGAGTAGACGACAATCACGGGCGCGGACTAACAACGAAGTTTTATTGCTTGCAGGCGGCTTATATACACATCTACAAAGCAATGGAAAGGGAAAAAGGAAATTACAGATAGCAAGAGAGGAGGAAAATACACAAGTTATTGTCACATGGTCATCGATAAGTAAGGCCCAGTTATACATTTGAAAGATACGCGATTTCATTTTCATACAGAAGCACGGAAGGTTTGCTTACACATTTATCGCCACTCTGACTAATGCAAAAGGCTTCAAAAATTTGACGTGTGCTTTTGTTTGCATATCTTCGAATACGACACTGATCAAATTTTGGTTGGCACTTACACTGGCGACAGTGCGCAGCTAGGTGACCGCCGAGATTCGATTTTAGTGAATTTGCATGCTCCTGGAGCCGTAGATTAATACATCTTCCGGTCTGACCCACATAGCTTCGTTTGCAATCCAGGGGGATTTCGTAAACGACATTCTGACGGCAGCCTACGTACTTCGTTTTGTGGTTAATCTTACATGGGTTGTGCTTTCTGCCTACCTTATTCACCATCGCACAGAGCTTGTTTAGTTTGTTGGGCGCGGACATAAGAACTTTTGCGCCCTTTCTTTCAGCAATCTTCTTAACTTTGTGCGATACCTGATGCACATAAGGAATGACGGTTGTACGGCGTTTTGTGTGCTCATTTTCCTCGTTAAGTAACGGCTTGTTCTGTTTTTGTTTCCGGAGATCTTGTAACAGGGATTATGCAATGCTGGATAAAAACGGAGGCTGATAGCCCGCTGCTTCTAATCTGCCCATTTGGGCGTCAAGACATTGTTGGGCTGAGTGCTTACACGATCTGGTTAATGCCGATTTCAAACATGAAGTGGCCACCCCTCTTTTTACTATCTTTGAGTGGATAAAAACTGAGGCTGATAGCCCGCTGCTTCAAATCTGCCCATTTGGGCGTTAAGACATTGTTGGTCTAAGTGCTCACACAACCTGAATAATGCCGATTTTACTTCGGACCACTCAAAGATAGTAAAAAGAGGGGTGGCGTATGCGTCTCTTTCTTCACTTTCATTTTTTAATTCGTCTTGCGGCGTGAATTTCGTCTGCAAGCCGACTGGCATACACCACAGCTTCCCTAGAATCAGGTTTCAGCTCTGTTGGTGTGAACCTGTTCTAGTCACGTATTATTACGTTCAGGTACCACGTGGTTGTCTCTATTGTACAAGTTTTGCGTTTCCAGTTAACAGGACTGTGAATTTTGTGAAGCGGGCACGCTGCCCCTAAAAGCTCCCGATTCCTAGCCAATCCTGCCAAGTATGTACGTGGCACGAAGAAAGAAACAACAACAACGACAACAACTTTTCTTCTACACTGACAGCGTGCGGAAATAGCGCAATCTGTAGAGTACCAGGATGGTACTACGCCGACTTGGCAACAATGACGTTTTTCGCGCAGGTGGGGCAATGACGAATTTCGCCACAAAAATGTAGTTCCATAAGCTATGCCGAGAACAAAACCTTTGTAAAGGGTCCATCGGTATCACCGATACTTCTTTAAGCGTATTTAGCAAATGGCTAGCGTGTATGACCTATATACCTCGTGCGTGAATAAACAAACATGCGATATGACCTACGAAAGGATTAAATTTGTGTGTTAAAGGGACACTGAAGTGATTTTGTCAAGCTCCCGTTTTTGCTTGCACTGCGTAGACTGGCTCAAATTAGCACACTTTTCATCGTTTATCCGGTTGACAAATCGGTAATTATTTTACAAAGCGCGAAAGAAGAAAAACTACCATGCGCGGTTTGCGGCGGACGCACCAACTAAAGCTGTGACGTTATGAGGAGCGGGCACCGTGATTGGACGATGCCCAAGGTGAGCAACCAAACAAGTTTCGGTTTCGGTTCTGTAAAACACAACCGGTGGCGTTGTTGGATGGGCATTCTCAATAACTCAGTAATCACCGTACCGCGCTTCTTCCATGTTGTCAGCTGTAAAAATGCATAAAGATAAGCCTCCCAGGACGGCCTGGAATCGTAGCATTCACTAGCCGAGGCCTACGCAGTGCATGAACGCCCTCCGCGTACCCGTAGACGCCCAAATATCATGCGCTTTTCCCCCATATTTGGAGCTTGCCTCCCTCATGCCTGTATCGTAAAAAGCGTGTTCGCACAAGGCCAAGGGTCTGTTCATTCTGGCCTGTGCCCACTGCCTGCAAGAGTTGGTGCTTATGGCAACAGCACGCCAACGAGAACTCGCTAGCGCGCCAGTGCCAGCCTGCGCGCGTTTTGTGAACTAGTTCGTGGAGCCATGAAGGTTGCGGCCCAAAAAAAAAGGGGAACTCAATATAGAAAACATCGGCCGAAAACGGAAAAGTTAACTTACAAAAAAAAAGCACGTACCCGCCGGGATTCGAACTCGCGACTTGCAAAACAATCGCGACGTCATACCAAGCGCTCCAGCCAACTCAGCCACGGGGCGGGCCCGGCTGGCCCTGGTAATATAAGGTATATATTGTATAACCACTTTACACTTTTATTTACTTTCGGCATTTCAAGCAGCTTAGGTGACTATTTGTTGTTTTGCGCTCGTGCAGTAAGCATCCCCCAAGTTTCCACAATATATCACGTCTAGCAATTGCATTTCTTAGACGGAAAAGCGTTCGCAGATGCGTAGTCGTGCTGCTGACCGCTGTGCTTGTTCGCCCAGCGCAAAAAAGTGCTTCCCGCACCCTAGTTTTACGCTGTACGGTAAAAATATCAGTTGATTTTATGTCCTTAGTACCTATATTGACTTCGCTGACTCTTCTCACGCTTTCAAGACGCCTTATATTTTCCTACTGGCGCACTGCAGTCAGCGAAGCGTCGCATGTGCTCTTGTGCAGCGCTTGTATGAAGCGACCTTGACTTGGAGCTAGATACAGTGTACAAACTAACCAAGTAAAGAAAGGCACATTCTTCCATTCACAAACGTGTCCTGGCTTCGTTTCAACTGAGCGAACGAATTGCGACGACCCGTCGGCGGCCAGCTGACGAAACGCTGGGCCGACTGACTCTGTCTGAAAGCCGGGGAGCCGTGCAGTAGCGCAGCCAACTGCGAGCTCGGCTCCTCTCGACGTCACACGAAAACGCCACAGAAAATGGGCGAGCGTAAAGAGAGGAGGACAGCATTTTCGAATTAATTTTTCTACTAAATAAAATCGCGTAAACGCGCCCAGAGTGGTCGAAACATGGCCTGGGGACTCCGGACTACAATTTGCGCTAGTAATCCCGCAATGTTTACATATCACTTCAGTGTCCCTTTAAATCAGGAATAGCACAAATACAAGTTGCAAACGGCAGGTACAACACTTTGTTTGTTCGTGCGGGAGCCGCCACTGCCTCATGGTTTATTGCCTTCTAACGACGCCTAAATATGAACACAGGCTCTAACCGCTTCCTAACCACTCATGTTATGTATAACATGAGTTAAATTACAATATGCAGGGGCAAATTAGAGTTCAAATGTTATACATTCACTGCCTCTATATATTGACCACCTCCTGCGTATAGAGCACCGTAGGTTTCCCTTATTATTAGAAACAAGGTTTCGGGTTGTATCATCAAAATTAGTTGAAACAAAATTAGTACATATTCTGCCTCTGTGTTTATCCTTTCCCCTTACTTCTAGGTGTTATGGCAGCATTAAATTTGTCAGTATACGGTATGTTATGATATTGCACTTTCCAGGGTCTGTATACAATTCTTGCATACACAGTGAACTCCCGTAAAGACGAATTCTCGCTTATGCCGAACAACGTGGGAACGTTTGTTTGGTTTTCCGTAAACCCAATGCAAAAAGAAAGACTAAATTAAAAACAGCCTTGCACGTACTCTTCGACTAAGACGCACACCTCTCGGCGTTACCAACACTGCTAGCGACTCGGGGTAGCGAACATGGAAGGGTGCGACGGGGCATTCACTCGTCCAAAGGGGAAAATCAGTAAAAAAAAAAACACAGTGCGAAGGGAATGCGCGCCACGCAGAAAGGGAGGCAGCAAGAAAAAAACACACACGGGTAAAGCTACCACATATCCCACCTTTCAACCAGCGGAGCCAGCGGCAAAGCAAGGAAAAACAGAGCTATGGCTAGTTTTGTGGCCGTTCTGCTTTGCACGAGACAGGCGCAGCACTAGGAGGATAAAAAAAGAAAAGCGACGATAGAGATTTCCTGTTCGTGAACGTAGCAGCCCTCATGACCAATGCCGTTACTCGGCGGGAACGGGTGAGTCCGTGTCGGATCGTGTCGCGAGTCCCGCCGCGTCATCACCAAGAAAGCATCGAATTCCCGTCCCTCTTGGTCTCTCCTGCGTTGTCGCTTGAAGTAGCGGGTGTACGCTCTCCGTCGCCGCTTGGACTGAATAAAATCAGGCAAGACCACTTGATGGCAGTATTCTATCAAGTTGCGCACTCTAATAAATGATATTTTTTTTTCTTTCGTTGTAGGTATACTTCATTCATCGTCTTGAAGCAAGCTATTTACGTGCACGTAGGCGTGTTCACAATATTTTTTTGGAAGGGCTTTTGATAAGACGAAACTATGATCAAACGAAAAAATTATCATGGTCGCTTCAAGTTCGTGTTTATAGGAGTTCACTGTAATACTGTACGAGAAGAAAAAACACTCGACAATGCACAATACATATGCATTCGTGTTTTTCATTTTGAATAGTTAACCTTATAGTAAACTTGATAGCCAGAAATATTTTGGTTTAACTCAATTTCAAAATGAAATTTTGAGGGTTCAACGCACCGAAGTAACACCCGGGTTATAAAGCGTGCCGCAGTGGAGGGCTCCGGAATAATTTAATCCACGGGAATATTACATGTGCTTCGAAATCTTGACACACGGGCGTTTTCGCTGTTCTCCTCCATATGAAAAACAGCGCTCCGGCACTGCAACCGCGTCTTTTTTATTTGATTTTTTATTTCTTGCCCAATGCCTTAACGACAGCGCCCCCACGGTCGGTCTTGTGTTTTTTTTTTTACTTGGTATGACTCCACAACACTAGCAAGTGCCGGCGTCTTTACCCTTTGCTGACACACCCTGCTCCAGCCAGGTCCCGCAGGCCAAACTATGTAGACCTATGTAGAATCAATCTGTAGTGGGCATTTTAGGACTGAAATCGGTTCAGGTAGGATGTTGAACCGGAACCGAACCGAACTGAACTGAAAGCCGGAACAGAACTGGTATTTTTACCGGAAATGAAACCGAACAGGAACCGTTATTTTTTGAGCCCGCCAAACCCGAACCAGAACTGAACAGAAGAAATAAATGACGGTTTCCGGTTCACGACGAACCCGTTCAGCCACCCGTTTTTGATAATAAGCGGTCGATGTTATTCGGAGCTTTTCTCTCTTACGCGAGATAACCTGTGTACCCTCTCAAGCACCGCTCGTCTTTAGAGCAATAACAACACCATAAACCCTCTACACGTGGTCGCAATACGCGAAAATTTATGTCCACCAGTGTTGCAATGGTACGCTGCTACTAGTCGCGCGTGCAGAGTGAAACGCTGAGAAAAAAAAGAAACACTCTAGGCATCCTGCAAGTGATATAAAACGTGCACTTTGCCCTTTCGTCTGCGACTCAGACCGCGAGATTGTTGCTCTGCACAAGGATTAAGGCCCACACCTTATACGTGCCACCTTCTTGCATTTCCTAATTTGCTTGGAAAGTTCGCTCACCTGGAAAGTGTAAATACTTGACCACTGTTACCCTCAGAAGTCATTAAGGGGATGAGCAGCTGATGACGGTGCACGTTCGATGATCGAGCTCTGCGGCCGTTTTTGTGATGTATACAGACGAAATTTGAAACGTGTAAATGTTGCTATTTCGGCACTGGTTAAACATTCCCAGGTGGTCAAACTCGTTCAGCCATCCCGCAATATACCGTGTGCCTTATAACACAGGCTTAGCTTCGGAGCGTCAAAGGCGCGAATATTCGCGGCAGTATGCCTAACCTGCCCCCACCCCCGTTTCTATCACGGTGAAGCCGCTTTACTCGGCGCCGCTGTGGCGCTCCTCCTCGCCACCACCGACCTCTCTTTCACAACTGTTATTCAATCAATCAATCAATCAATCAATCAATCAATCAATCAATCAATCAATCAATCTTTGACAAGTTCCGCAATCGGCTGATAACGGTGGTAGCGCCGTTACCAGCTGTCACTAAAGCAACTTGCCAGCATGGAACTCCAACGTAAGACCATAATTCCTCTTCAGCGTGAGAGGCTTTCGCCATGCATTTTGTCAGGTGTATTTCACGCCTAAGCACGCGCCCATCAACAGGGGCTGGTTTATGGGTGCACGAGTTGGGGGTGAAAGAAGGGGGCGTGTACGCACAGCTAAGCTTCATGCTGCTAACGAGGTCGTGTCCATCGGGCTGGTGGGAGATTTAAACTTGAAAGTCTCCCAGCTAAATGCGACCTGTCAGCTGAACTCCATGGTCGACCAGTTTGGGTCTGTGTTGATGGGTTACACAGGCAGTAAGGCGCCTACGACACGGGAGTGAAATTAACAGACACGTATTTGTCCAATAGAATAAAGCGCGAGTACTTTCAGGTTCTAGCTCTTCATGGGACGGACGGATATTGTTTAATCAGAGATAGAACGGCGAGAATTCAAGGAGCGTACGCCCTAACAGTAGCGCAAATGGGCGCAAAAACAACGAAAAGCCGCAACCGCCACCGTTGCCTCCGCAAGTTCCAGCTCGTCGAGTAGCTGCGAAGCTCTCCAGGATAAACTGCAACTTGACCGCTTGGAGCGCAGGCGTGAGACGATACTTATTGATAAGGTCAAAGGGCTTTGAAAGTGTCATTCGCGACGGTGTCTTTCACTTCTAAGCACGCACAGATCACCGATTGCCCATTTATGCGTGCACGGGTTGGGAGTTTACGAAAAGGGGGGGCAGGGTACGTGCACACGCCGAGATAGATTGCATACACTTCGGGATGACGTGTTGGTTATGCTGGGGAAAGGTTTATACGTGTATGTCAACCACCCCAAAGCGACCTGTTCGATGTCGTCAGGGGTCGCGCGGAATGGGTTGGTGTGTTACACAGACGCTAGGATGCCTACGACCCGGGAGGGAAGCAGACAGCTACATGTTAGTCCGCTAGAGTAAAGCTCGAGTCCTTCCAAGTTTTATTGGGCTAATTGACATGGAAGTATGCCCAATCGCAAATTACAAACAAACGTGCATTGATTTGTGTATTTTGTGGACTTAATCGAGCATCGCAGGTCTTCCTTGGTCTCAGAGTGGAAGAGCACTGATTTGTTTTAAGTGTGTCTGCGCGAGAAAACAAAAAGAAGACGCACATCACTTGGTTTTAAAGTATTGAACGCAGAGTTCACACACGAGCAATTTCTGCTCTTTTTCGACGCCTTCTGCTATCGAACAAGCACACATCGAGGACGTAGAATTTCTCCAGACGTTCCTTTTATTGTCCAACCTTTCAGATAACCAAGCTGGGTTACCGGCGCATAATTTTCAGTATAATTGTTACACTCTCCCGACGCCTAAAGCGGACAGGTTTGTACCGGCCATTTTTCCTGTCACGTCGACGTCAGAAGGTTCTTACATACCACTGCAGTATGTCAACGCCATACAGCTAACGAACTGATATTTCATGCTTTTTAGCTACGAAACTGTGGAGATTAAGTATTATGTTTTGGGGATTGGTGACAAAGAACAACCTTGGCGATTTCTGAAAGTTTGAAGAATCTGAAAGTTTGAAAGTTTGAAGAATATGACGTTTTAACAACGGAGCTGTTTAAGCTCGAGCTTGCTCCGGTGGCGTTAGCAACAAAAATAGCCAGAAAAAAGGTCCTCCGGCACAAAGCGCCCTGCACGACCTTTGCGCAGCTGCGTAGGCGCAACGAAGCCTCGCCTAGCTATGACGTCCCTGCGCCGACGCGGAGACTTCGTGTCGTCGCGCCGGCGACACCAAGCGCTTCGGGACCGCGCGCCTAGCACATCGTTTACACCCCCGCAAAACTTGGGTCGGCCGAAGAGGTGTGCAACTCCCGAGGAAGAAGTGCAGCGCAAACGCCGTCGGATTGCTACAACCTTCTCTCCTGGGATCCGCTATCAGTGTGGAGACCAATCGGAACGGCCCGGTGAAAACTAGCTTGACTTCACTTTGCCTGGGTGAAACTTGCCCTACTGTGGTAGTGACTCTGCAAAAATGGGCGTAGCTTGCACTACTGGTGCAAGGTTGGAGAAACAAGCCGGTCTTGTGGTCGAACTAGCTTCTTATCCCGCCCCTCTCCCCGGGGTCCGCTGTCAGTGCGGGGGGCCGACTGGAGCGGCCTTGTAAAGTCCAGCTAAACGTGGCTTCACCTCTCAACACTTAGCCGAGCCTAGCAACAACATCGCAAAACCTAACAAAACTTAGCAGAACCGGAAAAGGCTAGGTCGAGCCCCAGCTTCGCTTTTTCTCCAACGTTGCACCAGTAGTGAGGGCTGCGCCATTTTTTTTATATTGATAGCAAAATTGTCGACTTACATATGATAAAGTGCATTTTAAAAAGAAAACCGTTTAATCTAGATAAACTAGAACAGCTCAAAAAATGAGAAATTATGGGATAGTAACACTAAAAAAGGCACGGACGGTTACTATCCACCTTAAGGCCGAATTTGTGCGCAGCGGGAATTGTAGTCTCCTTGGTCACAGCGCATATTTGCTGCGTCTTACCAAGTGATCTCGGGGTCAGCGAACGCACGGCGGCGTGGGCTACAGTTTGGGTGACCCGCAGCGTGTCGCTGTCACCCGCAAACATGTTGTAAATCGTGTTTAAACCTCCCCCGCAAATGTCACGTGTTTCAGATGAGCCACGCACGGAGTAGTAACGTGTGCCGAAAGTGTGAGGGGGAGGCAGTAAGATGGCCCCATAGCAGCGCATGCCACCTTCACCCTCACACTTTCGCCAGGCGCTCTGACGAGCGTCTCGTGCAAGCTCCGCATCTTCCCTCCCCTGGCCACTTTCGCCACATTTTCGGCCCCCGTTTGCTTCCTGCCTTCGCTCGCTAGGTTACAACGCTGCCGCCGAGGCCGCCGCCGCCGCCGCCGCCATCGTCGCCGCCAAACCCTAGTAGGGGCCGTCAAAGTGCTTGACGACTGAAATTAAACACCCAATGTGTTAAGCTGCAAAAAAAAAAAAAACCGCGCTGGACATTCTGGCAATTTTCAAAAATGACTATTTTCTGTAAGTTTCAGCGTAAAGAACTTCGTTTCCAGATAAAAACTACGTTAGCTTATTTAAAAGCAACCAAAGTCACAGCAAAAAAAAACCTGCAGTGATGGCTGAGATAGCGTGTGTTTTTGACAGCTAAAAGGTTCGAATTTCGAGTGATTTGCATAACGCGTCCCTGACCCGGAGCCGTCTTTGGTGTTTCCTTCTAAAGGGAAGGTTTTTGTCCTGCACACAAACTTTAAGTATCTTATACCACGTGCGAAAAAACCTGTATATAAAAGTTTAGAACAAATTACAACTGCCGAGCGAACACACCCGTCCCATATCTCAAGAAAACAGTACATGCTCTAGTTCCCAGGGAGACACAAGGCATCGTCGGAAAGGTGCTGGTGAATCGCCACTACTTCATTTGTTTGCCCTGATGTCTGAATGGTTGATTGTGGAGTTTAACGCGCCGATGCTAGACAGGCGATGAGGAGCGCCGTAGGGGGAGGGCTCTGGATTAATCTTGGCCACCTGGGGATCCTTAACGTGCACCGAAATCTCGAACACACGGGCATTTTCGCTTTTCCCCTCCCTAATATCTAGCCCAATTGTTTCGTGCTTGGCTGTTAAATTCCATCACTTTTGCTGGCAAAAAGCAGTATTTTTATCTGTTTGTTTGTATTTTGTGCTGATGTTCGTTTTAATCTAAATCACATTTTTTTGTCACTTCGGTCATTATTAGCCGCATCGAACCGGTTTACGAACCGGTTCGGCCTATGATTTATTCGAACCTAAAGTGAATCGGTACGAGATGAATGCATCTGAACCCGAACAGTAACCGAACCGGTATATTTTCGGTTCGAAACACTAGATTCGTTGATTGATTGTAGGGTTTAACGCGCCGACGCAACGCAGGCATGAGGCGCGCCGTAGTGGAGGGCTCCGGATTAATTTTGACCACCTGGGGATCTTTATCGTGCGCCGAAATCTCCTACACACGGGCGTTTTTGCTTTTCGCCTCCGTCAGAAAAGCGGCCGCCGCGAAACACTAGATTCAAGTAAAGGAAGAAGAAAATGGTAGGTAGGCAGTTAGACAGGTGAACGGGAGGAAATGTTGGAAGCTAGTATGCACCCGGCTACTTCACTGCACTGAATGAAGGGTGATGAATCCTGTTGAAAAATCATAACTTGATGGAAAAATTTTTCGTGCGGTCAAGTTGGTGTGTATTAAATGCCCTGCAGGGTTGGTATCCACGGGTACGCTCCGAAAGGATTACAAACACTGTTGGTTAGTATTTGAGGCGATACCCGTCGAGTTGAAGAACGCTTTTAAGGCAATGACAGGCTTGTTTTGAAGGCAAGCATTCGCCAATGGAGTTTAAGTAGAGTTGGCAGACACACCATATGATGAGTAGCTACTGGCTGTTTGTTGTGCAGTTCACGTCTTGGTCGGGAAGGTACTGGGCAGTGTGATAACACGTGGGAAATATATTTCTAATGATATCCGCATGCGTAGAAAGGTGAGTTCCCAGGGTTAATTTTAAACAGAAAAGAATTGTTACCGGCCATTTCGAGTCGTATACGATGGAACAGAGTGTGCTCTGGGTCCGAAGAGATATGCTGCGATTCTGAAAACGGTTGTGGTGGTAAAGGGTGAGGGGATGAAAGCGATCACAGCATGCTATCCCTAAGCCTTAAAATTGTTGTGAAATAATGACAGTAATGTTTTTAAAGTCACGGGATTAGATGACGCTTTGCGGGATGCAAATAGGATATATGACCTTATCAGAAAATGATATTGAACTTTTGGAAATCAGAATCTCCGTATCATAGCTTACATGATGACACATTAAATAGAATTAGAGTTTTAAAACCATGTTTATATAGGTCGTGGAAGCTGTGGTACTTACCATTTGCCACGATCATAATTAATTGCGGTTAAAGAAAGGTTGTTTCTGGGATGGTTACGTCTAAGCTCCAGCGCCTTACCAGGGACCCTGCAAAGCAGACCTCATTTGAACGCGTGTCGGCGCCCACACGGGATCGACTTTGACAGAGTACCGGGAAATGGAGGGACAGTGTAGCTGGATGTCCCTCCTCCAGAGGGTATTGAGCTGGAATCTATTTCCACCGGGTGGTTCTTTTTCGGTCTTCTATCCTCCTTCCCCAGTTTATTCGATTAGGCACTCTAAGAATTAGCACTTCGTAATTGTGCCACATCCCGTCTCCTGCGCGGAAGTAGTTTGACTTAATTATTCCTTTGATGTGGAACTCCGCTATTCTGAGACTCGTTTTCGCTAGGCGAGTTACTGACAGTGACCTTTACGTTAAACTTCTTGTTCTTTTTATTTAGGGTAAGAGCACTTGTGCATAGATATATTTGGCTGAGTTTTAGGCACCAGAGCTGTGCCCTTCTGGACACTAGTAAGAGTAAAAAAAAAACTTCGAATAGATTTTAAAGGGAAAAGAAAGCAGACCGAACCTTCAAAGCAGTACTTTCGCTATAAAATTCAACGCGCCAAATGCCAGACATCTAACCTTTTTACGCTTTGTCCACCTGGCCGGTAAACGCTGATGTTTTCGCATAGTTAGAAACAACTAAATATGGGTAGAAATGACAGCTTACCGTGCAAGTTAATCTTTTATTGCGCTCGTGGTTTGGTGTTTGAAAGGACAGTAAAATTAGCGAATACAAATAGTCACAATAAAAACATCACATATGGTTCATGTAAACATTGTTCAATCGAAATTACGACTGTGATAGGCTAGTTTGTGCACATTTTAGGGGTAGCATTAGTATTACTCCTGTTAGGTAACTGTCTTGTCTGTGTGTGTGTATTCGCGCTAGTTAGATATTTGCGATTTCTTGCATTATACAATAAACTGTTTCGGACATGTAAAAATCTATGCGCACCATTTTTGCACAGCCCAGTGAACATTTCTGTGAGTAGTTGCAAGACGCACGTATCTTGTAAATTGTCCATCATGTCATTGAGCAAGTAAGATGACTTCATAAGATTGGTGGCTGAAAATAAAGTTTTGTTTTTTCAGGGACCTGAAATTTGTGCCAATGCAAGTGGTATGACACAGACTTACCTTGAGAGCTCCTCGTGAGCCAGTGGGCATTAAAACCAGCTACGCCTAGAAATACCACAGCACCACTCGCATAAGCTTATCTCTCCTTTCAATCTGCCGCGCAGTAAAAAGGAATATATTTTTTCTTTCAGGGAATCAGTAACGGAACACAATGGGAGCCTGAACATGTTGGAAATAGCATGATTGTATCGTTCGTTCGAGCTAGTATTTTCACGTTTTGATTCTGATCCCGCCAGTGAATTGAAGGGATCATTCATGTTCTAGCGTTGATGGTTATTCTTCGCTGAGGACATTAAATGATCAAGTTATATTCTACGTTCACAGCCGTGAAAACTGTCATAATACTTTTTTTCAAATTCCATTTTGCTTCGTACCCGCGGCGTTAATTTACACCAATGTCTGTTTTGTTCTAACGAAAGAACAAAACATTGCAGCGTAGGCCGAATTCTGCTAATGCCGTTGGGGACGAAGCAACCAAATACAAAAAACTGGGTCATGAAGCCCGAAGTGTGAGTCGTCAGAAAACCTCCACATGGGCTCTTTGACAAAGCGTCGCACCACTAATCATGAGTCCGCGGGTAGGTTCCCCAATTTCGGCACACGCTTTTAGGCTCGAAGCAAGAAGCAAAACCAAATGTGTTCACCACGTTTCTGCGCACATAAAAGAAGCGTATAAAATCTAAATTAATCCGCAGCCTTCATTTATGGGCAGCCTCAAATTACACCTCTAACGTCGGTGGGTAAACCCACATTTTGATGTTGAGCTGTCATAAAAGACAAATACTTAAAACCTATGACACACAAGGAAGCCAGGTTATTCACGAAGCGAAAAAATCTAGTGACAGCTCAAATACTAATGAATTTCCTTGCTTGTTTTCTTCCTATAAGGCTATGAAAAGTCATTAAACATCCTCCGCGCATCCGATTGCTAAGCTGCAAATCCCGTGGTAAAAAACACTCCTGTCGCAAACGAACTGTCATCTTCGCACAAACACGGCTGTGAACGGAGTAAGAAGTAAATAATGTCATCAGAGATGTTCATTAGTCAGTTTATGTGGCTACACATTTTATTTGCTGGGCTTCGCAATTGAGCAGACTTTGCGTCCTTAACTAAAACGCATAATTGAACACTTCGTACAGTGTGGCGTTGGTAGGACACGAGGTAACTGAGTGCGGTTATGTGCCCGTTCCGCCTCAGATTCTTTCATTTTATTGCTCTGATTCAGCCATGTAATCTGTCTGTATCCTCTTTCGACCCATTTTACATTCCTATGCAGCTAGAAGACTCGGCTTGGACTTCGGTAACGAAGACCATTTTTTTCTTAATGGAGGAGAACTACAGTACTTACCCTTATGTGTTCAGGTTTCGGCGCTCGCAGAGCGATGTAAATGTGTTGTGCTTTAGTTAGTAGCCTTACAACGAGTCTCACAGCTTCGGCATGTTTATCTCCACAATGACAAAACTCCCTTTTATTGTGAATATGTGCTGAAAAGACGAGATGTCTTGATGCGTCTCGCAACGCTCCTGACATCTTCTACTTCATCAAACATAGCTTAAAATACTGGCTCATATCTTTGAACTTTTTAGTTTTTTGTAATAAGATGGAATCACTAACCTGGTAGAGATTTTGTTCGCTAGGTGGGTTTATTGTTTATATAAGCATAGGAGCAGGACAGTGACCACAAAGATACGGTTATTAATCAGGAAATTAACTAGGAGCAGGGCCTGCAGTGCATGATGACACCCTCTTTCCCTTCCAAAGAAAACTTGTTCTGTTACGTTTTATTTTAGCGGTGTTGTTGTTATTATTATCGTTATTATTATTATTATTATTATTGGGTCGATCGACGGTCACAAATCTTGCAAGCTTTATGACACAGGCTTCGGCTGCAGTTTGTGAAAACGGCCAGTTGGACCTTATTTATTTTGACCTCAGTAAGACGTTTGATGTGGTGAACCATCAGTTATTAATTAACAAGCTTGCTAAGTCCAGTGTAGACGCAAGCCTTGTTGCCTTGTTGTCCAACTATCTCCTTGACCGGGCCTTTTATGTAGATGTTAACTACAAAAAGTCTAGTGTTTACCCTGCAACAAGTGGTGTACCCCAGGGTTCCGTGCTGGGTCCATTATTGTTTTCTGTCTTTATCAATGATGTTTCAACAGTGTTAACAAACTCTTCTTTTCTTCTCTATGCTGATGATGTCAAACTATTTAGGCACATTAGCGGTGTTCAGGACTGCTGTGCCTTGCAGAGGGATGTGTCGGAATTATCGGTCTGGTGCAGGAAAAACTGCCTAATTTTAAACCCCACTAAAACAAAGGTTGTCACCTACAGCCGGAAAACCCACCGTCTGCTGTTTTCCTACAGTACTGAGGGAGCTCCTCTGCAAAGGGTTGAGGAGATTAGGGACCTAGGGGTGCTTTTCGACAGTACCCTCTCTTTTTCTCCTCATATTAGGCTCATCACCCGGCGAGCACTCCGAAGCCTTGGAAATGTGTGTCGGATTACAAAGGAATTCTCTTCTCCAGATCCATTTCTAATGCTATACAATGCAATATGTATACCACAGTTAGAATATGCTTCTGTTGCCTGGAACGGCATCTCCAAATCTAGTAGTGAATTAATAGAACGTGTGCAGAAGAAGTTTTTATCCATATTTAAGCACCGTCATCACAATCACAGTTTTCATCCTGATTCTGACTTATCCATAGTCCCTTCCATCCCTTCCTTGAACTGCAGACGTATGCGTGCAGACCTTACATTTCTTCACAAAATTGTTCATGGTGACCTTTCTTGCGCAGACCTGCTTAACTGTTTAGAGTTTAGTGTACCACAAAGGCCCACCAGGTCGCATCGCCCGTTCTTGACCGCTGCGCGCAACTCCAATCATTCTCCTGTGCGCAGAATACAGAATTGTTACAACCGCTTCTTTGAACGCCTTGACATCTTTCAGAAATCCTTTACAGTTTACCGTACAACGCTGTTGAATACAGTATGTTAAACACCTATGATATGTCTGTCGTTCTTTTTTTTTCTGGAATTTGATTTCTCTGCGGTTGTGTCTATCCAACTGATAGTTGCCTATGTTTGAAACTGTTTACTGTCATTTGTTCGTTTTTTAATTGGTCTCTACACTCTTGCCGTTGTTTTTGTTGTATTACTGTCAAACTTTGTTGCTCTGCCTGTCGTGCGGCCTTTACGACGGGCAGAGCAACATAGGCATCTTCTTTTTTTATTTTTTTACCTGTACCCAGGCTCCGCCTGTGCTTTATTTCTGTCATTTTCACTACTTCAATTTGTGTGTGTCTTGTCGCTTGTTTGTTTCTTGCTATGTTTCTTGTATTTTGTTTTCATGTAACTACCCGTGCGCCAGCACTCAGGCCTATGGCTGTTCCTGGGCACGTAAATAAACATGATTGATTGATTGATTGATTGATTGATTGATTATTATTATTATTATTATTATTATTATTATTATTATTATTGAACAAGTTGACCGTTTTACTGAGATTGTGCTTTTGGGTATGAAGAAATACATCCCGCAATATTTACCAAAGAAGTTCAAGTTCCCACACTGGTTTTCTTCTGAATTGCGGGATGCCCTGAAACTCAAAGAACGCGCGCACAGAAAGATGAAGCGCTCTGGTGCGAATCAGTTCGTTCAGGAGTTCCGGCGCCTACGTGCCCTATGCAAAATATTGCACAAACGTGATCATGCTTTGTACCTGGCGTCAGTTGAAGCTAAAGCAACTCATCAGCCGGGAGCCTTCTGGAAGTACATTCATTCTAGATCTAGTACAACGAAAGAATCTATTCGTCTACGGGATTCCAACGGCGATGAGGTTGCAGATGCGGCCGACTGCTTTGCTCGTCAGTTTTCTTCTTTGTTTGGGCTTAGCGGTGGTAGTGATGACGGCAGCGTCTCTTGTCACCAGGACGGTTACTCCGCTTGTTTCCAATTGGATGAGAACATCGTGCGGGCCAGCATCAAGCGGCTAAAGCCCTCGTTTTCTTCTGGGCCAGATGGTATTCCTGCTGCAATTCTAAAAACGTATGCAAATATATTTGTTCCTGTGTTCACCTCAATATTTAATAACTGTCTCCGGTCTGGCACGTACCCTCGATCATGGAAAATCTGTCGTGTATTCCCTGTTTTCAAGTCAGGCCCAAAAACCGACCCCATGAACTATAGGCCAGTGTCGCTTCTTTGTTCTGCCTCTAAAATATTCGAGTTATCTCTTCATAAGGTCTTGTCTTTCTCACTTAAACACGTCCTCATTCCTAATCAACATGGCTTCATGCGTGGTCGCTCAACTTCCACAAACCTCGCATGCTTCATGGAGCAGGCTGTCCCAGCAGTCATTGGTAGAAGCCAGCTTGATGCGGTCTACTGTGACATGAGCAAGGCCTTTGATGTAGTCAACCACTCGTTATTGCTTGCCAAGCTCATTCTGTTAGATGTTCACGCTTCCTTAGTGGGTCTTATACGTTGCTATCTCCAGGAGCGATATTGCTATGTAAGTGTTAATGATCAAACATCATTTAGGTACAAAGCAACCAGTGGTGTACCCCAGGGCTCCGTTCTGGGCCCCCTTCTTTTTTCCATTTTCATTAACGATGTTGCTTCTGCCATTAAAAATTCTTCTTTTTTGTTGTATGCTGATGATGTGAAAATCTTCAGAGAAGTGCGTAATGTTCAGGACTGTAATTCTCTTCAGGCTGATATCGTGTCATTCCATCGTTGGTGCATCAAAAACGACTTAATTTTGAACCCCTCAAAAACGAAAGTTGTTTCCTATAGTAGGAAAACTCAACAGCTGCAATACTCCTATAAAATAGCAAGCACTGCACTGCCGAGGGTGACCGAAATTCGGGACTTGGGAGTAGTATTTGATTCTTCACTGACTTTCTCTTCCCACGTTACACAAATTACCGGACGCTCTCTTCGATGTCTGGGTGCTGTCTGCAGGTATTCTAGAGAGTTTAAAAGTCCTCTTCCTTTCTTAAAGTTGTATTCGGCTCTGTGCTTACCTCTTCTCGAATACGGTTCTGTTGTTTGGAATGGAACTTGCAAGTCCAATAGTGACCGCATCGAAAGGGTTCAAAATAAGTTCCTTTCTATCTTTAGGCACCGTTTCCGTCATGTACAAGAAGACGCAAACGGCAGCACGTCTTGTCTCAAAAGTATTCCTTCCCTTTGGTGTCGACGAATGAGAGCTGACATTATCTTTCTTTATAAACTTCTTCATGGTGATATTTTGTGTGATGACTTGGTTGCACTTATCAATGTCAACTTGCCGAACAAACTTTTCCGAAGATTTCGATCTTTCAGAACAGATGCTTTAAGTAAACGATGCTCGTCCATCTGCAGAATACAATGTGCATATAATGAATATTCCGATCGTCTTGATATATTCCAGAGCTCTTTGTCTTTGTTCTCTAATGAATTGAAAACTGTTGTAACTTAAGTGCCTTTATGTCATTTATGTGCCGTATTTCTGTTCCGTATTTATTTTATGCAAATCATCATCTTGCTTGTTTGTTTTTCACTTTTCCTGATTTTGTGTTGCTTGAATTTCTGTCGGTTTAAGTGTCAGTGCTTGCAACGCTGAACTTCGTTTTTCCATTTTGAAACTTCCTGACATTTTGTTACAAAACCTTTGTTTTATGTGTATAATCTATCTCCGTCATGTGCATTGAGTATTTGCTTGTGTATTTTCAATTTTTCACGTGCCTTCAACGTTTTGCTGGCCGGGTGTCATGGCTTCTAACACTAGGCTTCCTTTTTTTTTTTTGCTGTTTTGCTGTTTTGCTTTCTGGGATCTCTGTAACTATTTTTATCTTATTGTTTCTTTCATATATACGGTTTTCTGTGTTGTGTTGTCTTGATTTTAGTTTGTTTTTATGAATGCTTGTATATGGTGTACCAGTACCAAGACCCTAGGGTTGTTCCTGGGCACCAAAAATAAAGGTTGATTGATTGATTGATTGATTGATTATTATTATTATTATTATTATTATTATTATTCATTGCTCTCTTATACCTTTTCTGTGCGCCAGCATGACTTGATTGTGTAACGTCGGTTGGATTGCACTATTTTATTACTAATCTTCTTTGCCGTTTTTTGTAAGTCTTTCTGTCTTTTTTTTTTGCTCACTGAGTGTTTATTAGCAAATTGTTGATGTACTACAGTGCTGCATTTTCCCCTCTGAGTGCTCCAGCACGAAGGCCTCAGCTGTTCCTGGGCACTATAATAAACATTGATTGATTGATTGATTGATTGATTGATTGATTGATTGATTGATTGATTATTAATATTATTATTATTATTATTATTATTATTATTATTTGGAGATGCCGTTCCAGGCAACAGAGGCATGTTCTAACTGTGGTATACATACAATGCAATATGTATACCACAGTTGGAATATGCTTCTGTTGCCTGGAACGGCATCTCCAAATCTAGTAGTGAATTAATAGGACGTGTGCAGCAGAAGTTTTTATCCATATTTAAGCACCGTCATCACAATCACAGTTTTCATCCTGATTCTGACTTGCCCATAGTCCCTTCCATCCCTTCTTTGAACTGCAGACGTATGCGTGCAGACCTTACATTTCTTCACAAAATTGTTCATGGCGACCTTTCTTGCGCAGACCTGCTTAACTGTTTAGAGTTTAGTGTACCACAAAAGCCCACCAGGTCGCATCGCCCGTTCTTGACCGCTGCCCGCAACTCCAATCATTCTCCTGTGCGCAGAATACAAAATTGTTACAACCGCTTCTTTGAACGCCTTGACATCTTTCAGAAATTCTTTACAATTTACCGTACAGCGCTGTTGAATACAGTATGTTAAACACCTATGATATGTCTGTCGCTCTTTTTTTTCTGGAATTTGGTTTCTCTGCGGTTGTGTCTATCCAACTGATAGTTGCCTATTTTTGAAACTGTTTACTGTCATTTGTTCGTGTTATCATTTGTCTCTACAGTCCGTTGTTTTTGTTGTATTCCTGTCACACTTTGTTGCTCTGCCTGTCGTGTGGCCTTTAGGACAGGCAGAGCAACATAGGCATCTTCTTTTTTTTATTTTTTACCTGTACCCAGGCTCCGCCTGTGCTGTATTTGTCATTTTCACTACTTCAATTTGTGTGTTTCTTGTTTTGTTTGTTTCTTGCTATATGTTTCTTGCATTTTGTTTTCATGTAACTACCCGTGCGCCAGCACTCAGGCCTCTGGCTGTTCCTGGGCACGTAAATAAACATGATTGATTGATTGATTGATTATTATTATTGTTGTTGTTGTTGTTGTTGTTGTTTGCGAGAAACGAGAAGTAAAGGAAGTGCACTGGGGATATTTTGATCTCTGCAGGGAGCTAAACTGCATACAACCCAGTGCTGGGGAAGGGAAGTAGAAGGGGAGTGAAAGGATCAACTAGAGAGAGAGACAGAGAAAGGTATAAAGAGAGCATGGGGCTGTCAGTCCGGGCACGACAGTCAGTCACTGCAGTCCGAGCTACAGCCGCTGCGTGAGGTCAGTCGTCTCCAGATAATGGAGTAGATGGGCGAAGACTTCTGGTAACGGTAGAAACCATATTGCCAAAAGTGCGCTCACTCTGGCAATTGCATTCAGAAGTACGAAACAAGCTCACCATATGGGCTGAATTTCCTCTTAACAAGTTGCAAAATATCAACTCGATCAATAAAACTGTGTCATGAAAACAAAAAAACAGCCAAGAAAACAAAGGGCAGGCTTACAAATAACTCGGTCGTCTCATGGGCCAGCGAAATTTAAAAATAACAATAAAGTTCCTGCGTTTTTGCAGTCGCCCCTTTCCATACGGCGATTTCCCGTGAAAGCCGGGTGAACTTCCCAAGCGTTGTAGTCCCACACAAGGGCCGAGCGCCAGGCTGGGGATTCGCTAGTACCTATTTTACCGGTACGTGCCCGAAGCCAACAGGGCACACGATTGCACATGGTGCCTTCCAAAGCCACGGTGGACGCTCAACTCGCAACCGCCTGGGGCAGGACATGCCGCCAGGCTCTTTCACCTCCGGCAATGCGGCAACGCGTCATAATGGCCGGGGGCGCCGCCAGATGGACAAGTGTCAGGGGCCCCTCGCATGGGTGAACGCCCCTTTCCAGGCGTGAAGTCCCCGTTCAAGGGTCAGCACTCCACCAGGGACGCCTGTACCCATTAAAAAATCCGGTGGGTGCCCGGCTGCACGCAGCTTCGAGCCCGGTACGTACCTGCCGCATACGAGGCGAGTGCTGTACCTAGCTCTAAGCTATTGCTGCGGTTCAGTTGCCATGCCAAATTTGCCTAAAATGCCATTTCAAAATAAAGCGTGTGGGCATAAGACAGGCATCGCGTACGTAAATACTAGATTGCTCATGCGACTGCGACGGGAGATTTACATGAAATTGCTCTCCGAAGCCTCTTGCCTTTTGATCCCAAACCCCTGCTTAACTCAAGCCGTCAGAGCTTCTCGCAGACACGTTGAACGGTAAAAATATGTTCCGGAGTTACTGCGCCCAAATATTCGCCCTTGAAGAAACAAGAAAAAACATATCGGCTCGTCATGTTAGAATTGCTTGGGTTTTGGCAAGTTGTATCCTTTGTTTTCTTCCTACGCCATGTGTGTTTTTTCGTTCAAGCTGAAGTTTCAAGTCGTCATGTTACCAGTTAAGCGAGATTTGATGGGGAAATTTGAACGCAGGCGTCGTTTTGTCCTTACCAATGCACAGCCTAAGCGCTCGTATGCTTCGTACCCACATTTACTGCGCTGTCGGTTGTAAACCTGACATTCTTTTCGCCATTGGTGGTTCATTGTGTGTTATAATACTAAAAGTATGTTTGGTAACAGGACTTACAGAGACGCGAACTATCGTTTCCACCATAGTTTGTTCTGCTTCGCAAAAATAAAATGGGTTCTCGACGTGGCGGCGTAATTATCGCGATAAAAGAAATCTTTCACCAATCCATTACTTCTTCCTTAAATTCTACCCTTGAAATTGTATGGGTGTCATCATATTTGGATCACAGTCACTGCATAATTAGTGCCTGTTACCGACCACCTGAAAGCTGGCAAGATTTTGTAAAGCTCCCGCCAAGAAGAAATTGATTTCATTTTTCTTCAGTTTCCAATATTATTTTTATAGTTGGCGGTTACTTTAACTATACCTAATCAGCTGGTCCACTCTATCTGGCAGTGCAGCTTTGCATTTCGTACGAAATTTCTTGTCCGTAATGTCACGGTACTCGCTACGACCCAGACCGCATCAAAACGTGACCTTTGGTGGGGTGGCCGACCGGGTAGCTGGTGGTTCTAATTCAGAGGTAGCCGGTGGTTCTGATGCCGCAGAGGAGCGCGAAGTGCTCATGTGCCCCTGACGAAAGCATCGTAACAGTGCACCACTCCAGCCTTGAACAGGCGGGGCCGAAGTACGCAGCCATTTTACAAAAGTCGTTCCGGTGGCTCTAGCGGACCACGCAGAGTAACAACCCACGTGCGGCCAGAGCCCATGTAGCGGGCAAGAAGCACCTGGTGAGTGGCACACCGGAGGCTGGCACGGAGGACTTCGGGATCCTCCTCGGCGTCTACCCCAAAAATGACATATCGCCGGATGTCACTTCCTGACAGCAGGTACACTTGTACAGGTAGCCGCCTTTCAGCTGCGAGAGGAATGCGGTGCAGGGAGCATAGCCGCTGGACAGCCTCTAGAGAAGGCACCCACACCGATATAGTGTTGGTGCGACTATGGTACGCGTAGCCAGGAAAGCCAGAGGTTTCCAGGCAGCTGTCCAGAGTCTGTGGAAGTAACTTCGTTGGAAAAGACAGGATGTTAAAGCGCTCTCGAGGTTTGGTGGCGACCTTGTAGGTAGAGGAGCTGGCTGTCGCTGTAAAGCTCTGTGGAGCGGAGGTCGCTGCACGGGGTGGAGCGGCTGTCGGTGGTGCACTGCGCTCATACGGACGCTGAAGTGGCTGGTTTGTGTCCGAGGAACACACCCACTTGGCCGCAAGTGAAGTCGAGTCGCGAGTAGTCACTTGGGGTGCCCCCTGGTCAGGCGGACGCTTCGATAAACTGGAGGGCTCAGCCGGAGGTAGCGGGAATGGTGGAGTTACCTCCATTGGTTGAAAATCCTCTAGCGTCGGGTGCGTAGTCGCATCTGTAGCAGCCAGGGACGTCGCCAGTTGTGCTGACATGTGTGACATAGCTGAGCGGTGCCGTACCGGCCAATTGGACTGCGATTGAGGTGCTAGGCCTAGCGGACGGTGAGCGGGTTCTGAAGCAGAGGACGTCCCTGAGGGGTCATCCTGTTGCTTGCCGACTGTCCGTGGAGGGACCAGAGGCATTGCACCGTGGATCAAAGGCAGTGGAAGGGATGAACCGGCTGATAATTACGAATTGAGCCGAAAACAATGAGCATCGAAAAGAGCAATCGTATGTGCTGTCAAATGGCGCAATGGCACCAAATGCCAACGACCATGAATTTCGCGAAGATGGCAAGAAATGGCACAAGGCGATTATCACACCCATTTCAGAACTTGGGGTATTACATTGCATGACTTTTTAAATGCAGAGCATTTGTATAGCTCACGATGTCACCCGTGCGTCGGCGTCCGCAGCAGCCAGCCTCCGCCTACACTATAAAAAGAAATAACAGTTACCGGCGCCTGGTTTCGATCCCACGACCCTGCGGGCGGAACGCAAGGTACATGGTGCTCTACCCACTGCGCCACAAAGCCGACACAGAATGAAAGGCTACGAACGCGCCTTATATCCTTGACTCATTCAAACTACGTCAAGAAGCTGCTGATACAACGCATTCACTACCTGTGGGCGGAACGCGAGGTACATGGTGCTCTTCCCACTGCGCCACAAAACCGACACAGAATCAAAGGCTACGAATGCACCTTATATCCTTGACTCATTCAAACTACGTCGTCAGCGGCGTGCGTTGGTGACTCAGCGGTGTGCTAGCGGCGTGATAGCTGCGTGGTGTACACGTGATAGCACCAACCCCCCAAACACTAAACGTTAACGCAATACACTCACCCCCTATGCGAAGCATTTACTCGAGTCCCCCTCGCGGGGAGATGGGCCCATTTTTTTTCTTGCTGTTTGGTTTAATTTATATCGTTGAAATTTCGCCAGTAGATTCATTTGTATCTTCCTACTTGTATTGTTTTTTTACAGATAGTTTATTTACAAATAGTGTTGCTGACTTGTAAGCGTGTCTTCATGGCACACAACACAAACCATTACGAGAGAGAGTAAACTTTAATATAGAGACTCAAGTCCGACTCTCGATGTTCTATTGTGCGCCTTCAGTGGACGGGGCTGTTCCACGGTCCTCCGAAAGCGACGCGGGTGGCAGTGTTGCACAGGAGGACGGTACAAAGGAAACCATTTTAGACACACTTTTCTGGATTTAGAAACAGCGCGTAAATCGGCCGTTAAAGCTTAGTACATGGCTTAGTCGACTTAAAGTTTGGAAAGGAAACAGGAACATGTTTACGTCTCCTTTCACCGACATTTCTGTTTCAAGAATGAAATCAAAAGGCTGTGCGATGAGGCCGTCAAAGACCCTTATCCCGGCCACCGGTGCGTCGTTCATTTTGTAATATTTTTTATAAGCCGGCTTTCCTCAGGCATTTCCCCGTCGCTGGAGCTGTCCACAAGCGCTGGCCTTTAAGAGCTTCGACACCAGAAATACATCGTCTCCGCCATCTAAATAGGACTGCAATAACCCACAAGTTTCCTCAAGTCAATGCGATTGTGGCATCGTAGCTTCCCATTGAATCTCTTCTGAGAAGCTTAATCTCGGTACAATCATTGTGTCTCCTTGTTCCTTCGCTCACCGTTCCAATCTCTATAGCTTTCAAGCGAAGTGGAGGCATACAGCCTTTCAGTTTCTGAACAGGGGAATTAGTGTACACACGGCAAACAGTTGTGTCTCTACCAACGCGAAGGCTTTGAACAGACTTTTTTATTTCCCAAGACACAATTGTGTGTACAAACCAAAAGAGAGAGTGAGTTCCAGGGGTTTTAAGCTCTTTTTTTTTTGGTTTGCCGAAATTGTAATCGAAGGATTTCTTTCCTAGGTTGCTTTTTCCGTCGATGTCTTTTTTTTTTGGCATTGTTCAGGAAAATGTCTTCATTCTGCATTACCCCAAAGCCGTTTTTGTTTATTCGCGTCGCGCTTTTTATATCTTCCGATGCCGCTCTCTCGTCTTGATATGACTTGGTGCTTGGCTGCGAGAGACATTTGCTTGTTGGATTAGCTTTTCCTACCTTGCTGTGCAGGGCTATATTTAAAATTTGTCTCAATTCGTGAGAAAATATATATTGGTAGCCCATGATACTGAGGGCGGCGGAGTTTTAAGAAAGAATGCCGTTGCTTCACATTCATTTCTTGGTTGTATATCGTACAGTAAGTTTGGCGAGTAGCGTTATTAGTAGGAAGCCTATAGCACACTTGCCATCTGGTTTGGCAAAACGTAACAACCTTGTTTCCCTAAAATGTCGTAGTTTTCTTCCTGCGACTATACATTCTTCCGTTCGTCTACTGGAACACGGTGATTTAGTGCTTTGTTAGCGAGTGAGAGGGCATGGGATACAATTCGTCAGTGAAGAACATCTTCTAGAACATGATAACGAGAACGTGCCGGAATATTACTCTTGACTCCAAAGGGTTTGAGCTGATTCCCGACGCTGTAGCTTGCTCGAGGTAACGATTGGTGACAACTTTGCCATTGCAACAGTTATAGGGGAGCCGCAAAACCTTGCCTTCTTACATACATTTAGCTACCGTAAAACGATTGCACCTTTTACCCTACCTTTATTCAACTCCCAGTGCCGCAA
This sequence comes from Haemaphysalis longicornis, assembly GCF_048455015.1. Taxonomy (NCBI): domain Eukaryota; kingdom Metazoa; phylum Arthropoda; class Arachnida; order Ixodida; family Ixodidae; genus Haemaphysalis; species Haemaphysalis longicornis. Next base: position 130,251,819 of record NW_027526295.1, read on the forward strand.
AAAGCCCAATGCACTAAAGTTAAATACAGCAGGGGATTATTGATGGCAGGCAATCACTGCTTGCTTTCGTGGCGGTAAAGTGGCCTAGTATGTCTTCGACTTTGTCTGCTGAGTCCAAGGACGTGGGTTCGATTACTGGTCCCGGCGGCTGCTTTTTTGATGGAGGCGAAAATCAAAAAATTACACCATCTTCCCGTGGGGAACCTTGATGAGGATGAAAAGCATCGTGGCGGTTCCGTGTGGTTCCATTGTGTTGCCGTAAAATTCAGTGATCTCGGTTTTACTAGCGCCAGAGGGAATTCCGCGTCCGGGTCCACACCGGTGGCAAAGGCACGCAAGTACTGTTGTATTACGGTGAGTAGGCGGTGGTTCTCGAGGCGCCGAAACTCGTCCATCATGTTCTTCTCGATGTTGTCTCTGTGGTAGAATCAGTAGTCTCCGTCAGCGTTGGTGAGGTAAAGGTTGTTGACATTGGTGCACCGGCTGCGAGCAATGTACACGCCCTCGTCTTCGCAGCTTTGTCTTCTCGTTCTTCTTTTTCTTCGGCGGTTCCCCTACGGGAAGATGACGACGGTGGTTGAACGCGAACCTATCTCGTGATGGATTCTGTGGTTGGCCAATCCCTAGGGGCATCCTGCCACAATCAGCATCAGAGGCACTGCGGACGGGGCTGGTTGAGCTGCAAGGCGCGTGGCGCTTCCCGCCACAGCTTTCCCAGGGGAAATTGAACATCCTCCTCTAAAGTTTTCACTTCTTCGTTTCCGTTGACGTTCAGCTTCGCGTGCCTTCGTTGTATCAGTAGCTTCTTGACGTAGTTTGAATGAGTCAAGGACATAAGGCGTGTTCGTAGTACTTGCTCCTGTCCCGGATTTGTAGCGTAGTGGGAAGAGCACCACGTACCTCCCGTTGCGGCTAGAGAGTCGTGGCATCGAAGCCGGGCGCTGCAAACTATTTCTTTTTTTTTGTAGTGTAGTATCGCGCAGCTGTGGGTGTAAGGAGGAGAGTTGCGCATGCGCAGTGTGAGTGCGGACGCCGACGCGGGACATGCCGAGACCATAAGATGCTTTCGCATCTAAAACGCCATGTGTTCGAAATTTCGGCGCAGGTTAAAGATCTCCAGGTAGACAAAATTGTTCAATTCCCTCCACTTAGGTGCTCCTCATTCCGTGTGTAGCGCCTCGCGTTAAACCTCATAATTTATTATAATGTCTTAGACTTTTGAGCACACAAGAATTACCTAATCCTCACAAGAAACCTATGCAACGTCATGTTTCATTCATTCGGATTTATGGGTGGCCATGTGCTTTATTCTTAGTTCATGTGACTTCAAGCAAGGGCCAAACGTTTACCCCGGGCTCTGCGAATACTAGCAGAATGGGCCACTTGGGGAATGCTAAAAAAAATTGCGTACTTCCGCATGCAAACAGAAGGGGGTTGGTAAGATGTTTTTTCTTGCTTTTTTCAGTAATACCGGAAAAGGTTGTCTCACCTTTAGGAATCCACAAGAAATGATTAATATGTAGGACTGAACGATGGTAATGGGTTCTGATAGGATCTGAACCCAGAAATTTGAAACGTGGCTTCAAATACTGTAACAAATAACAAACCCAAGTCGCCGTATTCTCCTCCATTTTCTGACACTTTATAAATAAAGTAGCAAAATGAATCCAGCTTAGAGCCATTATTTTCTGTTAATTACTCCAGGTTACCAGCCGCTTCTTTCTCCGTGACGAACTGCTTTTGAAGACGATCCTGGTTATACAGGGTTAAGGACAAGAATATATACCAGGCGAAATAGCCCGTTGCGGCTACCGCGGGCGAGCAACCAGATAATGGCAGAATAAACATCAACCAAGGTTACGAAGTTTCATAGCTGCTGTGGTGAGGGAGAGGGGTGATGGCCCCTGTTGTACGAAATGATATCGGCCACAACGCATTCCGCGGCTGCGTAAGTTATTCTTCCGCGAAAGAGGCCGTTGCTTAGCTTAAGCTAGGCCAAGCTCTTGGGCATTATCTGGGAAGCGGCGTGTCCCCTCCGGTCTTGTTCCTACTCCATGTACTGGGTGCACGTTTTAATCGTCTAGTGATAGCATGTTTGGTTATGATATTACACTCAAAATGCATGATTACACCACTTCCTACCCTGTTTGTTTAACGAGTATGTTACACCACACACGGAAGCATTCTTCTGGCCTAAAATGCGCCGCATGGCAAAGTAAAATGCGTAGCCAGTTTTTGCTAATGCGAAGTTACAAGCTTCATGCGGGCGCCCAGTCGTGTCGCATTTATTTTGTGGCATTGACTGCGCTGGTCCGTTTCGGCGCCCTTCAAACAGTAACCAAGCGGCCATGGTCAGCCTTGAGTACGATGGGGAGCTGCGACTGTCCCCTCTGCCACACCTGCTCCAGTTGCCCTATTTTATGCTAAATTTTTTTATGCTTAAGCACGGTGCTCTTCGAATGGGCTCCACGACCGCGATGGCCAATAGATCTCAGACGTCGCCGCGCTGTTGCTCCGCGTCCAGTTTTCTTCATTTTACGTATTACCACCCTAGGACTAATGGCTGGACCAAGCATACAAACATAACTCTCACTAACCTGCTGGTCATGTACGTCATTTCTTACTAAGAAAATAGGGACGAGATCATTTTATTATCCCTGCGCGTGCAACATGGTGACATGTAAGGCCAACGTTCTTCATTCTCTAGGCTCGCACCCCTCGCAGTATTTCAGTTTGTCCTGGTGTTTTTGTTACATACCGAGTCGCTATGTCGAAACAAACCGTGGCTTGTGAAAAGGGCTGGTATCCTTGGTCATCTTTTAACTACGGCTTCCCAAACCCGTTCACTCTAGCGCGATGATAGAAGGCACCGAATTGTCTTCTATGTCAACGACTATTTAATGTGTCTTTGGATAGCACTGGCTAAAAGAATTTAGGGATGAAATCTTCCACCGCACTGCACAAATCTATTTGCTACTGTTGAGTGCTTGTGCGACTTGATCTACGTTGTTTCGCAGCTCATGACGACGGCTCGCAGGTGCAGCAAGGCGGCAATATCACTCGTCTCAAGTCAGCACAACGTTGCTGGGTTCAGTCAATTATACACTGGGCTTCGTCTGTGAAAGAGTCATAGATGGGAATAGGTACAACACGCTTCGGGGCTGGAGCATATTACACCAGGGAGGGCGACACCTGGATTGGTGGTGAAGACGAGGGGAGCACTCATGGGTGGGGGAGGCATGCTTGGAGAATTCGAGTACCTGGTTTAATGCGTGTGGAGGGGAATGGTTTGACTGCTTCTTTAAGGGAATTAATTTTTTTTCTTTTTTATGTTAAGAAAGGAAGTGGAGAAAAACACGCATCCAGGGTGGCGCGCGAACCAACATATTCGGTGTATATATCCGATACTTTACCAATTGAGGTATTTCTGCAAATTTGACTCCGCCACATTCTGGCGTATTTATGTTTATTTTAGCAGTATCGTATGTTTGAGGGGGGTAGCCATGCGCTGCTACCATAGCTCGGTGTGAAGGGCACCTTGTTATTAACCCCTGGCAGTGAACGGAGCGTCCTCAGATTAAAGAGCAGTCGACTAACCGTAAACTCTCTAGTGCTACGTTTAGCACCATGGCCCTCACAATGTATGAAGCAAAACCGTTAGCGCGCAAATTTAGAAAAATTACAAGACAAATATTTTTGTTTACGAAAAGATCACTTGTACCCTCGGCACAAAGTAAAAATGTCCTATTTACTGCCAGAAAAAAAGCAACACTGTTTTCCAGTCGTCCTACAGGAAAAAACATTGGTCATTAGGGGTGCTGTTTGCGGGAGTGGTAAACCTTGAAGGATTTCCCGTGCACACCCACATTGCACTTCTCTGTTGCAGCGTTTGTTCTCTCGTGGCAATTAGAGCACGTTATCTGTTCTCACTGAGGGATCCAGTATAGTCAGTGAGGTCAGTAAGACTTAGTGTCTGAATTCTGCATGGGCGGCATTTTACGCTGGCGATCAGGCATCCGCATTCCTTTGGGTTGCTACTGCAACACCCCTCCGAAAGGAAGTATGCTTGATGTTCCAACTCTTCAGCTTCTGCAACTGCAGCGAATCGTTCCCGGGTGCTTCGAAAAGCATGTAAACAGAGAATAGTGCAACTTTTTTACTCTCGTACCAGTACGGTACTTAGAGATGTTTTCGCCCATTACGTCTACATCTCCCATTGTACTTTGCAACCAACAGCGACTGATTTACGGAACATTTTGCTTCTTTTCACTTGACAATCGTTTTAGCTGCTGCATTTGCTAAAAACCGCGCGCGGTTGAGACTACCGTAAGTAGCAGCATTGTTGTTCATCCTGAGGCACACAATTATTTCGCTTTCAATGTCCACTCTCTAAGCGAATGTGCCGCGACCGTCATATGTGATCGTTTTTCTGTGAGAAATGGACATTTTCAACCCTGTCTTTAAAGACAGTTCCAGTGCATCCCACGTCGATAGAATTTCGTCTTCGAGCAAACCGAAAGCTCGTGAAGAAATTGTCAAAGAATACGTGAAAACTGATTCTGTTTTAGTCTTGAGTCTGCCATTTATGTCCACGTACATAACAACGGAATTTTAAAGATCACGGCAAATTTATCTTTAGAGGTCTCAGTTGACAACGAATAGACAGCAGAAATGCACAAACACCAGTTTCTGTATTGGTTTTTCCTTCGGGAACTGCTTACAGCGGTGCTTTTTAAAATATTCAGACATACCTTTGTCTGTGGTGTAGCATTCTGAAAGCGGTACATACAAAAGAAACTCTTCATTCAAAAGCTATAATAGCGACCGAATCTCAGTAAATCTGTCATGAAAAGGCAGGCTGTTGTAGTACGCGACATGATGTGAAAAGACTGCTTCAGAGCTGTCGCTCCTTATTGGGTTCGGAACTAGTTTGTTGTGGCAGTCACGAATGATTTCCCGTAAAGAGAATTTATTAAACACAGGTTACAGCTAGGACCCGCTGTAGTTAGCTACTACATGGGTCGACAGAGCACAGGATTTACGTAATGTGCCACAGAGGAAAAGGAAGTGAATATCACGGAAGTTCACAAAAACAACTACTACACCGCACCGAAGGTCCTTTACAATAATGTCCGAGGCACGAGACTCAGACACCATAGTTCACGCGTGGGAGTGAACATAAAAACCACAGCAGTTCACACACATCCGTTCTATGTCCGTACAGAGATGCATGCGCAGCCAGGCTGCCTAAACTGCGCCTTGGACTCAAACATACGACTCCTTTCAGCACGCAAGTTTCACCGTATTAATAAGGCACGACACACCATTGCACGGTGTTATTGGCAACCTTGATGAAGCGAGTAGACCAACGCATGAGAAAAGATTCTTCACCCAGCGCCACCAGCTCATGCTGCAGATGCTCTATGGCCATTTTTCGAACACGCCACAACAGGGGATACATGGCACGCTGTGGTCGTGCCTGCAAGGCGGCTACACCTCGCTGGCGCCACACAACAAAGGCACCCACACACAGCAGAAAGCTGACAAATGGGTCTTTCGATTTCGTGTGGGCTCCCAGCCTAAGCTCAAACATTCTGCTGAGTAAAACCCAGAATGTGGCGGCCACACGACACTCGAAAAGAGCATGCTCTAGCGTCTCAGTACGTCCGCATTGCGGGCACCGGGCAGAGCGAACCACACCAAATGCTGCAAGGCGGTCACACGTCGGCAGGGCCCTCCAGCCCCGCAGCCACCCGAAATCACGAACGTCTGCAGGAAGCACCGCTGACGTTAACTGTTGCCAGCGGGCCCCGCGAGACTTCTCATTTTGCCGATCATTCAGTTGCCCAATAGCCAATTTCTCGCATATATCAGTCGCAGATGAGGCTCTGATATCCAAATCTGGGTTGGCCGACTGAAAGCCTCTGAGTGTTTTAGCAACGTACCTATAGAAAGCTGGCGGCTGCATGGCTGTAGGTCCGGTAATGGGCTCATCATAAAACAACAAGCGAGCAGTACCCAAGAAGTAGCGAATCAGAGCCTGCCCCGGGTACTCATCATAATCTACTAGTTCCCACACACCGCGTAACGCTAGAACACTTGACATCGTGTTCAGGCAAGGCAAGCTAAAACCCCCCATGCTGCGGGGCAGACGCAGCAAAGCGCGCGCAACTGACTCGGTCTTGCTAGCCCAGAAAAATGACCCGAATTTTGTGGCCAGCCGACGAGTTACATCACGAGGTGGTCGAGCTACCCTCGCAACGTAAAAGAACGCCGCTGACACGCACGACTTAATGATATAGCTCCTCTCAGGGAGAGACAGCTTGAAAGTCGACGCTATGTTTATCCGTTTGTCAGCCGTGTCTAACAAACCCTTCTACGTCTCACGAGCAACTTCTCCAGAGCCATGGAAGACTACACCTAGCACCCGGACTTTCCTCACCCACTGTACGTCTCCAGCAAGGTCACTGGCAAGCGACCCAAATCGTAGCGCTCTGCTTTTGCCCTTATTCAGCCGGGATCCAGACAGCTCACCATACTCCAAAAAAAGCCGTGTAAACGCTCGGTAGCTGTCCTCATCCCGGAGAAAAAGGGACACATCGTCCGCATATGCAGAGACCTTAATTTGACCTTGACCGGGCAGCGGGAACCCGCGGATGGAAGGACACGCTGCCACGCGACGCAGAAGGGGGGTCCTGGCATAGGGCAAAGAGCGAGGGGGACCAGGGACAACCCTGCCTGATCCCGCGCGTAACTGTGAAGCGCTCACTGAGGCGGCCATTGACAAGCAGCCGGGCGGTCACGTTCGAGTAAGCTAGCCGAAGGCAAGATATATACTCCGACGGGAAACCGTAGAGACCTAAGACACCGAGCATGTACCGGTGCTCCACTCTGTCGAAAGCTTTCGCCTGATCGACCGATATGAAACAACCGGAAATGCCGGTTCTCGATGCGAAGTCAAATAGGTCGCGGGTCAGGGCTAAGAATGAAAAAATTGACCGGCCCGGCACGCTGCACGTTTGCGCGCAGCTTAGTATGCACGGGAGTACATGGCTCATTCGGCGGGCTAAAATGGACGCAACAATCTTATAATCAGTGTTGAGGAGCGTGATAGGCCTGTAGGCACCTGGGTCCGAAGGGCTCCCTCCTGGCTTCGCTATCAGTACGACACGACCCTCGCGAAAGGATTCCGGCCGCTCTCCATGAAGAAGAAAGCCGTTCACCATGGCGAGAAGCGCGCCCCCAACAACGGAAAAGAAGGTCTTGTAGAACCTTGCAGGGATGCCGTCAGGGCCCGCCGCTGATGAGCCGTTTAGGCGTCTGACGCAATCGTGCAGCTCCTCTTGCGAAACCGGCGCACAAAGCCTGTTCGCCATATCATGGGGTACCTGGGGCAGCGCTCCACAAAAAGACGCTAGGCGTTCCTCAAAAAATTCATCCCGCAACGTATTCTCGGAGGTGAGGAGACGAGAAAAATGTGCCGTGAACACCTCACAAATGTCGTCGCTATTAGCACTTTTTGAGCCGTCCGGCAACATAACCTCTGGCACTTGAGCCAATCCTGATCCGTCAAAGGAGCCTGATTTGACGTACCGTAACACGGATGGGTCTGAAACTGGCCGGCCTAGAAACTGGGCACGACTAGGACTGCCGTAACAGATGTTCATATCGCGCCCTCAATGCATTGACGTAGTCACGCATGGTGAAGGTTAAAGCGCCACCCCTTTTGACGATCCGAAGCCTCCACAGTGTATCGTTGAGCGCGGCCGTGATGCGGCCTTTACGCGCTCTCCCCTCCCGTACCAACACCTCGCGCCAGCCGGACTTTAACTTATCCCACGGTAGCGGGTTCGTGGAGTCGCGGCGCGGTGGACGAAGCGCATCCCTTAACGCGGCTACACTGACCTCATCTGTCAGCAAACTCTCGTACATCCGCCACATCTGCTGACGTGGCATACAGCCGCCAAGGTTTAGAGTTGCTAAGACTGGCCTGTGATCGGAGATACGCGGAGTGCCCGCAGGAAAAGAGAGAACGTCACAGCGCTCAAGATAATGGCTGAGCTCCGGCGGGAAGTAGAACTTATCCAACCGGCTGCCCGATCGTCCCCTTTCCCACGTGGCGGCAAACCTTTCACCATGCAGCTGCACCCACGCGTCGCGGAGTTGGAACTGGCTTACAAGATCCTTTAGTGCCCGCGCGCCGACATAAGGTTTACCCTGTCCAGGACCACACACATCTCGCTGGGGATCGAGAACACAGTTAAAGTCCCCCACTAAAAAGGTGGGGTAGGGCTCCAACATGAATGCATCTAGAGATGCAAAAAACGCCGATGAATCGGAGTGTCGCGCCGGTGCATAAACAACCACGGCACGCACACGACGATCTAGGAGCATAAAATCTACTGCAAGCACGCGCCCGTCAAAGCCAAACGTGCAGTGAGCCTTGCGACGAAGGCTCTCGCGCAAGAAAACAACACCTACCCCCGAAGCTACCCGATCAGTCAATGCAAAAAACGCCTCCACTGAAAACCGCTCGCGAAAAGCCAACACATCGCGCGGCGAGCGGAAATTACATTCCTGCAGGAAGAGAACGTCAACGTTTTGCGCACGTGCATAATGCATTATCTCTCTCTGTTTGTCAAAGCTTCGAAAACCCTGGGCATTCAGGGAAAGAAAATGTACCAGCATGATGGTATTAATGCGCTAGTGAACGTTGACGCTCCCTCCTACATTTCGCTGTCCTCAGAGGACACTTCAACACACAATTTCTTAGTGTCATCCGCGTCACCTGAGTCCGCGGAGGAAGGCAGAGTCCGCTTGGACGCGTCGGGCCAATCCAGGATGGATGGGGAGCGCAGTAGGTCAGCGACCTGGCTGACAGGATTGACTAGGCGGGGGTCCTTGATCTTGGCGGAAACAGAACACTGGTGCTGGGCGTAAGAAGGCCCGCGGCAGAGGGCTTTGACGCGAGTGCTGTCTTGGCACTGGTTCCGGGCTTGTTTTTCTCCTTTCGTCGGCTGCTGCGCGAGCCGCTGGAGGTTCCGAAAGAACGGTGTTTTTGACCGGCGCATGCCCTTGCTCGCGCTGAGGCTGCTCTGCGGTGTCGCTGCTCTCGGTAGAGCTGAGACTCGTGAAGAGGGAAGTGTCCGTCGAAGACGATGACGTGGCCTCCCCAGCAGGTGCAATCGCCTCCTCCGAAGGCGACGTGTAGCCCTCAGGGTCCATTTCTTGGCTGTCGCTCGTAGATTCCTCAATCGCCGTGCTGTCACCCAGAGAAGTGCTCCCGCTTGACGCTTCTGCCGGCTGGCCTGAGGAGGCCCGGGGTAGTTCGGGAAATTCGCTTGCGCTTCCGAGAGCCTCAATATTACCGCTTGACGCCTCTTCTGGTTGGCCGGAGAGGGCGCAGGGTAGTTCAGGAAATTCACTTGCGCTCTCGAGAGCCTGCTGACTGGGGGACGTACAAGGCGTCGCGGAGAAATTGCTTGCAGCGTCCGCGTAGGACCGGGGCCGCAGGCAGTCGGCGGTTGCATGGTTGCCCTTGCAGCGCCGACACTTGGCGTTACAGTCGGCTTCGTCGTGGCCGTACTCCGAGCAGCGGCCGCACCACGGGGTCTTGCAGTTGCTAACTTGGTGGCCGCTCTGACCGCAACGGGCGCATACCCGTCGCACACCTTTATACTCAAACTGGGCCTTGAACCCTCGTATCTTCATGAAGTTAGGCACGGCCTTGGCCATCTCCATCTTCACGAGTCGCATGCCGGTCTTGATGTGCTGATGATTTCCCATAACATTCCTTTATGCGGTACACGCATGTACTCGCTAAGCAGCAGCCCATTGATGGCACACGCCATTTTCAAATCTGTACTTCTAGGCAACGATTTCTTTTGGTCCTCATATAGGTTTAATTTCTGCACGATGAAAGTGATAACGTCGTTGTCAAATTTTTTCTCGAGTGCATCTGCCGGAGTAAGAAAGCTTTCATCCTGTTGCTCGTAAAGCCACTCCCCCTGAGTAATGTTGACTTCAAGTCTATTTTTTTTCCAATTGGCACTGCATTTCGCTACCCTTTCCGCTGTCTCCCCGTCCTCATCGTCTTCACTGCGCGTTTTGTCGATGTCCACATTTAGCACTCGAAGAACGCTTCCAGGCAAGCGAGCCCTGCGAGCGTCATGTTCGTCATCGCCTTCTTCGTCAGTCCCGGTGTCGCAAAGTTTTCGGGAGGCAATAGTGCCAATGTGGAGGGTGCGCTCCCTCCAGTGTAAACACTGTCTACAACGTCACTCAGACATCTCCGTGGCGGTGTTTTAACGGTGGAGCTGTTGTACAAGCCCTAAGTTCGCCGTTGCAGGAAAAGACACAAAGATGATGCGGAGCGCTCGTCCGCGAGTGCCTCGCGGCGATCACCAAGCGGCCCATGCGCGTGAAATGGCTGTATCAAAAATAAAAAGAACTGACGAAAACCCCAAGGAGCGCGAAAATGCTGGGCGCTCGTCTGCTCGTGCCTCGCGCTGACCGCCGAGTCTCCCATTCGCACAGTCGCTTTAGCAAAAAAACAAAACACATCTCCAGCGCTGTCGTCAAGCGCTACCGCGCATGTAATGGTTGGCATGAGGAACACGATGATAGCGATGCATATGACGATGACTACTACTAGCAGAGTGCGAAGCAATGGAGGAACATGGAAATAAACAATTTCAAACTTCTGCAAATGCAAATGCGTGGTGATGTGTCCTCAGTGCGCACGTATAAAGAAATCCTGCAGCTTCGCTGTGGTTCAAGGCTTGCAGGACGTATTGCAAGCTTCGCCAGTTGAGCTGGAGGAAGTCTAAAATGCTGAGTATGGCTTCATGTCGACCACTCACCGCGAAGACGGCGACGACCTCTTTATCACGACCATTACTAGCACCGCAACTACGCAAGTAAACAATGATACTGAAACTTAAATACGTGTCCGGCAATCATCACCTACAACAGCTTCGCCATTCAAATCTTGCGCGTGAGTGAAGCTCCCCTGGAGTTTGTGTTGCATAGAACATCGGAAATGATATTTTTTCCCTCAAGGAAAAAACCAAACAAGCTCGGTTCGCATTCACATTATCTACTTAGTGTAAATCTTCGCCTCCAAATGTTTTATCAGGTGGTTATACACGTAAGCCATGCAGTGCTGCAAAATAAAAACGGCGCTCCAAAAAACTTCTCTTCGAAGCGCTTTTCAAAATAGCCAAAAAAGTAAAACCCTTCGATCATTAAAATTCATCTATGAAAGACCACATGGCGTAAAGTGTCTATGAGCGGCTCGTGAACAACTACCGTGTTTATACGCGCGGAAAATGTATGCAGCGGTAACTTTTGTTTCTTCACTTCACGTTGTGACACCTTATTTGCAAACTGTCCTGAATAAAGGACGGCTGGAATTACTGCGTCGTAACTGATGACATCCTGATGTGGTGGTGGTGGATGTTTTGGGGGATCAGGCGGGGTTAGCTGAGCAACACAACTGATCTGTGTTAATTCCTCAACTCTAAACTGGTCGATAAAGTATTGGACATCTTAAATTTGACTAAAAAGAAAGTGTCACAAGATTCTTTTCCTGAAGCTCCCTGACTTCCTTAGTAGCCGTTCGGCCGAAGGAAGATGCATAAACATTGCAATAGAACGGGCAAGCAATGCGTAGGCTCGCACTCATTGAGGCAGAGGCCTCCTTGATGCACTGTTGGTAGGGCTAGCTTTTCGTTAAAGAAATAGCGATCTTAGAGCACATCTGACACGTGTCCTACTGATACGGACTGTTCATGTATGAGTTAATAAGATTAGGAATAAGCGGTGCGATGGATGCGATGACATATTACAGAAAGGACATCCAACAGTCTAGACCACCACGGCAAGCATAGGGCAGTAGTTTTTAGTAATTTAAACGTTTTGTTATGCTAAGAAAAAAAAAACTGGAGCAAATAACTTTACGACACTGAAATATTCCGAAAGGATCCCATCCGCCCGCGGACAGACGGGATCCTTTATTTCGGAATACATGTCCTAGCCTTAAAACTTCTTATATGTGAACGACTGTTTTCTTTAATACAACAGTAATTTACGCTTGGGGGTGGTAGCGTACTGCAGTTTAGAAGGATTTCCGGCCAGTCGTGTGCTCTTTACAGCCTGTCGCCATTTTGGTCACGGCTTGGTGGATAACAAAAGGTCCCCTTCACCCCAAGTTTTCGCAGCGACGTTGGATACTCCTATTGTGGTTAACTACTTCGAGCGACGACTACGATGCAGATAAGTACTCCGTTAAGCTTCCCCTGCGGTTAGAGACTGCAGGGGTTCCTTTTAGGGGCGAATCTCCTCTTGCTCGGGCCCTGTCCCGTCCTCGTTGCTGCTGTACACGGCACCACGATGGTGATTGTGGCAGGATCCCCCTAGGGATTGGCCAAGCAAAGATTGGCCGAAGAGGTCAAAACGTTCAACGCATTCGTTGCTACCCAACAAGAAGGAGAGGAAGAAGGAAAGGTTGTCGTTCGTCGCCTGCGGGCTCAAGACACGCGGGCTCAAGACACGCTCAAGGGGGTACGCGACACAAGACGCTCTGCAGAAGGCGACGGCCAAGGTGGCTAAAATGTCACACACCGAATTCGCCAACTTACCCATGGAGATTCTTATCATCCCAAACAAGCCCTACATAATCACCATAAACATCGACGTCGTCGACGGGCTTGTCAACGGAGCGGTGGGAAGTCTCAAGCTTTGCGAGCGAGGAGTGGTGATCTTGACGCGGCGGCGCCCGGTTTCGATCCCACGACTCTTTGGCTGCGACAGGAGGTACGTGGCGCAATTCCCACTGTGCTACAAACCGAGACGCCAGCATGACTACGAACGCGCCTTATGTCATTTACTCATTCAGATGACGCGCGCCATCAATAAGACCTATAACAATGTTTCACGGCTTCACCGATAAACATTTTAGCTTCGCCCCTCTCATCATCATTCACTTCGTGGGGATGGCAAGATTTTTTTGTAAGCATTAGAAATACACGTGCGCGCACACATACACACGCACGCACACAAGCAAACGAACATGCGCACACCCGCGCACGAACGTGTATTTATAGAAAACACGCGTATGTTTTAATTATATATTTATAAAGTAACAACTCGTTAAGTCTAAGTCGTAAAATTCCCTGAAATGTTGAGATAAGCGGAGCTTCGAATTAAACGAAATGCCGAAAATTCGGTGGCCATGCCACTAAAATAGGAGCGGGTTCTAGTAACAGAAGCCTCATTGCTGAGGGGTGCTTTCGTAATAAGGGAAAAAGTATTGGAAAAAATGAATTGTTATTATTTCGGAACAAAGAACTGCGTGATGCTCGCGTGTTTCGCGTTCGCATTTCTTGGCACGTTAGATAGAAAGCCGCCGCGCCGGTGGGAATTTCAAATTTACCGTTCACGAGTGCGTTCGGCGCGTAGTGGGAGCTAAGCGTTTGAACGGAGACCTTATGAGCTGCCTGTAGCGGACTTTACCTTATGTCTTTCTGTCAACATTTCCAGATAACCGTGCTCCCCCAAAAAACGTTTCTAGATAACGGGTACAAAACATAGCACCATGAGACAAATAAATGCAAGGCGAGAATAAGTTTCCACTTCACGGATAGTCCGAGCTGTGACAGTTCGAGTTGACCACGGTTTACTTAGATGCATACATGCATGCATACATACACACATGCATACATACATACATACATACATACATACATACATACATACATACATACATACATACATACATACATACATACATACATACATACATACATACATACATACATACATACATACATACATACATACATAGAAATGGTGTAACCTATGTAACCAAGGACTCAACCAACAGTTAGTAAACACGGCGAGTCTTTTCCCTTTTTTCTCAAATTATTTTTTGGTACCCTGACCTCTTGTGATCCTCTTGTGAGCATGAGGTGCACGTTTGCAGCCCTTAATAATTCTGGAATTATACCAATGCTCAGGGATTGGAGCGGAAACTGCAGTAAGTAATGTAGCTGCGAAGTTGCGCCCACGTTTGTTTATTTACCCTTTCTCTCCCTGCCGATTCCTCGCCAACAACGTGACCAGTGGACCTTCTTTTCCAGCGAAGGTGCTCTGCTACTACCACTAGGTGGAAACACTGCTGATACAACTAAATATGCCTTACACTACACTATTGTGTAGAACCAAATTTGCTTTAGGCACTTTCTTCAACTTAAATCAATCTGCGCGAGCTTGTTGAACAGACAATAAAAGCATGCTTGCTAGTCGTAGCTTAACATTTCCTCTACGATCAAAATTCTTCGCCTGCCGCTGCTTGCGTGCCATTTAAGACGCGAATTTAGTGTGGAATAGGGAATTAAAAAAACTTTATAATCATGCCTTGATACACTTATAATCATGCCTTGATACACGCCGTCTAAGCTACAACGCTCCAGAATGACTCACCAAAGTGGCCGGGTGTGGGAATTCGTTGAATGACAAGGACAAGCACCCCATTTGAAAAACTCAATCTGCACTGGCACGTCAGGCAATGCCAGTGCCGCCTTGCGTGTTTTTCGTTCATTATTCTGTCAAATCGCAGACTACGGCGTATTATTCGTCGGATTTGCACGCTCGACCACTCAGGTTGTCCTTCTGTAACGCTATGGTGATTGGGTTTCTAAGAGTGTAGTTGCCATTAACAAGCTCCCAAACTAAATCTTCCCGCGCGCACACTGTTGTCCCGTGTGCTCCCAGTGGTGCCGCCGTTCGCGGTTACTCCTACTGTGTGTTTAACTCACTCGGTGTTGAAAACTTGCTTCTGACAATTAGAAACCCATTGGCGACGCTGTTACAGACCTTCCCGCTGGACCGCATTAATGTAGACGCTAACAGGTTATCGTAAGGCGTTATTGCCACAATGCGTCAGAATTACCAATCGAAGTGGCCTACTGATCAAATTCGACGAATGACGTCGCCGATCATTCAATTCGAGTAGAAAGGGCGTTTTGCTGAGGTATAGTGCAATACAAAACGTCATGCACGCCCTGCGTTTTGTCCCAGCACACGTGTATTTTCAATGCGAAGCTCTGGTGGTCTTACTGATGGCGGTGGCATTACGAAAAACGCACTGCAGGAAAGCCAACTCTACGCAGTCAGAGGCAGAAAATGATGACGGTGATGACATAAGAAAACAAAAACGCTTCCAGCGGTCATAATTGAGGCGGGGTTCCTCGCCTTACGACGCTGTCTCTCAGATTGCGTCATTTCGACGCGGTCTAAACAGATTGGATTTTAAAGCGATGTTGAACGCTTCACTTTGAACCACGGTGATGAGTAGAGGGGGGACTCCCGGCTTTCTCTTGGGGGATGAATTGGTTGTCGTCTTAGTTTGGCCACTGACTCGCACGCAGTTTCACTTTGATTGTTGACACTGAGACTGAATCTCAGGCAATTGTCAATTTGATTGTTGACACTTTAACTTTGATGGCAGCGACTTCCACTTTGAAACTTCGCTATTTAATTTTTCCATTCAAGAAAGTTTCAACCATCGTCATCGTTAGACGGAGGGCATTTGATTTTCTCTTTAGTCAAATTATAGTTTGGGCTTCGTAATTCGTTCAGTTTGCAGACTGGTCCACTTCGATAGTTTATTCTGAAGCATTGTGGGTAAATACGCCTGGGAGTGTATGCCGTCATAAGGGCGCTGGTTTGAATGAGATTAAAAGGAACAACGCAGCGCAGTTGCCGGTTTTCCTACCTGAAATTTTGCTCCGTGCAGTCACTACATCGGCCTTCGCCCCTTTGAGAAATACAGAACATTTATTTTTCTCACAACTTAAGAATCTAAAAATCTACGAATAGGCG
Source organism: Haemaphysalis longicornis (assembly GCF_048455015.1). Taxonomy (NCBI): domain Eukaryota; kingdom Metazoa; phylum Arthropoda; class Arachnida; order Ixodida; family Ixodidae; genus Haemaphysalis; species Haemaphysalis longicornis. Next base: position 130,267,704 of record NW_027526295.1, read on the forward strand.
CACCCAATTAGCACTGGAGGCGCCTTTCCTTTCAATTTTTTCCGTTGAGCTGTCTCACCTCTCGACGCGAAAAGGGCGGAACAGCGTATGTACCAGCAGACAGCACGGAAGCAGCGCATGCTTCCGTTTTGGTGAAGGAGGTTTTGAGCCCGTACTTTCCCGTGAACTAATTAGGAAGTCTGAGGGCGGTTCCTTTCAGCTGGGCCACGTAAACGGCGTGGGTGCATGATTGAGCTCCCCGTCTCCTTGTGGGATGCATGGGGCGTGTTTGCGACATTGGAAATCATGGACAGTGCTAAGTTTTGTAAAGTCCCAGCGTTACCAGATTAGATTCCGGCTTGGTTCTGCAGCTTAGGATAATGATTATGGCAAACACACACGTCTAAAAGATTTGCGAAAGAGACTACGAAACACCATGAATTAGCACGGGTACACTTAGGAGAATAGTTCAGGGCAATTTGTAAGCTGCCCCAAACACACACACACACACACACACACACACACACACACACACACACACACACACACACACACACACACACACACACACACACACACACACACACACACACACACACACACACACACACACACACGCACACAAATGAAATTGGGTTTTGGCGGTCAACTGGCAATGTTACTATATTAGCTTCCGTGAAGTCGTCGGCACTGGGTTAGCTCTTTTCTTTTCCGCTGTGTATAGAGTGCCGTCCGACGACATTGAAATATTTAGGGGACTATAGGTTAGCACCGCCGAAAGCGTCTGCGTAGGGGTTCCATCTTAACTTCCAGTTTCGAAGAGCGATGGTTCGAGACCGGGTCCTGCCCTGTTTGTTTTGTTTTTTCACATTTAAATTCAAGTTTTTTTTTCCGTGGCTTAGGTTATTTTCGGTATTTTAAATAATTTCTTTGTGTTCTTTAGGTCATTTTATGTTAGTTTAGGCTAGTTTGCCTTGCTTTACGTTAGGTAGAGCGATATATTGCAAGGCGCGGCATTTTTTTACAGAACTTCGTGGACGTCGATATAGTGGAGCACTTATAGTACCGTCGGACTGAACCCTAGACAGAGCCTTTCTTTTCCCAAGTATTCCGGGCAGGCGTAGGTATTTTTTGTGCATTCATACGTTAAATTTACCTCTGTTCAGGGGCACTGATCTCCAAAACATGTCTCTCCTGCCCTACAGACCCTGCGGCATCGAGTTGCGCACATCTGGCAGTCGTTACTGCATCTCCGTCGTGAAAGCCGCCGAAGTCGGCCATCATCATCATCATCATTGACGCCGCCGTCGTCATCAGCCTCATTATCATCATCTTCATCATCATATTTATGTCTACTGCAAGACGAACGCTAGATTATGAGTTAATTAGCATGTCGTGGTCGACGGACCCCGTTCTCTCCGCTAACATTAGCAGTGAGATTTTCCTTTGACTATTGGCTGGATTTCGTTGGGTTGTCAATCTGCAATGGGAAATAAATAATAACCGGTTGGACAAGCCCATTTGCTTCCTCTTCATACTAGATCCCAGAACGCCTGCTTTTTAATAAGAATTGATGAAGCAGCAATTCCCAAGGCCCTTCTTCGGATATATGACGTCTGTCACCACAAAAAGTTTCCAAGTCTTTTCCGAGAATTCTTTAGTAATTAGTAATCGCGGCGATATTTCGCAAAAAGTTACAGAGAATAAAACGTATTGGGTTTATTACAGCCATTTATCATTTTTAGCACCCGCAATCTTCAAGCCACTCGGGGCGAGCGCGAGTCCCTAAAACATAAATCGAAAATGTTTTTTTGATGCACAAGTGTACGATATTATGTAACCTGGTTACACGACACCAAAGAGTCAGGAATTCGAAACCGATCTTCATTGCACTATTCAGCGCTGGGGACCGACGTCCCCAAGGGAAATTACCAGGAGTGTCATTCGGTCATACACAGAGGTGTTAGTTTGATATATCTCTAAGGGAATCAGCATTCAGTCATGGGTAAATACTTGCACAAACTTATAACAAGGTGCATCTCCGAACAGCTCTTTTTAGAACATGTGCTCGGGACAGGGGCGTTGGTGTTTGCGGGCCGCTTTGACAGGAAGGAATATTTACACCGGTTTGAAGGAACATTTACGGATCACACATTAACCCTGGTATTCTGAGCTTTCTCCACTTGAGCCGCCAGTGGGGGAGATCCTTGATATCGATTTCCCCATGCATAAGCATTGCGGAACGCTTCCCTCAGCTCAGTGGTGCGAGCAAATGGAGTGGAGGAGGGACTCAGAATACGGCGCTAAGGCTGCTACAATGAGGGCAAACAGCAGGCAAGCGTATTATTAGCAACGTTACCTTAATAATCCAGTTTGCAGTTTGTACTACTGCTTGTACTACTGTTTGTAATAATCCAGTTTAATGCAGTTTGTACAATTGCAAGGTCGAAAACATTGTTTCTCAATATATTGTCTGAAATCCGCTAACGAGCCCTTCAAGGCACATGTACACCAGCAGCGGTGGCTCAGGGTATGTGTTTTTGCAGCTGAAGCACCTCACCTTCGTTCGGTTCCGGCGGCCCGCCGCGGAGTCCGTTTTTGCCGCCCAGGAGAAAGACGAAAATCCCCGGGGGACCATATTTCCCCTCCCGAACAGAACGCCTCATACCGCAGGTGTAGCTTCGTCACGTAAGACCCAAATTTGAATTTCAAAGCCGTGTGGTTAAACACAGGCCGCGATTTTGTCGTACGCCTTTATCACGTTAAAAACGCCCTGAATTAAACTGGTGCCGAATGTTTACAGAGACTGTAGGATATCAGAGCAGGCCCTGATGCTAGGGCAACCAGTCGGTAGTGATCCTGCTGTGGTCCGAAAAGCCCTGGTCCTCGGTCGCTGCCCGGGTCCTCTTCCCCAAGTTACGCTGAACGGACATGTCGGTGCTGGACAGCTGGCCCGCCCACAACCCCGAATGTTAGGTGAGAACAAGGAGAAAAGACACGGTTCTCTGGGGTTACCTTACCATGCCATGATGGTGCGAGGCTGGGAGCGGAAATTGCAGATAGGGGAGTATAGGCTTGGGTACATACGGCACATAGTAGAGTACCGTGGGGAAGGGAGGAGGTTTGTAGCCGGCAGAAGGCGGGTCCCCTCGGCACGGGAAAGGTGGGGGTGCGGTGGCGCGAACTTTCTTAGTTCGTGACAATGCTGCGCGAGTAATGTCCGCGTATCTTTAAAGAGGAGTGGGCTTGTGGGGCTTCGGTACTACGTGCTTTGACCCTATTTGGGAAACAGCTCGGGGTGTATCAACGCGGGCAGCGGCAAGTTCCGCCTGCTTTCCCTCGTAGGACTCGTGACCGGGGTGGAGAGAGAAAGAGAGCGAGTAAGCTTTACTCTGCAAAAAAGAGGGCGAAAGAGCGAACGCGGTGGGATTCCTCATTTCAGGATCCCGTTGGAGATTGCTGCCTTCTCTCCATGTTGCACCAGCCGAAGCTGAGTTTCACGCCTGGAGCTGGCAAGGAACTCCCACTGCTCATGGGAATGGTTCGGGATTGGGTGGTGCGGTTTTTTTTTGACAGGCCTACACCATGTAGTAGAGTGTGCAGATCCCACTGCACACATTGTGTAGGGCAAGAGAAGAAGGTCTGTGGGTAGATGAGACTATTTTGTCCGCTCCAACGATACCGGCGACACCTCAGTGTGCAGCGAATCACTTCGCTTCGACGTTGGGCTGCCTCTGTATAGCTGGTAGGAGCATAAAGTTTATTGCATAGGCCAGCTGTTCTTTGGTAAACTAGACATAAGTCTCTGATTGGCTGACTCGCTGACTAACTGACTGACTGACTGACTGACTGCTTAATTGATTGCTTGCTGGCTTGTTTACTTGATTTATTTATTTATTTATTTATTTATTTGTTTGTTTGTTTGTTTGTTTTGTTTGTTTGTTTGTTTGTTGGCTTGTTTGTTCGTTTGTTTGTGTGTTTGTTTGTTTGTTTGTTTGTTTGTTGATATTACGCACTGCTACGCCGATCGGTAATCATTATAAATGGTTTATTTATTAAAAGACTCCTTTAAATTTTGGTATCATATTCATACGCTCGGGCAGCCACGCTTTAAAAATTGTCCAAATAATTAAGGTAGCCGGGGACGGGTGCTAATAGCGGTCTGTGAGTCTGTAAAGCAGATACGAGTGGGACGCGGTTGAACCGAACTTTTCGCGATCAATTTGGTGGCCCGGGTTTCCATTTGACGCAAGGCTTGAGTTATGGGGGCTGCGCAGCAAGTGGTGCTGCCCGTAGTTTTGTTGTTTAGGTAAGCCAGTCCTGGACCAGTGGCCTCCTTATTGCGATCTGTTCTGAAACTTCTCATCTCACGTTCCTTTGGGCGTGGCATCTTACTAGTGTCTGCCTCAACAGGTGTGGGTGCCTGTGCACTAAATCTGCACTCAGCAGGCAGATCTCTAGGCCTAGCAGCGGCTTTAATTCACCGCGATGGTGTTAGACGTGCCCCCGTGTGTCTACGAACAGAGCTGACTAAGCCGGGATGTTGGTATCATCCTCCGGAGGAGCTGCCGAAGGAGTAGCTCGGGTGAGCACACCCGTATGTGAGTGGCACATTAGAGCTGAAGAGCTGCACTTCCTTGAAGCTTGATTTTGACCAGGCTGTCTGCTTCCTTCACACACATTCGCCCTTCCGTGTCGACGAAACATAGTGTGTCTGGTGGGCGCGTTCAACGGCTATTCCAACGAAGGAGTATTTGGAGCAAAGGTTTCTCACTCAAAAATTGTTACACCAAGTCACTAAATATACTCCAGGTTTCTTAGTGTCTGACGCGATGCCATCGCGGGCGTTTCAGGTGATAATCCTGCCATCAGTGAACCGCGCTATAAACTCGTAGCGTGTGAACCGGTTATTGTGCAATGGCGGGGTTTGACCACAGGAGTAATAGAAAAAGCGGAGTTTCCCCTGGGACATGCTATGACAGATGAGCTGAGCAGACGACAAATTATAAGCTTATATATTGGCACAATTCACAATGTACTGTAATAAATCACGATGGAAAAACCATCGTAATTCAGTATGCAGCATCGCGCGACATTACCACGACTACGTTGCTGCCCTGGTTAGCGCTAGGTTGCCGTAAATGCGGTCAATAGCGCCAGCTGTATCCGGCGTCTCGTATTCGCTCCTGTCTATTGAACAATCGCTCCTAAAGCTTAATCGCGCATTATTACCGGACTTCGTGTGATGTGGGTAGCAACGTTTTGTACGATGACCATAGTGGTATGCGCGTCCATACGGAAGCGTGAGAAACTACGTCCAGTACACCAAGAGGTGCATCTGGGGAAGTGAAGTACGCTCCACATTAAATTTCAAAAATATATTGCAGCGTTCATTGGTGTTTTTTTTTAACAACGCGCGAGCATTTTTTTCCCTATCCCTCGCGAACTAGACGCTCGGTCCTATGCGCAGACTTCGTTGCGGCTTCAGAAGTCGCAACGCGATGTTTGCCGCATGTCCCTCGTAGACCGTGGCAACCGCAATTGGTGTTCTAACCTGCAGTGCTCCGGTTTTCACATTTTAGCGGTGGGATTTGCTTCCCGTGGCTTTTTTTTTTTTTTCTTTGGGGGGGGGGGCATCCAGTGTTGCCTTTCGGCGCCATCATTCCAATTCCTTATCCTTTTCCCGCTCGCACTGGCTGCAGGCGCCATGTTGCACACCTACAAACGGTCGCGGGAGTCACAAGACCCGTCAAGACGGCGGAAGCTTGCTCTCCGCGCTTCTACTTGACGTCAATCTGGAAACGTCCCTAGCGTTGCTCTCGAAGGCAGCTTTCTCCTTCCCACGTGCTCTCACCAGTCGGCCGTTCTGTGCTGTTCTAACAGTCGCTCTGTTGGCACCGCGAGGCCGAAATTTCGCCGGCGTTTTCCATCTGTTTCTCACTCAATGATATTAGAACTGATAGGCTCTCAATCTGATAGATTATGTAGTTTCTGTTCTACAGTGTCATTTCAATTTTGTGACATACTTGTGTTGACCAACTGCGTCCACTCCTCACACTCTCCTCCACACATCGTCAAAAACCCCACCCCTCACTCGACCACATGTCCCTCATTCTCCTTCGGCCGTTGTTTAAAACCGCCATCAACAAGGACGCCGTACTTTTTTTGCCAAAACGTCACTACTACTGCTAGCGCGCTAACAAAACGGGAATGGACGCAGCACGGCGTGACGGATTTATGAGAACCGCAGCATGACCCAGGAAGTTGTCGACGGGCCGATTGGCGTGCCAAATTCTAGTCCGGCACACCGATTTACCATTGCCCCAGCGCTCAAATACATCGGTGACAGCGAGTCAACTAATCGCAGCCACCGACCTCTGCTCAAAAGAATCTCGAGCAGTTTATTGGCGAGAGCCTTGGCTTTGCCCTCTCACGGTGCCAAGCACTGGAGAGGCTGCCGCAAACACTTGCGCTGCGATCCTTCAATTACAATGATGCGGAATGACGGATGGGAGCTATGGGCGTTTCGAAAATAATTTTATGCTTTCTTTGTATCTGTTGCAGGCTCGACGCTGAGTTCCTTCTGTACCCCCTGTCGTGCAAGGCACTAAATTTTGGTCTTTGTGCGCCGTTATGATCGCGCGCTCCAGAGTCGATCTCCAGGCTCGAATGCTTTAGCTGGGCCCAGCGGTGGCTGCGTAATAAAGCATGCGTGTCGCAGTGATTACTTTTTTTCATTTCCGAAGACCGAAAGTGGAGGACGCGAACTAGAAAGTGGAAGCGGCGACCCCCTTCCAGGCGGCCTTTGAGGCCGCTTTATCGTGCCTGGTTGTTCCCGAAGTAATTCGTATGCAAATTATTTGTCGACGTGCACTGTAAACCCGGGCAGCCCTGCTTATGACAGGAATCCACAAAGGAAAGTTCAAAACGAGGGACAATTTAATGTCCCTAGGAAGAGACATTAAGTTATATTTATATTAAGTTATACTTCGTAAGTTTTGCTTACTATTAAGTTTTACTTTGTAACAGTTACTTGCATTGATTAATCACGGCGTAATCGTAATGTTTATACACTTGGAAGGTCAAGAAATCGGCCTTGGGTATCATGCCCACGTGCCTAGAAACAAGTTTGACGGCATGTTTGTTGCAGACGGCATGTTTGTTGCCGACGCAGAGGGTAGGGAGAAGATTTGCGGCAAAGCAACGAAAGCATTTTCTGCTTCAAGTGGCCCAAATTACTCGAGGCACGAGTAATGTTTGCTTCTGACATGGCTTGCAAGTCTGCTTACGTGGCTTGAATGCGAAATCATTATGCCATCTTTTGCAACATTTGTGATACTCTTGTGTACCGGTACATCGTGTTTGCGTACGTCATTTGAGAGACCATTCACTTAGAGTATATAGCCCGTGATGTTCCCAGCGTTTAGCTCTCCCTGCTGCATTGTACAGTGAAAATATTTATGACAGTAAGCATGGGAGCGCGTGCCGCTCATACATGTAGAGGGCTCTGGTATCGCATGTAGTATCGCATGTAGTATCGCATTTATCGCGCGCCTGCCTACTGCATTACTTACGTCATGGCATCTTGAAATATGAAGACCTGATGATGACGCCTTCTCATCGCCCAATCAGGCAGCGCAAATCAAACGTTTTAATATGTTATCTGGGTTTCGTGCGTGATTAAAAGCCCTTAGCTGCACATATATTCTCTGGAATCGTTTCCACATATCTGCAGTAGCTACCACAGCAGAAAACAGTACAATCACTCATTTTCACGGAGTGGACCCGCCAATTGTACGAACTACGAAAGTACACCATCCTATCGCTAGACCACTCTGCATGTGCTGTGCAGCACACGCTCCCGTGTTTACTCTCATAAAGCTTTCAACTGTACACCTCGTGCGCTGCGACCTTTCTCGCGTGCTTGCTTGGTCATCCGTGCCAAGCCGACAAGGAAAGTGGGAAATCGGCGGTTCTCCAGTCAGCGAAGCACTTTCGGTCCCGTGCGAGTCACTCCAAAGGGTCCGATGAACTCTTTAACAAGATGGCAAGTTGGGCGAGTTGGTGCTGATTTCTTTCTTAGTCTACGTCTTTCCGCGCCTGTTGCCGATGAACTCTACTCTGACCGACGGCTCGGCCCTGGCTTGCAATAGAGCCACGAGTGGCTCACGGTCGTTTTTTTTTTTTACTTTCTGTGTTTTGTTTCTCCTCTTTTTGCACCCTCTCGTTGGGAAAGCGTATTTTACGCGCGCTCGCAAAATTTAGATTTCATCTGTTGCTCACAACACCTGGGTTTCCGCCTCAAAAAGCGCACAAGGCTTTCGGATTAATACCTTTAAGCTCGCAAAAAATTGGCGCGGCTTGCACTCGTGTTGTAAAGCTAAACAAACAGTAGAGCTGGCGTTCCCCTTTCCGTCGTCGAAGACCCGGCTGTCACACCTCACCTGGATTTCTGAACTTGCCGCTGAAAGTTCTTCATGTCTGGCAGGCCCGGATCGCTTTATCCGCAGCCTTTCACATTTATCCAAACGTGGGCCGCGTTAGCACGCGCTAGAACCTCCGGCAACCGGCTTCGCAAACTCGGTGCCGGTAGCGCGAACTCGGCGTCTGTGCTTCCCGCTGCCGGCGCGAACACACGTGAACTGGCGAGTCAAAGAGCACGCGCGAATTCCCGCGACGAACACTGGCTCTTCAAGGTCGAGCTGGTCAATGCTAGGTGGTTCTAACAGGGCGTACGATCACGTACGCTCGGTATTTTTTCAAAGTCTTTTGTGAGCTCCTCACGTGGCGCAAGCACCAGCGCACGCCTGGCCCACGCCGTGCGCTTCTAATGAGGCGCACGCTCACGTGCGCTCGGTCTTTTTTCTTTGTATTGTTTGTTAACGATATACTTTGGAACTACAAGCTTAACCAGCGTTTCTGTTAAAAAAAACAAAACGCCCGACGTACCGCTCGCCAGTAAAGTTCCGCCCAGCGAAGGCTTGTTGTTTGCAATGTATCACAGAAGAAGAACGCGATGCCATGAACACGACACCCTACAATAGCTGAAGAATGTTTTTAAGCTGCGTCGCACGGACAGACGGCCGTATGGGCTACACCAGCTTGCTTCGTAACATGTCCTGCGTATGGTGACATAAGGAGGAGTTAATTGTCTCCCCAGTAATTTTTAATTGCAGAATTTTGTCGCGATGGCAACGAAGCTTGAATTTTAAGGAGCATTCCGTACAGAAAAAAACATTTTTTGTTATTGTCACCAGCCTATCTACGCCCACTGCAGGGCAAACGCTTCTCCCATTAATCTCCAATTACCCCGGTCCTGTGCTAACCGCGACCAATTTATCCCCGCACTGTTCTTGATCTCATCTGCCCATCTAACTTTCTGCCGCCCCCTGCCACGCTTGCCTTCTCTAAGGATCCACTCTGTACCCTTAATAACCAACGGTTATCTGGCCTTCTCTAGGAATCCACTCTGTACCCTTTACAACCAACGGTTATCTTGCCTTCGCATTACATGCCCTGCCCACGTCCATTTTTTTTCTTAATTTCTGCTAGTATGTCCTTAACGCGTTTGTTCCCTGACCCACTCCGCTCTCTTCATGTAATTAACGTTGCACCTATTATCTTCCGATCCATTTCCCACTGAGCCGTTCTCACTTTAGGTTGAATCCTCTTTGAATGCTGTATATTTACGTGCTCGAATGCTTCTAACACAAGCTTTGCCGCAACTAAATCAGGTGTCAGGAGCAGTGCCGGAATCTAAACGCAGTGCAGCGTTGCGTAAAGCTCATAAAAAGATCCCGGAGGAAGGCTTCAGAAAAAACAACTTACGCAACAAAGATCGGATTTAATACATGCATCCTCCTGGAGGGGTTAGAACAAATCAAATTTACTTGTAGTCTGCCCTAACTTTGCACGGATGTGATTTGTTATTTCTGTAAGCCTCAGTCTCACGCGGTCAGGAGCCACCTCTGCGGAAGACTTTCATGCAAGGGCAGCAGACGGAATGCATCGGACATAAATGCAGCGAACCCCAAACACCGTTCATGCTAAGGGATATCTATACTAACTGGATTCCTCTCATGGCGCTGTCTTGTTTTGTTCACACCTGTACATTGTCTTCAGCCCACTAGACGGTTTGTTCCGGCGATAAATAATGCTCTTAGAACCACCAGGCGAGTTTTCGCTCGGAGAGGGGGCTCCAATCCACATCTGTACCCCGTTCGCAGCACTCCGCGCAATCTAATCTAGCGAATGTGATGCTTACCCGAAGAAAGAAACAGCGCACTTTCCAACACACGAATCCCTGACATCGCCTGCAAAGCTGCCCTCCTGGCCAATACCGAGAAGAACCAGTTACATGCACGACAGGGGCATATCCAGAAATATTTTTCTGAAGGTGTTAGGCCCCGTTGCTAAAAACTAAAAGAAAAATATATCGTACGCCCAGACCATATCCTTAGAGTTTTTTCTTTGTCCTTTTTATTTTCTGCGTTGAGCTTTCGTATATCACTGTGGTATGTAAGTAGAATTGGCAGAAATGCCAAAAATAGGGGTGGGATGCAGGGCTCAGAAAATTTCGTGGAGTGTTGTGAGAGCTCCCTGGCTACGTCTCTTACGCGCGATGAGACGGCAACGACGTGGGTACCGCTTTGATGCATTCCTATATTTGGTGGCGTTTTCTTACTTCACTTATCCTTGTAAAAGTTTGCTGACGAAATATCATTATTTCACGTATTTTTAACAAACTGAAAGGACACAGATTCAGGTCGAAGCTGTCCGCCAGTCAGAATAGCGCCAGTCGCGTGTATTCCTTACCTAAGACCTGTAGTTTGAAGGCGAAGCGGTATGCACGCTTCATGCTGCTTTCGCAAAGTCGCACGGACTTCCCGCTCTCTTGGAGTGGTATTTTAGTTCGAATTTTCTTTCGTTTCAGCCAGCGGGATTCAGAGGTCACGCGAGCGAAGAACGCACATTTAGACGAAAGCTCTTCCCGAAAGGGCATGTGTATTATTTACCCCCTCTCCCATATATTTCCTATCTTGACTTGGAGGTAGGAATATATCCCCATTTGCTTCGGAGAATGGCTCTTTGAAGCAGTTGAGTGCTTTCTGTAGAGCGAGGCAGCACTACAAATGGCTTCTGTGCTATTTTCCAACCTTTACGCTCACAAGCGGAGACCCTATAAATTATTCGTTTACGTTGTTACGTTTCTTTCCGAGCAAACAGCGAAAGACTCACGCGTAACGAAAAGCCCTCGGGTAGGATTTGTTGGCTAGAAATGACGGTGGCACAGAGTTCAAGTATTATAGTTCGGCGGAGAATGAGAAAGCACTGCAGGCGGCTCCTGGGCTCTTCTGTATAGCCTTCGCGGCCTCTAGGAGCGACCTTTAAATTATTCGCCGTGTTTCTAGCAGTTTTCTCTGCGCAAACAGCGCAAAGTCCATGACTGACCGGAATGGCCGTCAACCTGGTTAAATTGGAGTTAGTATGCGCTCCAACGAAAAAACCTCAGCCAATCTAAGTAAAGGCTGAGATGCAACGACCAGGCAATAAATGAATAAATAAACAGGAGATTTCTCAGGAAACGCTGCACGTCGTTACAACGTCCTCAAGTCTGGAGGGCTAGCTTGTTCGCGAAAGACATATCTCGGAAACCTATAACCCGCACTAGATGAATGCATTCATACTTGGAAGGATCTCTACAACATTTTTATCGTAGAAAGCATCCCCCCCCCCCTCCCAAAGTTGTAGTATTGAGTTCCAAACTCACCACACTCCAACTAACACACTCTCAACTATCAGCACCTAGCCGCCGCAGAGCATGTGATGACGCCGGCAGTCAGGCAGCGGGTGCTAAGTATCTTTGGGCCTGGACAGGTCGTTCCTAGAATTTAAACCTGTCCACGTTCAATAAGCGAACTCTATCTAGCGGGCGATGGAACCTTAGTTGGTATAAAGGGCTCTCAGGTATTAAGCGAGTTTAAAAGAACAAGTTCATTCGTTGGGGCGTTGAATATTAGAAATGTTTTTGTGCTTTGGAGGACACCAAAGTAACAGGCAACATTGTGAAGTGTTTTTTTTATTCACAGAGAAATATCAGGGAACAAGTGGGATTTTCCCGAATTTAGCAAAAAAGACGCACCCGCTGTTCTAAAGCTCAGCAGCAGGTACACGCTAATTGGTGTACACACCTATGCACGAATATCCAACGATAGTAGTGAAGCTGTACGCAGTTTCTACGAGGGATTGGCTCCAGCATTTAATGATGGAGCATCAGGGTTCGTAATGTTGATGGGAGATTTTAGCACAAACTTAGCAAGAAGAAATGGGCGTAATGGTATGGGGAAAACTGTAGAATAGTTTGACCGAATAATCGAGATTATAGACTCGTTGCGTCCGTATGATGTTCTAAATCTATGAAGCCGACCGCTGGTCGCTTGGAAGTTTTCAATGTCCCAGAAGAGCGCCGCCATGCTGTCAAGTTTTTCGCATAGGAATGACCCGCCGACGTTCACTCCTGCCGCTCTAACTTCCTTGAACCATGTAAGACCATGTCTTCCATGCCTTCCATTTGCTTCCATTTGCCGATGTCTTCCATTTTCTGATGATCGCAGCTATCTTTTGTTTTACACTGAGGCCGAAATCTTGCAGCTTCTTTCCAGGTTCCTCTTTGATAATGGCAAACCAATCTCGCATTTAAAGTCCACGCGCTTCCTCTTCAAGTTCTCTTGGAATTAGCGTAAAATTGCCCCTCTTTCTTTTAAACACTTTTAATGTCAGTGTCGACAGCCTTTGTCTTCCACAAAAAAAAAAAAACACAAAAAAACACCGACATCGAATCGATTGACATACCGAATACCGCACGCGAGCATCTGACGACGTCATTAGTGTATTTGAGGCCTGTATGGCAAATGGCAAAAGTATAGTATCATAACTCGAATATATTAGAACTCAATCAGGGCGCCAGGGACTCATTCATGCTAATTTAGATAGAATTTCTCTCCTGATGAAGGCGGTTTTGATTTGCAGGATGGTACGTACACTAGCGTTTCACTAAAAAAAATGTGGTAAATAAAGGCGGTACACCAAAGAAGATATCCCCCTTTTGTAAGATAATGAAGAAACGTCTTTTTATTTATTTATTTATTTATTTATTTATTTATTTATTTATTTATTTATTTATTTATTTATTTGCAATACCTACAGCGCCAAAAGGCATTACAGAGGGGAGTGGTTGCAAAAGAAAACAAAGAAGTTTTACAAAATGCAGCTGTGAGTCTTACATCGAGCAGAAGTTCCTAATTATACAGTTTTAGCTAACAGGCTTTATAGCAAACAACAGCGCGCAAATATTGAAATGAAAATTAGACCAAGAAAGGAAAAACGACAAGAAAATAAATACTGTGCAGGAACAACGCAACATCAGGTAATACAATACTTTGATGACTGATTACACACAACTAGCTAACGCACTTTTGAAATGAAGGTGACGACGTCACCATCATGACGAGGTCACCTTCACTCCCCTGAGTCAGCATGGTGCCGCTACCCGAGCGAGGGTTTTTTGCGAGTAAGGCCTACCAAGCTGATCGGTTTGATGATTGAAGACACACATATAGGTAGGTTACTTTGGTCGTGTGTACTTAAAATGCGCTACAATAACCAAGACGTTGTCTACTGAGTACTATAAATGCGGTTAGCAATACATGACGTCACCCGTATGCGCGAATTCTTCCATTCATCCCGGTAGCCACCCCGCCTGCGAGTTCGGCGTGATCAGGATGCTGTACACTGAGCCGAAGCCATAACTATTGCATTCAGAGTGCCGCCTTTATTTCCCTCAAGCTTGTAACCCTGTCGTTCCCCGACACACGGGATCCCAAACATCCAATGCGGCCGTTGGAGAACAACTACATAGTTGGTTTTGGTCCCCTCACCTCGCTACATTCGATGCATCGACACGCAGATCGTCTGCAATCGCGCATCACAGCCCAAACGCGGCGCAGGTGGCGCGAACGGATCCGTTGCATCCTGTAAACGTTAAAAAATGACAAATAGCTGACCCTAAAATAAAAAGGGGGTGGGGTGAGGAGGGCAAATATTAAGCATCACTGCCAGTTAGCGTTTACATCGAGCTGTTTCTTCTATGCCTAACACAACAGCATTTAGAGGCCGCACATTGGCGAGATTGTGAGGAAATATAGCGCAACACAGCACCATACAGTACACTTCATTGAACGCATTGCAACGCATGATTTATGCTATAGGCAACGGTGAAAGCAATACACGTAAGTATACAGATCCAAAAAACATAGTTCACTAACATTACCGTGATCCCAAAGGCATAACAAAACTTTATACGGCTATAAAGTATTCATAACACCGACGCAAGAGCATGCCAGTGGGAACAATGAGATTGTTATTTGTTTTGATAATTAACAGTAATTCGTGAGCCTAACCTGTTTGTTTTTTAATTTTGTCTCATGTAACCCGTTTAAGTGCTAATTTTTATTAGCTTCGCTTTTACAAGATGCAGTAGAATAGCTCAAAGAACAAAATATCACGTGTGAAGAAACGGCACGGGGCGTTAATAACCTTATTGCCTTGCCACCACTCTTTTAGCATAAAGATCACTCCTGGTCTGGCTACCATTTCATATAAGTCAGCTGAAATGCTACCTAAGTTGTGTTCTTGGTAGCTGATGCACTGATACGCTGCGGTCAGTGCTAGTTGATGAAGAAAGGGACAGTTTAGTATCATCGCCGCCGTCTTTTACCCTTGAGCGTCAGTAGAAAGCGCCCACAAATGTGGTGGTAACGTTAAACAGGGCGCAGGAGAGTCGCAAACAGCAGACCTGCAGCGGCACCCACAGATTGTGTGCGGCAAACCCACGGCTGGCGAGCCGTGGGTTTGCGTGGCGAGCACATGGGGATAAAAAAAACAAGTGAGAGGACAAGGAAGTCTCACACTGCGGGGGCGGCATTACACAGAGTCGTCGTGTACGCCCCATGGGCGAAAGCCACTGTGCAACCCAGAACAGTTTCGTTATCGGCGTCGACGCAGTCGTCAGATCGCAGACTACAGGAGAGAACGCGTGCTTCCCCGTGTCTGTGTTTGGGGGGGTAGTATAGAGCATAGAGTTTCATACAATAATAACTAGAGGGGAAACTGGCGCTAGTGTCAACGCCAACACGGCAGCGGTGCTTACGCTTCAATGGCAATGATGGGCAGTTCTGCAACCGGATTGCGTAGGATCAAAACAAGATTCTGGCTGCGCAAATTGTGTTTTTTGACAAAAAAACTGTTACTGCCCGGTTCCCCGTTTACAAATTACATGGCGAACAAAAAAGTTAGTGACAAAAAACCTGTTTTGTACGAAATAAAACGGTGCGTTAAATAGAAAGCAGACGCGGAGTCGAGCAGGTTTGCGGAGCAGGTTTGCCATTTGCCGCCAACTACAGCAGGACGCGGACTTCTTTAAAAACTACTTGTAAAAAGTTTCGGCGCTGGTGGTTTGTAATAGGAAGCGAAAAGTTTTGTGCTGATAAAAAAAAAGAAACCGATTACCTTTGGAGAAGTTATTCTTGCCTGAATTAGTGACGTTCATCAAGCTGCATTCCTATCGAGCGCCGGTATTGCTAGCCTACGCCGTAGGAGCCGGCGTTCGCATGGAAAGTGTGGCTGTTCCAAGCGATTCCCAACCGTCGTTAGCTTCGACAATACATTGCTCTGTCGAATGAGCAGCGCCGCAACTTCTAATTCGCAGGCACCTTCGCCGCACAGGGCGCCGTCATTTGTGTGTTTTCGTGCTCGCTGTGCCGGCAATGAATTGATAACCCAGCCAATTCGTAACTCTGGTTATAAAACATTCCACTCAGGGCGGCGTCACTGCGCGCGCCGCATGCAGTTCAAGGAGAAACGTACTGCTGATAGCTTTTTCCAACACACCGCGTAGGCAAATGCGTTGATGTAGATCCAAAACGAAAACGAAGCTGCCTGCAATCCATAGTAACTTCCGCAAGCCATTGAGCGCCAATCCGAATCCGGAACTACCCATCACGCCCATTGAGGCGTACGATCGCAGCGCCAGTTTACCCTCTAGTTATTTGTATGAAACTCTGTGGTATAGAGGGCATTACATGTAAGCAGCTAGATGTAGAAACTCCATGGTTCGGGGGAGGAAACTCACGATTTTCTCCCTTTGTCGGTGTTTTTTCTTAGAGTGCAGAGGCGAGCGCTGGTCAGCCGGCACCGGCAGTGCTCCTTTTACAAGGAAAAGGCGGGATACGCGTGGTGGAGGCTTTCCCTTACAATGTGATTGGTGGCATTGCATGTGTGGCATTTCGGACAGGCAGAGAAATGTGCGCGGGGCATCAGTAGAGTTGCGGAAGTCGATTTCAAACCAGTCTGGGTTACTTGAGCAATGAAAATGTGGTGCACGGCAAATTGTGCCATCCGGAATTTCAGACTGGTCTGTTAGACCTGGGGCGCAAGAGCACCATCATTCCATTGCAAAAGTTCCCGCAATACAACCAGCTTGATTTTATGCACACCTCAGCCATGCAATATACGTGCACAGCATGTTACTAATGTTGGTAGCAGTTAGCATAGGCAGTGAAATATGAGGCAGAAGACACGCTAACTCAATGCGAAACCCAACCATACCAGGCGTAAGTACATAAAAAGCATAAGACATTCATTCGATTGGTCAACTCAAAACTCCCATTCAACCTTTTGCTCGGTACACAGAAATTCAAGAACTCATAACACGCACTTTGGAGCCAGAATATTTTCTTCCCTTCTGACATTTGAATTAATTGCCGCAAACAAATATTACAGTTTTATGGGTACCACTGCGGTATTCTATACGTACCAATATTAAATCAAATACTTTCGCCAACTTTAAATGTACACGAAAAAACCGTCTGCCTTACATGTAAAGTTTGTTACGAGTGTGCTACGTGGTTTTGCTTTTATTATGCTTGTATATGGTTGAATATATTGATCTTGCTTTGAAACGTGTTGCTCATGGCGGTGATATTGATTTTTCTATTCTTTTGTAATTTTTGTGTTGTAATGCATCATTCGCGCTCGTCAGCTCTATTTTGTCTGTCACCTCTCCAGGTTCTATGTACAGTCTTGGCTTTGGGACCTCCCACATTATTTAAACCCATGTGTACACATATATGAATTATCGCAATTTGTTTTTATTTAACTGAATTACGGGATAATAAAAGAGAATAAGAAATACTGGCATATTTTCCGTGAACTGCCTCAGGTTGAAAAACATCATCATTTTTTTCCGAACTTTTTCGAGACCTGAAGCCAGCTAAATAATTTTATATAATGCTTTGAAGGGACAGTATGCATGTTACTATTTGGGTTGTTAAAATAAAAAAAAACACATTTTGAGCCCCAAATTCGACTCAGCCTTTCAAGTTCCAGTCGTCCTATTGCACTCGAACGTTTTTTTTTTTTTTATTGTCTTTCTTGAGCCATTCCGTCTAGCTTTTGGGATTATTGTGCCTCACGCGGAAATTGAGTTTCGAGCCCAAAAGGCAAAGCTTAGGGTTTCCGCTTTAATCCCCCTCACACGGATTTTGTTGGTCGTTTTCTTCTTTTTGACCCACTTGAAAACTGGGAATTCATTTTGACTTCAATAAGAAATAAAGTTTGGTGCCGCGTCGTTTTTTATTTGTCTTGGTAATCTTACATTTGATAACCTATAACGAACGTGTACTTGGAGAGGCCATGTCATTAAACCGCTGTAAAACCATGGTGAATGGTGTTCGGAAGAAACCACTTTCTTATAGAATGCTGTGATGCGGGTTGTTGTGTGGATGAGGAGGTAAAGTTTCACTGGCGAAGAAGAAGCGAGGCACGTGACGTCAGACAAGGACAACGTATATTAACGGGACAGAATTTAAAAAAAATACACAATTAGCTATGACCTAATCTAATCAAAGGACTAGATGTCCGACAAGACACTGTTAACTCAATAGAGTTCCCGCTCACGTCTTGCAGTCTTGCAGTACTCGGCGGTAGGAAGCTGTGGCGGTACACTTGATCGGTGTGATGGCTGCAGGCGCTGTCTCCTTGACGCTGGCGCTGGCCGCCGCAAAGTCGGGTCCCGTGCGCTAGGCTCGGGGATCTGCCGCGGTGCCCTTGTCGATACCGGTGCTGGGACTGATGAGTGCTTCGGCCCGGGTGCTCCGTGGCCAGTCTCGGCTGAGCTGCCTTGATGTCGGCGGGGAAGATGCGGCTCGCAACGGAGGTTCCCCGAACGTTCTCGTCCGGCAGGTCGCTCCTCGAAAGTCGTTCCTTCTCCTCTCGTGCCACGATCCTCCTGCTTCCTCCTCCTCTTTCTCTCCCGCGCCCTTCTTCCGCCTCCGCCCACACCTCGTCGTCTTCGCTTCTACCTGCCGACCCCTGTCCGGTGAGCAGCGCCTCCTCACAAATGCCATAAGTGCATGGCTGCAGTAAAATCACGTCTTTAACGTACAGTAGTTCTCAGTATAACCTTAAGACCCTCATAGCTATTCGTTGCTCATACAAGCTCTGTTCAAAGTCTGGGCCTCCAAAACTAGTACACATTATGTGCGTAACGTCCTAGGACATCAAAGTTGATACTTATTTATTAGGCTACAGTAACGGTTTCTGTGATATTCCCCTATGCCTCATGATGAGTGCTGCAGATCAAAGTTAGGGTGCCTGTGCATGCGTGAGTCATAAAATCCCCTAAACATTAACGTATCGCTTTCTGCTATATGCACTACGGTTCGAGGCTTGCTGTGCCTACTGTATTTTTTGCTATATTTTTAAAGACGATAGTCTTTCTTGGGATACTTAAACCCACAAATTTTGGTCTGTCTGTATGTTTTTCTGTCTGTCTGTCTGTCTGTCTGTCTGTCTGTAACTCGATTCAGCCACCCGGCCAAAGTAAAATTGATATTGCGCAATAGTATCATATACTCACAGCTAAATGTAAACGTCTAAGCCCGATTTATATGTTCATACTTGTCAACTTTGTTGAACAAGAACAAGACATCACGCAAATATAAGACACGAAATTAGTACACAAAGGATATTTAGTGTTCCTTTATTAAAAAAAATTCATAGATGCTTGATTTTTCGATAGCAAATGATATTCTACATCTACTGCAGAAAACCACCGCCTCCTGGCGGCATATGAAAAATCACGCGGCAAAAGCAACGAAAGGTTCTGCTAGCTAGGTTCCACGTTCTGCTTGGAACGCACGTGGAGCAAGGCCACGCGGTTATATAAAACTTGTAGCCGGGCGCCTCCATTCACGAGCGTCTCTATTCCCCGCCACATGGACAAGGAACGCAATCCCAAACGCCGTCTTATTCGTGCCGCATACTACGCCAAGAAAGTAAACCGTGATACCGACAGCCGCCAGGTATTCACAGATGCGGCATTTGAAGATAACCTCGGTGCGGTGGCCTTCATCACTTCAGAGGGTACTCACTACTCCATCACTCGACGCTGCTCCTCCCCCCGAAGAAGCCGAACTTCTTTCGCCGCTGCTGACAACACATCCCCCGTCCGCACGACCAACATCTACACCGATTCGAAGTCAGCATGCTACCACCTGGCTCAAGGTCTTCCGTTCCCCTCCTCACTGTCCCTCTTCAACAACGTTACAGGGCCTTTTAACGCGCACTGGATCCCTGGTCACGCAGGCGTTGCAGGGAACGAACGCGCTCATCAGCTTGCCCGCGAAGCTATCCTCCGGGCCCCTGTCGACGCTAGCGACACTAATCCTTGACCTCCCCCTCCGCTCCCCACCTTAGCAGACATTATAACCATACACCGCACGTTCCCTCCCCTCCATTCCGGGCTTACCCGTCGCGAGCAAGTAGTCATTCGGCAGGCGCAAACATATACACTGCACACACCAACTCGGCTACATCTGTTCCAACGCACGCCAGACACCCCTGTCCCACTCTGTCCCCACTGCATTATTCCCCCTACCCAGGACCACATTCTGTGGGAGTGCCCCTGCAACCCAACCCAACCACACATTACACCGGAGAGTGGCTGGCTGTTGCGGCGAGTCTCCAACAGCAACGGGAACTGGCGGCCCACATTATCAGGGCCCTCAGCGGCTGCCTGGACCGAGGCGGCTGATTCGCCCCACCATCCCATGAGCAATAAAGTTTCTATCTATCTATCTATCCGCCGTAGTGCAGCGCCGGCATCGAGGAACCCGGCCTGTAGCAGTGGAACGCGCTAAATAAAAATCGCCTTGCGCAAACCTTTAGTGTGTTTACCATGGGATGAGCGCTACGGTGCAGGAACAGCATGAGAGGTGAGCGGGAAAGCAAAGAGGGGCATTTCCTTTGTCAAATGTCTGCAAAGACTATCGTCTTTTGAAGACATTTGCAACGAAAGGAGCAGATACGTGGCCACTTTTTTTCTTATACCATTATTTACAGGTTCTAGAGAATAAATGTCCTTCCCCGATTCTCGTAACACGCCAATTTAGACCCCAAAACGGGGCACGTTCGCGGAATGGTAGGGAGGTTGGCTGAGAAACTGTCGCAATGGTGTTAGGCCACTGGAGCAGCAGCCACGTGTTTTGCTATTTCCCGATCATAACACCGCGTTCGCACGATAGAGGCGTCTATTATCTGGTTGTCGACGTCATTCGCTTGGTGCCGGCGGTCCGCTACATGAAAGCCTCGAAGAGTGTGGTTCCCTCGAAAATTAAAAAACAAAACAAGCACGCAAGAACAGCATTTGTTGTTGGAGCTGCTACAAAGCAATGAGCTCTCACATTCCTGGAACGACAAACCTAGAGCTATGCCTGAGCTTTGGTCTGTCAATTCCCGGAGACCGGAAGCCATCCCCTGTCAGTTTCAGATAGGAAATCAAGGGCTCTTAATTATCGCTCCTCAGGTCTAGAAGTAGATCCACGAGAGCAGTAATGAGTGACTTTGAGTCATACTCAATATATTGACCTGCATTTGCTGCAAGGTTATCGAACATATCGAGCAAGATTATCGAACATAGCTTCCCATGTTTTCAATCACCTAGCGTCAAATCATTTCTTTTTCATAATCAACATGGTTTTAGGAAAAGCTTATTATGTGAAACCAGTTACTTTAATTCACAACTGACCTGCACTTTAATATGAACAATAACCTACAGACTGACTGCACTTTTATAAAGATCGCCATAGCTCTTGATCCTGTTGCCCATCGTCGCCTTATTACAAAATTAACCGCTCTTCGCCTCGACTCCCTCACGCTATCATGGCTTCGAAATTTTCTTTCCAATCTTCAACAGTTCACAGTAGTTGGCAATATTTTTTTATCTCCGGCTTATGTTACGTCATGTGTGCCCCAGGGTAGCGTTGTGGGCCCTTTGCTCTTCCTTATTTACATCGACAATTTTCCCCTACATATTTCCTCTCGTATTCGCATATTGCTGACGACTGCATTATTTACAGATCAATTAGCAGATCAATGACCACCAAGCGCTTCAAAACGATCTCAGCCTAATTTCTCATTGGTGTAACACTTGGTTAATGTCTCTAAATGTGTCAAAATGTCAGGTAGTTTCCTTTCACCGTAAGCGCGACAACTCACATTTTTCCTACCATGCCAATCATAATGAACTGTACCATATCGTTCCATAAAAATATTTAGGCATTCACCTAACCGAAAACCTCTCATGGTCATCCCATGTTACAGCCATATGTGCCAAAGCATCAAAAACATTAGGGTATTTACGTCGTAATCGAAGTATTTCACCTTCTAGTATTCGTAAATTGGCCTAGCAGACATTTGTTCGACCACAACTCGAGTGCGCATAATCTATTTGGTCCCCGCATCGTAACTATCTAATCGACATGACCGAATCGGTCCCAAATAGTCTCCCGTTTCACCTCCCGTGATTACAGCCACCATTCAAGCGTAACACAAATGAATCTTGATCTTTCCCTCCAGCCTCTAGTTCTTCGGCGCGATATATCCCTTTTATAATTGCTCCACACATACGTTTATAACTGCACTCTTTCTACATTACCTATCAAAATTGCATCAAACAAGTCCCGAAGAATAAAGAACCAATTACGTTTTTCCCTTATTTTTGGTTCCACCATGCCTTTAACTTCCCTACGCTTCCTGTGGCCATTCGCTTGCGGAATAGCCTTCCTGACAGAATTGCTGGAGAAAATATTCAGGATAAATTTTATCGTCTTCTATACGAGCACTTGCAGAGCAGCACATATAATTAGACATAATCTTGTTTCCTTCACTGGGCAAGGGGTTTGAAGTGTTTACGATGTTTTCAATCTATTCTATTTTTTCCTTGCATTCAGTTTTTTGTGTGTTTGTTATGTGCATGCTATTTCTCGCAAATATGTTAATTATTTTTTTGCATTTTCTGTCATCCAATGCTACTGCGAGAATCGTATTTCTTCATTTGATGTGGTTTCTCTGTTCTGAACATTGTAGTACTTGTTGCGGTATTTCCTTGCAATGGAAATATGCGTTTTGCTTTGTTTTTTCTTTTTTTTCTTTCTCGGGTTTTGCCTTGTGTGTATCGAAGTTTTTAGTTTACATATCTTTTCTTCCGAATGATGGCTGCTTGCTCCTTTTTAAATTTTCATGTAATCCCCCTTACTCAATGCCCCCGGGCCTGTAAGGTATTTTAAATAAATAAAAAAGAATGCTTACACAATAAGCGGCAGCGATGCACCCGAACTGCGAAACAATGCTTACTCACCACTCGCCGTGACTAACCATCTAGAGTACAGACGGGCGACTTTGGGGCATGTTCGGGTGGCTTTCCTGTCCTTATTTCCGCTAATGATTGTTAATCGCAAGCATTAAACCAAGGGGGAAGCACTTTCGGACTAGCAGTGTGTCCACGCGGCGCTCTTGTACATACGTAGAGATGTTCATCCTGGCATCACCACCACCACCATCAGGATTACAATTATTAGTCAAGTCACGATCACATTCGTCATGAAGTGTTATCGACGTGACGAAAAAAGTCCGCAGCCCAATTCGAGGAATACTTCGTTAAAAGTTTACTGGACGTTTTTTCTAAAATATGCAGGTCCAAAAATATAGGCTTGCCAATTTTTTTCCTTCACCGTGTCAGTGCGGCGTTGCCGTCTTATATATATTATGGGACAATCCAATTTGGTGCGGTATCGACTTTTGCTGAGGGACAGACTTTTCAGTTTCGTGACTGATTGATATTTGTAGTATCTCGCAGCTTTCAGGGAGCATGGCTAAA
This sequence comes from Haemaphysalis longicornis, assembly GCF_048455015.1. Taxonomy (NCBI): domain Eukaryota; kingdom Metazoa; phylum Arthropoda; class Arachnida; order Ixodida; family Ixodidae; genus Haemaphysalis; species Haemaphysalis longicornis. The sequence continues at coordinate 130,290,958 of NW_027526295.1, forward strand.
ACCTCGAAGCGGACATGGAGACAAAAACATACAAAAATTACAAAATATTGCAGAATTGCGTAATGTGTGGTCAAAATTGAGCAGAAAACAAAACTCTTCTGAAAACGAAAGACGACTGAAGACAGGAGTAACAAAGCCTAAAATACAAAGCCCTTTGTATTCTACGCTTGTTTTGTTACCTCTGTCTTCCACTGCCCCTCGTGTTCGGTAGCGCAACATTTTCTGCTCGATATAAACTACCAATTTGCCTCCTTCTTCGGCTTCCTAATGGACGGGAATATTGACAGAAAAAAAAAACGCCATGCGCACTCGACTTCACCCACAAGTGTTTGCCCAGTTTAATCTTTCAAAACCAAGAGAGAAACCTCCCCTTATAGATTGTCATTATTGCAGTGCATTTGCAATACGTAAGATACAAATTTTGCCCTTCACAACAAATAACGAAACAGCTCACAGGATAAAAGCCCTCCTATGTTGAAATCCTCTTGCAAAGTTCTCTTCTCAATATTGATAAATAGCATAGTTTTTGCGTAACCACTCCTCTGATACTTATTACGCAATAATTTTGTTGTTATTTCTCGTGTTTTCGGCGGCAAGATATTCCTTATGTGGGGCAGGAAAATGCTTCATAATAATCGTCATCTTGATTATCAGTTTATTTGTATCTGCTAACTGGCGAAAGCCTCTCTACCAGACTTCTAACTGCTCATATGACGCTGTGTCCGAATCCATCCTTTGAAACCAAATTTTCTTATATCATTCCTGCATCAGTGATTGTTTTTTTTTTTTCTATCCTATCTCCAGTACTCTCAATTGATAGCCATTCTGTTAAAGTGCTGGTCCACACGTAGTCACCTCTCCGACCTTCTTCCGCAGCTCAACTTCACTTAATCCTCTTAATAGGAGTTCGAGTGTCTTCCACCAGAGTTTCCCAAGTAATAGAAGTCGCTCCTTGCCTATCCCTAAGCATTCCTTCTATCACACTTCTTCCGATGGCTCGTTGGGTTGATTTTGTTTTTTGTGATGTTTTTAGCAGGTTCCTTTGTCCGGCCTAAGTAATCATTAGGAGTGCTCATTATTTCTTCTTTTTCAGTGCAGAACCACGCTGCTTTTTATTTCTCCGAAGTTCTCGCAGTGTACTCCCCCGCTCAATACTAATTTTACTGGAGGTTTTTTTATCGTACTTCGGTTCATCACTGGCAACTCAAGAAAGGCAATTATGTTTATCCTCTTCTAGTATTTGATTACCCAAGCAGAAAAAGCGACATTTTTTTCATGCAATATTACCATTTGTAGCCATTTTTAAAGTTTGTCTTTAATTACCCTAAGCATAAGCTTTCCAAGTAGTTCCTGAATAATTCTTTGCAGGAATTTCCTCACTCACTGAACAATACGTTGATATTCACAAATTGGAAGTGGCTGAAATATTCTTCATTACTTGCATACCAAATTTCCTCCTATCAAGCTTGCTACATACTTTTCTAGATTGGCAGTAAGCCCTTTAGGGAGATAGTGTCTCCCTGCCTCACGTGATTTCTGATAAGGAACTTGTCCCACTTCATTAAAAAATTACACGGTCCGTGTATTCATTTTATATGTCGTCCCAATTTCCCCTGTATTCTTTGGTTAGGCGAGGCTTCCAATATTACATCGGTGTTCACTTCTTCAAGTAATTTTCAAAGGGCGTTTAAACGTTTTTTTTTAAACTCCGCAGATTTCCCCATTTCCGCACTAATTTGTTCACGACAACAAATTAATTCCTACAATAGTTGTGGACTTGACTTTACTAAATCATAGGTTGTTGCAAATCGAGAGAGAGATTGAATAAACTAATTTATTAGCAAAAAAATTGTCGAGTGGTGTCCTCATTTCCGGACCCAATTCGTGCATAAATTGCAAGCGTTCATTATGTGGCTATCTCCATGTGAAAATTCCTAAGAGCATGCATCTAGGTCGGCCTACATACTTTTAATGCGGAAGCATCGAGGATCCCAATAGAGTTTCAGCATACCGTTACTGTGTTGACGTTATCGTCTACCATGCTTGCGGGAGTGAACTGGGCATGCGCGAGAAGTTACCGTGAACGGTAACTTACCCGCAAAGCCTTTACCGCCGCCACCATGCTTCCTGAGCAGGCGAAGTCTACCCTTTGTTTTGATTACAGCAAACGCAGTGCGCTCAGCGCTTGATGCTTGGTACAGCGCATAAAAGTAATCCTGGTTTATGTTGTTTATTACGTTTTTGTGGTTACATATTCCTTAGAAGTACGAAAAACTACAATTTTTCTCAGATAGGCGGCAAAATGACCGCCAATACTCGTGCTAAGCCTCGCTCGCATCAGATAGCTCGGGTAAGTTTCTGAGCTCGCAAACCGCTTTTACGCATCTACAGATGCGATAAGCAAACTAGTGTGCGTTATTGGGTATTTATTTCAACACATTTTACCCATTTCATGTTGAAATATATAGCGCCCTCGTAAATTTTATTTTACTTTGACTCCAACTGTACTCGGCAGATGGGGCCACCAACGTCATGTTTTCTTTTTAAAGCCTCTACAGGCCACGAATACACTATTCTCAAAACATGTATTGTTATTTTGGACGTCTAATCTGAAAATCAAGCTAATTTAAACGAGAACAAGTAGCTGTAAGGAACAAAATTACTACTTATTTGTTTTGAGAATAATTCGTCAGATGTCGATACGTGTACCACGGCGGCCGGTAAGCCGGCGAAATACGCAAACTGCAAACGGTTTGATAAAACGTGCCGTACCGTTTTCAGCGGTAAACAATACTCCGGCTTCGGTAACACGGTAAAGGCCAACGCAAATAGAATAACGATATGCTAAGACTCTATTTGCGATGGTTTTAAAGACATTCCATATCACTTCACCGCATCTCTGTGAAGATGGTTTCATGAAGTATCACACAAAATTCAGTACCCTTCCACTGAGTGACGAAGGTGGACCAGTGAAGCTGTAGTGTGTAATCTTAGTGTCGTCTTCGTGCTGAATTGTCATAGAATTTGTTGTCGGTTAGGTCCAGTAAAACAACAGTTACAGCCATTTTCTATAACCATATTCCTTCCATAGATGGCAATGAACTAGCAGCAGACAAAAATTCTGTAACGTTAAACTTAACTCTGAACTAACTAATTATGACTAGTAAATATAACTTGGTATAAGTGTAGAGCCATCTTAGCGGCTAATATTTATGCAGTTGGTTTCGGAATACTTTGGACAATACAAAGGTATAGCGCCTTTCTCTAAACTTACCCTCTCCGTACATGGCATTGCTTCACTGTGCAACACGCAATGCGGGAAAGCCATATTACAATGGCAAAGCATACATCGATCCCGTTAAACTCGACTTGACCTCCAAACAGAAATGCATTGCTGGCAATACATTTTTGCAGGGGCAATAAAAGCCATCTTAAATCAAAATATGAAGGCCCTAGAACTTTTTTTCATTTTTTGTTATTTTTTTCTATTTTAGAAACCGGTTTTCGCGCAGCGGAGAAACCTATTCTAGAGAAATCATGACATGATACCGGCAGAGACTGTCATCTGGGCCTCCCCTAAAATAGCTCCGCGGTTAAGGCAGATTAATTGTTTCTCAGCATCTTCTCATAGTCGCAGGTGTTGGGTAAACAACGGACAACTCAAGGAGTGGAGATTCTACTGCCTCGTCGCTTCCCTCCACAACAAGAACCGTGGCGGCGATCATTGTGGACATGGCTGTTCGTACCACTGCGTCGACGTTCGACAAACCACAAAAGTGGCAGCGGGAATTCCTGCCACCAAGCACGTTGCAAGATGCAAACACATTACTTGCAGGCCCGACGAAGCCGAATAAACAAATGTTCCTTACTGGTACACGAGGAGATGAAAAAAAAAAAACACTGCTGCAAAATGTTCGAGCGGCTTTTGCGGGCATATGGCTAGAATATTCCATGATCTTTAAACAGTTTACATAAACTAAGCCGTCGAGAACGATCTCAAATGCGGTTGGTAGAGATACCACTGTTCTGTTCATACGGATCAGATCTACAGTTAATGCATAATGCAGGTGGCTTCGTAATGTGGTGGTCGCTTTCTCTACATTCTAAAACTGGGGAGACTGGCTTCTGGCAGCCTGTGTTGCTGCGTAGGAATTTTTTTATATGCGCGCTCCGGTAGATCCCGGTCACCCTTGTTGGTGAGTTATGCGGCGGTAACGGGTTCTTGGAACGTGTGGATGTCACGTTTGGTGTTTTATTTCTACGCGAAAGAATAGTACCTATAAAAATGAAGCAATGTACAAGATATAAGAAAGTGGTGAGAAAATGACATATAGTTACTAGCCCAATGATGTAACGTCAACCGAACCAAACTGTTGAACGCACACTCTCATTCTGCGGTTGCAATGAAAAACATGCCAAGATAAGGGCAATATTACCGGTCGATCGCCATAGATGCTTGCACCAAAGATATTAGGACAAAGGTTCTTCTGTGTTCAACGGAAGGAAGGAACTCTCTTTGCGTTTCTGTTTCTTGCTGTCATAAGGCACCGTCTGGCGCTGTCACGTATTTCACTTCGACACGCCAATACACCGGATGCAGTAGATTCCTTCGCATGGCGAGACAGAGGCGTGCGTTCGTAGCATGTTTTTTTGAGGGAAACAGTTTCGTTGGATTTTTGAGTATTGTTTTTAATACAGTTCGCTGTCGGATAAAACCTGAATGCTCTAAGTTGCGGTGCACAGTAACTGAGAGCCTCTAAGACATACACCACTGTAGGGGAGACATTGTACGCGAGTGCAGCACTTGCTGACACACAGTTTTCGCTGGTGAAGCCGCCACACTACGCAAACTTAGAAAGGCTCTTTATGCATAGCCGGCTGACGTTCTCATTTTGCAAGATATACAAAGACGAATGTACCGTTTTCGGTAGGCACTATCCGTGCGACGTTCCTCAGCAGTAAGTGGTCACCCGCACTAATATCCTTCCAAAAGGGCTACGAAACCGATTCACTTCACATGAACCTAAAAGCTCAGCATGTTACCAAGACTTGCGCCAAACGCTCACTTACGCGTACACGTCACTGATACATCAAACCTTCGTGTCCACGGATCTCATCCTGATCAAGCGTTGCGGCGGCTCTGACGTCGCCCGGCTCCTCACTGCATGTTTATATATAAAGTGGGTTAAAAAAAAACACGTAGCTTTGGCTTCAGGAGTGCTGCACGTAGAAAGGTTTACTCATCCTAAAAGCCATGTGCAACATCTGTAACTTTTGATGAGCCCCGTATGCTAGTCATAGAGTTGTTTCGGGTACCTGCTGCCGTTTCAAAGCATAAAAAGGTCGAATCAATAAAAGCTGCTTTTCAAAAGCGCCGTTGAACCTACAAAATCGTCCCGTGATTGAAATTTTACTGCCGTGATTGCCTCACATTCCAGCTGGGCACAGCTACGAAAATGTGCGTCCTTTGTTTCATCGCTCTAGCCATCACTTTCATCTGGGAATTTCAGGCACACTATACTCCAATTTAATGCGTTGTTACTTGTGGCTTTTTGCCAGCCAGACAAATACGTTTTCGCGAGATAAGAGTAACGTTGGCCAAGAATAGAAGCGACCGTTATTAAACAATCACATATTCCAGCCATCTGTTTCGGACATCGATCGCAAAAAAAAATTGCGTCTTCTCAAAAAGTGTGATTTCATTCTGGCCAATCGGCGCAGAACTATTCCTTGTCTTTATTTAACCCAACTGTAAAACTTGTCGGCCATTTGGCCGAGGCGCCAGATACATGCTTCTCTTTAAAGTAAACATTTTTGAAACTATCGCCGTTTTCTCTCCTGCGCAGTACAGAACAGATATTTAACAGTGACAATAGTGTCGTGTGTCTTCTAATGCAACGAATTAGCATACCGTCATTGAGTCTGCTATACTTACGTTAGGATTTATAGGAAATTTGTACAACTTTGTAAATGTAAAACATTGTAAACCGTCAGTAAATTCATACTTGTTATAAATGCCATCGATTTCTTTCGAGTAGCTTTCAATTTTGAGGAATTTTTATTCTTGTATGCATTGATTTTTTTCTCACTACTGCTCACATGAAATTAGAAGCTGTGCGATCCGTTTAATTTCAAAGTACCGAGCGCGTTTGTATGGCGAAAAATGCGAGAAATTGACACCGAAATTTCTTCTTTATAACCTGTGCAACTGGCAGCATAATTTTATTTAAATTCTTCTCGCACTGCTCGCTTAGGTTATTTAGACTGTTCTTTCCGTAAGACTTTGGCCCGTCTATTGTGGACACCGTGCAGCGCGTCCTTTTTTATGACCTACCGAAACACAGGTGTAAATTACTGATACCGCCTCACCCATACAACTTTCCAGGAACAGGCCGTTACTACTGTAGAGTTTGAGTGGGATAAGCCTACCCGTTAATATAAGGCTTATTAAAGCAAAACAAAACTGATGTTAGTCCTATGTAGAGGATGTAAGCCTTAGCCGATATAGGGAAAAGGGTCATTGACGAACATAGGAAAAGAAACCCTTGCGCATTTTCATCTCATAAGAATATGCTCACGGATCATATGCCGCCTTTTATGTTATATCATGTCAACCATGTCGAACGAGTGGGGACGCACAAACGCCATGTCTTGTGATTTCTGCCACGTGCAGCCGCGGGGTATCTTTTATTACTGCGTTCGCAATAGGAGCGTGATGTCAGCAAAAAGTAGCCCTGGTCGTCGTGATGAATCAACAGGAAATGGGTACGAGAGAGAGAGAGAGAGAGAGAGAGAGAGAGAGAGAGAGAGCATAACTTTATTGTGCCCGAGACGGAGGTAAGGGAAGAAGTGAGATGGGAGTCCCCTCCATTCTTTTCCCCTCAGACGGCGGCCAGGGGTCCTTGCGCCTTGGCGACGTCTTCGGCCGTCTGGACGGCCCGGAGTTGAACGTCCGGGCCTGAACTGAGCAGCATGGTCTCCAACTGCTCTGAGGAGGTGATGTCTAGTGCTTGAGGTCTGGTGTTCACTTTAAGGGGGCAAGCACATAAAATGTGTTCAAAAGGTCGGCCTTTGCTGAACATAATTTACACTTATCCTCGTATAGACCGGGGTAACAATGACTGTACGTCAACGGGTTCGGAAAAGTGTTGGACTGAAGTAGATGCCATGCTGCAGGAGGCACCCGAGGGACTACAGGGTAAGCAGAATGCAGATGGATACGTTTGGATTAGTGGCTCGGGCACTTTTGGACGCGTAGCTGGGCTAATTTGAGTACAATTTCGGGGTGCAAAAAGGAGTGTGAAGTGAGTGCAGAAGCGAGTTGGCAGCAAAGAGAGCGAAAATGAAATGCCGAGACTGCCGAGGTGACGCAAACCATGAAGGATGCGAGCTATGCATTTACAAGTCGCCCGTCAGCGATCCCGAGCTAGTACACGGGTCGCACACATCTTCGTAGGGTGTGTGGAATGCAAAGATATGCAACATTTCCCTTTTCGTCGTCATCTCGCGACGATATATACAGTTCTGCTGGGTCCCTCCACCGTTGTTAGGAATTGTAGAATCCATTCTGCAGCCAATATAGGCCGACAAAAGAGGAAGAAACATGGTGGTGCTAGTAGACAACACAAGTGGCGAAAAGCAGCCGAAGCCACTGCTAAAGCGAGAGGACGTGACCACTGAAACATTTTGAGAGCTAGGCCCAGTTGCGTATTTCTCAAGCCGGAAAAGGCATGCGCATCAGGCAGACACTCAAACTCGCGAAGCAGAGGAACGTGTTTCTCAAGCATTTACGAAGGTTCATCAATTGATTTTTAAATATTTATTTCGTACTTCTTCTGGCCTTTCGGTACTTCTGCTGATGGGCCGTCTGAACAGTGGATGTCTAACAAGTATTCCCAGTTCTGTGTGTTAGCGTGAAAAACTTCTGGAATAATTTTTACGTGCCTTCGCTGAGCTACCTTAACTAATCGATATCATCTTGAAAGCCACGTGGCCCCAACATTTCCCATTTACTGACATCCTTGACATCTCAACATCACCCCAAAGAAGCACAGACGCCCATTACTAAAGCTACCCTGTCCTGAAAGTAATCACAAAGCCGTGCGAGTCTCAAGAATTACACAAGAACACTACGTCCACAAGAACTCTGACCTTCAGCGATTCCGATGTAGCAGCTCGTTGATTCTCGTCAACTTCAATACCCTAAAATGTTGTTAGCCTGCATTACACTTATTTAGTTTCGTTCTTGACTCAGTCAGCCTATTTGTCGTACCGTAGTAAGGTCCCGCGCCAAGAATACTCGCGTTTTGTTAATTTGCGACCTTTTTTGGACAGACTAGTTGGGCAAGATTGCAGCCGGAGGCCCTGTTACAGCTTCGCTGTTACTGCCATAGCCTTTTCTTTGTTTAATGGGGAGGACGAAAGCAACAAAGCTATCGTTAATATTTTGCTCACGGAAACAACCGCCTATTTTGGCACACAAAAGTTTATCACCGTGGAAACTGTTAGCCCTGAGTCTTCTCTCCCTCAAGAAAAGAGAAAGACAGAAGTGTTGCCAGTTTACGGCCCATAATTGATGGTTCTCGTTTCAGCTTGCGTATCTACTTTGTACCAGCTCTTTTGCGGCGATGTAGTAACATTTCGTTGTTTTTATAATACTTCAGATGGAGAAGGTAATGACGCTTTGACGCCAATGCGGCCATAAAGGCGGTCCAGTGTTTATTGTGGTTCTACGAGGGGCACACAAAAGCATCGAAGATGTTGTGCTATTAGTACAGTAGCGTTCCGCCATGAAAGGTCGTTACTGTGTTAAAAGCAGAGAAGAACATGGCAATGCTCTCTATAAAATCGGGTAAACTGAAATATGAGCGATGCACTGAAGGATATAACTGCAAACAATTCAGTGTCAACACAACCCAGAGCAACAGTTGCAGATGTCACCCCTTTAAATACAAGGGTAGCGTATCAAAACTGCCTTTCGTGAAATTGAATTGGCAGAGAAATAGGAAATAAGCAGCCATTGAATAACAAAAAGGCTTAGCCGACCATCTCCCGTAAACTGACTACTATTCGCGTCTAGCATGCATGATTGTATGTAAGTGTGTCTGTATCAGTAAGTTGAATTCGGGAGGGCAAAAATTCGTTTTGCGAAATCGGCTTCCTGAACATCCCTGAAGCAGAGCCGACATTAATGTTAGTACACAGCCTTGGGATTAAAAATAAATATTCATGGCACAGGTTGGCACACTTAGCTTTATCACTTATGAATTTCGTTGGCTGCGGAAGTCCTCTGAAACCTTTCTATTAAGGCCTCTACTCATCAGAGGCCATGGTTGACCGACAAATACCGAGCCAATAAATGGCGTCTTCTATATACGCAATACACTGTCTATTATCACTGAATATATTGTGTGCTTGGCTCCAAGCGAACAGCAGTTGTCCTACAAAGAGTACCTATAGTTCACGGTATTTCGTCAGGATTCCTGTCACAAATGAGAGATATTGGGTATCATAGTAATAAAAATAACGCTGTATGGTAATATAGTCATAGACAAATGAAATGCGAACCCCAAAATGCGAAACCAAATACACAAATATCGCAGTTTCTCTCCATGCAAGTCCAATTGTCGCAGGACTCTATATATCAGTTGCGAAATTTGGAGAAGTGGCTTTCCAAATGGACCACAACTCGGCCATTAAAATATCTCCACAAAATATATTATTTGATTCTGTGTGTTCCCGTTGATGTTTTTGTGTTCGCTTTCGATTTGTCCATGGCTATACATATGTATACGTATACGTCATGACTCATCGTAACAATGACCTGTAACTCCACTGGAAGTTGACCACCTGTTCATTTCTTGCAGGAATGGAAGTAATAGCAATACCACTGTGTGATGGCTTACTGTAGCGGTTTATCCCACTCATGTTACTGGGGAGCGATAATACAGGATCGGGACCCCGCTTTTTTTTTTGAGACGATGACGGACGAACATACTGTGAAGAGGAATGACGCTGCGTTCTCTATTCAGAGGTTTGGTACCGTTATCGTTCTACTGATGAGGTGGAGTGACATATTATCCAGCATTCTGTCAGTCTGACCCATTATACCTGCCGCTACGGGAAACCACGTGTCAGTACGCCAGTAGCACATTGAGGCTAAATGTGCGTTTTTCTCTTTTGTCTGAGTGCGCTAATCACCCGCAATATGGTTTCACGTTTTCTATTGTCGCAAAAAATATTAACCTAGAATTTTGTATTTTATCAGGTTTCGTTGTACAGCCCAAATGGCACTTCTGCTCGGACGGCCCGCGAGGGCTTTGTATAATGCAACGGGTTCGCAAACACTGCAACCTTACCCTCGAGGAACGACGAGTAGTTTCTGTAGTAACAGCTGAGGCAATACACTTAGAGGACACAATGCAGACGGGACACATGAGAAGGTGTTGCCTCGAAAAACAAAACGAGGAAGGCAATGCAATGTAGACTTGTACGGTGGATGAAACGGGGAAACGAGTCTGGTGAGAAGGGGGAGAAATATAGGAAGCGGATGAAAACAAAAATAAAAAAGGTGGTGGTGTTAACGGTGACGTTCCGCCTAGTCACAAACCATTTCATAGCATAGCAATATTTTCTGCAAAGTGAAGAGTTGTGAAACTGTATGTTCCAAAACAGAGTGCCTTCCGGACGGCTGTCAATTTTCATTTACGGTGAGGCACGTCCAGAGATTACTTATGTCACTGAGGAGACATTTAACGTGCTCATTCGCACAGGGAAAACAAGTAACTTCCGACATTAATGGACTCCCTTTTTTGTTTTTGCACAGAAAGAATACGGAAACATTGGAGGACAGAGTGATCTGGAATGTTCTGCAAGAATTTGTGCCCCGTCTGCAATGTTTCGCAGGCTCCTTTTCTAGGGACGACACTCAGAATTCAGGAGTTGTACAACACGCAACGTATGCGCTGATACTTACAAAGGTGAACTCGAACGTCTGCTCGAAAACACCGGTGTGCTTCGATCAAGCTTCAAATAACACCCTGGGTTTGACAAAATAGTTGTATAAAGGAACAGGGAAGAATTTAAAGAACGCGGAATTGTTTAATGTAACTTTTATCAATGACGCTGACGTCAAGTTTTATTCATTTTAAATACCATGCACCCTTTCGTCTGACGCCGAAGATGGTTGAACGCGAAGCTTTCTTATGCGGGATTCCTTAATTCGTTGTCGTCTGAGTTCGGACTTCGACTCGCAGATGGTTTGGACTTGGACTTGTTCAGATGCGACTGTGACTCGCACGTGGTTCAAACTTTTGATTGCAGAGGCTTGAACTTTGACCCTTCGTCATTTCGTTTCACACAAAGAAAGTTTGCTGTTCAATTATCGTCATCGTTAGACGGAGGGGCGCAAATTTTTTTCGCATTTAGCGCGCTCACGCATACCTCTATAAATCCAAACTGGTTTGACCATGTCGAAATGGCGCAATCATGCCGACGTCGGCTTCATACCACGAGGGACCCAGGTTCAAGTACGACCACGTAAAGCGTTTTTTTTCTTCACTTCAACCACGATCACCATCATCGTCAGAGAAAGTTGGCTTTCCCGGAGAGCGCTTTTGACGGGACATACATTTCTGTGAGCTTTAAAAACGCCTCATCTATATAGGTATTGAAAGAAGGTGTATGGTTGGAGCCATTTTGGTAGCACTAATACCGAATATATTCTGGAGATTATTATTCGGTTAGTAAACAGGCCATTTCTATAGTAAGCAAATTATAATTAAAAGGCCATAGTTTGCGAACACGCCATAGCTATTTTACTGGATCTCTCTCCCAGCTTCTGGTGCATTGTCTTTTATTCTAAAGTGCGTTTTGCAAAGTATGAGCCAACAAGCTCAGTACGAGCCAACAAGTATGAGCCAACAAGCCAACAAGCAGTATGAGCCAACAAGCCAACAAGTATGAGCCAACAAAACCAGTGCGGTAACAAAATGTGGTTACCTAATTTTTTAACCTCGGGTGAGCAGGACATGCTGCTGTCTAACTAAATTCCGAAAAATTTTTGCACGCCTGTATACTGAAGTATAGGGACCCGAGCACAGCCATGTGGTGCTTGGGATGTTGATATTATGCGTTAAAATTAACGAATTGTGTCGGATCAGTGAAATTGTTTATAATCTATTTGTGGTTTAACAGTCCGTTAATTTTCATGCGAAGCATTTACCGACCACTTTAGAAAATGTTTAAAAGACTACTTCGAGCTGTTTCTAATTGGTGACGCTTTAAAAACAAATCATGGATCAATTCTATTAGTTGTTGACGGTGGAAAGACCCCTACAGTAACCCTGCTATGAATGCACAGATAGATAGTTTTGTTGACAAACTTTGTTTTAAGATTATATCCTGGCGCACTTCTCTGGCAGTTCAAGTTAGCGGGTGGGGTCTTGAGTTTAAAGTGTTATGTTTCGCGTGTGAGTTCAGTATCACGTAACAATCACTTTTATTTCATCGTCTGGTAGGCAGCAGGTTAAGACGGCATTATTAAAGATAAGGGGGATAGATTTCCGCAGCCCCGACTTAACATATCCATAAAAAGTGATTATATTATTTGAGCCTGGATCTTTTTATCTGTTAAGGTGTAAGAAGTTGACAAAAATGGCCTTGTTTACTCGTCACAGGTAGCATCAATGGTTGCTAGTTTTAAGTTATTGCCGTCATAAATTGTGAAAACCGAATGAAGTGTTGATTCAGTGAATGAGGCGAGTGGGATGTCATTTTTACAATAGCGTGTGTTTTGCCTGAAATAATGTTTAAAGAAGCTTCAGTACTTTCGCCGTGACACCTTTAATGAAAGACGTCTTTTTGGATAGTTTGTTTTTATTTTATTTCGGTGGTTGCAGCAGTAAGATTCAGCAGAGTACTGGTTTGGGCGAGTTGGTACATAGCGAAGTATCGAAGTGCAGCACAATACGAGCGAGCCGCAGTAAGAGCCGTCTTTACGGGGCTACCTTTTTGTATCGATTTTCCGACTCTGTTAGTCCTCCGTTCTGCTTTGGTGATATCGCAATTCCTTATAAGTGAGGCTTTGCTTTTTTTCTAGTAGGTATGTGTCCCGGCAGTAGGTTTCTGGACGTTTGAATTTTCGGCACAGTTCATCAATTTCAAGGAACTCACGGTGGGAAGGTTCTTGAAAACGTGCTAATTTCATTGTCAGATAATTTGTTATGCTGGTTTCTTCCGTAGTTTGAAAACCAAACAACTTCAATCTGCGACCAAAAGTTATAAAGGTATAAAGGTATGAAGGTTAAAGTTATAAAGGTATAAAAAGATATAAATGTACGCAGTGCAAGCGAGCCGTTCAGGATCATATATTAAGCGTATCATTTTGAAGTAGTACGTATATTTTGTAATTTACAGATGACAAGGTCTACCAATCATTTAATCAAATTAAAGGTTTCCAAATAAGGTTACAAATTATAAGGTTCATTTAAGTTTTCAGGTAGAGAAAACGGCGCTCATTCATCGCAGATGCGTTGTCTGCATAAATATTCGTTGAGATTGCCAGACAGCGTTATGGCATAGGATTTTTGATGCTGAGGAGTACTCTTGCATGATTCTCTGCCACTTTCGATTCATTAGGTTTAATATTTACCTTTTAAATGCGTAGCACTCTTTTCCCAATACCCCTCCACCAAGAAATGAATTCGCACAAAAATGCAGAATCGTCGCAGGTAACACAATTTTCGTTTTAATAGCGCGAACGAAGATGCTCGAACAGAATTTCAAAATCCCCCCCCCAAAATATATATATATATATAAAATTATTTGTACAATATTGATACGACGAAATCAAATTATGCATCTGATATAACCCCCCCCCCCCCCCACAAAAAAAATGGACTAAGCTTAAAAAGTCTGCAAAAGAACAGGGGAAATAGAAATAAATTTGCGAAAATGAGCAAACCATGAAACGCCCTGCATTTCCACAAAAATGCATCACAGGTGGAAGTAACACATTTCATTATTATAATAGCTTAAACGGCGATGACTGGTCGAACAGAATTTTGGGCAACCAAAAATAACAAAAATCGAAAAAAGAAATTTTACAAAAATGACCTCACGATATCAAATTAGGCGCCTTGTATTTAGTTAAGTTCCATAATTGGACAAGTAAAGGCTCTTGATCGCTATAATGGTATAAATTTACAAAATTGGCGAAAGGAAACAAAAGAAAGCTTACAAACTATAACACAACCTAACGCATTTGGCTTTTCATAGCCCAATATGGCTGTAAGAATTAAACTCACACTCTTGATTAGCGGCGTAAGAATGCTACGCATTATTAGACAATTCTCTGAATTTGGGCAGATTTTTTCACTTCGTGCTACATGCGTGTGTAGAGTGATTTAATGGTTATATGGAGTCACGCTGGGTTGCAATAAACACAACCAACTGTAATGGAAAACCATTTAAAGGAGAAATTATGAGAAACTATCAGAAAGAATTACTACGCCACCACCACTTGTTGCTCGCTCCTATCGCACAATGCTTTAATCTGGAGGTTCTTGGTGTCCCCAAAATCATTAGCCGTGTTTCCGTAATGGCCAAGAAGTCTGGTTCAACAATAAGAAATTGATTTTAGTGAGACAGGTTTGTCTAATACATTGCGAACATTCAGATTCTTGGCAACACTGTTAGTGACAAAGTTGCAGCGCTAATATTCTTGGCTTTTTTATTGCAAGAAAGACTTCATTTTGTTTTGAACACCGCCTTATTACTGAAGTCTCGTCCCAGTGGTACGGTGCTCTCTTCATTCTAATGTTACCCCTAACTAACTACACTTTGTCGCCTCATTGTTCGGTTTGCACTTTGCGGCAGCGTTTTGCAATTGATTCGAACGCAAACTGTATAGTACTCACTAAAAGGTATGGTAGTTTATTTTAATTTGCGACAATTTGTCAGAATTACAGATTTGTCTTGCGTTGCGAGAAGTTAAGGAATTACCGTTCTTGCTTTATTCCGGTCTGTGCATTCTTTCTTTTTTACAGATCTAGTTTTAAATATTTTTCGGTAATCGTGTCATGTACTGTTTGTTCGAGCGAGTCGTTATCTTTAGGAAGAATTTCAGGCATGCCGTCACCCTATTGAGTCCCGTCTTCTCGACGGATTTTTGAGGTTATGAAGGTTTAGTTTGAGGGCTGTAACTACAACTTTTGCGGGTGCATTACTTAATCCATGCGGCTTGTTGTTCTGCTATTAAGAGTCCAGTAGCACCTACTTTTTAACCATAATGGTTAGCCTTACTTCCTTCTTTTTTCAGAAGTAGTCTAGGATTGTCCGTATGTTTCTGATAGCTTCATCATGTCTCAAACGAAGCCTGTCCGTACGCCCTCAACAAGAAACAACGACTTCGGAACACAAAATGTGAAGTCATACTATTATGTACGCAGCAGTTTCAACCATGGAGCGTAGCAGAGCTCAGCCCGGAAAGATTCACAAAACGCATTTATTTGCATTAGCGTTACCTCCCCTCCTCCTTAAGGAAGATAAACGGGTTAGTTGCCCTGATTTCGGTGATGCCAACGTGCGCTTTAATCAACTGTGTTCCACGTGCGCCATATATACTAAGCCCAACATACGCTCTCCGGCCTTCGCCGCCAACTGCGTAGAGGTTGATGGTTGCCTTTGTATCGTGCCGTCACGCTAATAGCCGGTGCACTCATACGTGCGCTGTGGACAGGGCACGACGGGCCTGCACTCGAAGACGAGCGGCGTTGTTTACCCATGCTGCGCTACACTCCTCTAAATTGCATAGCAGTTATCCCCACTAGCGTTGCGAAGAGTGAAAATGCAGCGACGACGGAAAAAGCCTGCGTTACATCTGTGGTCTATTGTCCGCGTGCATTTTTAAATGACCATTTGTTTTTTTTTGTCCTCAAACTACTGCAGACTCCTTTTTCCCTTGCCATTTATCTCCAGTTATCACTTGAGTGAAAAGTGACCTCAAGGGGCAAGTAATTTTGTTTCTATATACTGGTTACAGATGCATTCAAAAAAGAACTCTAAACAAACAAGTCCCAGCTTGTCGCTGGAAATACCACGGAGCTGCATTTGTGTAGACATTTAACGGGGCTGTTATACCCCGCTCGCACAGGCTTACATCCAACAAAAAAAAACAGTTCATCGGCCGTTCCCCAAGTCATCAGCCCCAGGCAACATCGCCAAGTTTCAGTAAGTAATAACAGAACTACAAGAGAATGATGTCGATGAACAACAGCCGCAAATGTTTTCCGAGCCATTTTTCTATTTGCTCAACGTTACGCCTTTCCTTTTGCGCTGCACGATCTACGATCACCTCCCGTTCCTCGGTAAAACATTTCCCTAAGAGCTGTAGTTGTGCACTCTTTGCAACGAAGCAGTCAAAAGCGATCCGTGATTGAATAAGGCACCAAAAATTGCGGTGTAAGCGGTGAATTACCACAATTTGCCGGTGTGTCTCGCTAGGTATTTTTGTTGTGACCTTGCTCCCAGAAGAACATTGCTGTGGCTATAATAGTGTTGGCGCTCATTCCAGAAACTGCAGCGGCACTCCGTCTAGACGCAATGAAGATCCGACTCCGTGCCTCGTGGAGGCGACTGATACCACTCTCTGGCGGGAGAAGAAGCCATCAAGGATTTCCTGCTAAATGAAGCAGAAAAAGTGCTTTGTTTCCGGCGATAACGCGTACGAGCAGTGCGGCGGTAGAACGGCACAGGGCGGCGATCAATACAGCGCCCCTTGGTGGAAATTCAGTGCAATAGAAATGCAGCGTTAACAGGCTATTACCTCAAAATTCAGAAAACCTGCGTGTGACAGTTGTATTTTAGGATATTTTTATGGTTATTGCAGTTCGCCCATTGAAACCCAGCAAGACGTCTTTAAAAAAACGCGAGATTTCTCCCCATTATGTGTCCCTTTGAGTCTATCTCATTTCTGTGTATGCACCTTAAATTGAAGCAATTGCGAACAAAAGGGTTCATTTAGTCCTTAAAGTCTTTGTACTCGCCCTGAAAAAAATTAATATAGGATTGGCGTAGCAGTCAATTCGCCGTGACAGTATAAAGAAATTAACAATACGAGCAGTTAGAACATTAACTATCTTTCCTGAAGTTAAATGTGCACGCACACAAAATACCCACCAAGAATGATGTGTTGTGTTTGTAGGCACGTGTTTGTTCAATTCTGCCACTTTCTTCAGATGCAGACTTTATAGGGGCCCCTTGAACACTTGCGACTAACGCTTTCACTCTTTCCTTCTTGCCTGGAAGCACTGCCAAAGCTATAGTTTTCAGCAGCGATGAGCGGCAATGCGAGATTTGCTCGTCGCAACTGATACACCTTCCCGCTTAGTCTTTGCTTTTGGAGTGGTTTTCTTTAAATGGGTTATCAAAAGGGTTTATTGCTGTAACTAAAGGAAGCCGGTCAATAGCCGCTACATCTTTCTATTTACCTCATTTAGGCACACAAGAAACGGCAATGCCAGGGAAAGGAACTGTTTTTTAGTAAGTTTCTAGGTTATTTTATGAATGTAGAACAGTAACTTTTGGCTGTGATACCTAGTTACCCTTAATAACCGGGGAGCTCTGTAAGCCGTGCCTTTTCGTAAGTCTGCTGTAGGTCTTGTGTCACGCAGGGGTAGGAGC
This sequence comes from Haemaphysalis longicornis, assembly GCF_048455015.1. Lineage (NCBI taxonomy): Eukaryota > Metazoa > Arthropoda > Arachnida > Ixodida > Ixodidae > Haemaphysalis > Haemaphysalis longicornis. The sequence continues at coordinate 130,308,640 of NW_027526295.1, forward strand.
AGGTTCTCAGACCCACCGATATACGGTGCAGTGGCCTCAAGGCTGCCTCCCTCCCGCTAAGCAAGGAAAAGAGGAACGACCTTCCGCCGCTGACGCCTACCTCCCAATTCCTTTGCCCAAACCGTAGAATGTTTGTGGCGACGGCGCTTCCAGCCTCTTGGGCGAGCGCCTATTGACGCTCGAGACGACGCAGGAGGATCGCTCTTCCCGATTATTTCGCACTGAGTTCAATTTTTTAAAGTACTGCATGCGCTGACCAACTACGTACTTAAAGCACTTTACATTCAGAAAAAAAATGACACAAAATTGAAAGCGCTTCTACCTGGGCCTCGCGTGCATGTTAGGTTAACCGATACTCAGTTTAACAAAAGTTTACACAAGATTCCCAGAAAAAGTCAGCAATACACTTATGTTTAGGGAAGAGTCGTATCATCCAAATCGTAGCTCTGTGTAATTGACCTCGATTGCCAAGATCTAAATTATTCTAAGAAGATTAATTAAAGCGATTTCCGGTGGGTACGGATCGGTTGCTGCATGAAGCCTCAATCCAAAGATGGCTGATTACGAATCTTGCATTCATGATCTGTGTACGCTCTTTGTGAAAATTTCCGATGCCACAGAGGACGCTTCTAGGCTTCAACTGTAAAAGCTACAGTTTATATCTCCCGTGCAACCGATACATTTTCTATCTGAAAGAAATTGAGGACAGTTCTATTGCCCGCTAATGTAAACTATTTCCATTGTGCCTGAGAGTTAGAATACTGCTTTGAATTTGTGACCATAAAAAAATGTCGCGCGATCACTGAAGATACAGGAATAAATGTAAAAGCACAAATGCCCCCATGCACCCCGCACAGGTAGGTAACTATGGAAACTGTTACATGTTACCGGAATCCTTCGGCACGGTACATGTCTCGTAAGTAGACGTCAAAGATACCACATTAACGTTGACCCTTCGGAACCGCAGTGCCCCCACCCCCCTTCCCCCATGCCCCTTCGTTGTCGCTTGAGCTCGTTTTCACGCATTAGCTTGATGCGGGTACGCTCTCCAGCGAGAAATTCTCATGTTGGCTCCCTCGAATGCACCGTTTCCACATAGTTGAGGCGAGAGTGTAGCTACGCGATATATAAACCCTGAAAATCTCTCACCCCTTACATGCAACACGCCTCCAACCTCAGTTTTCCGCGCACGCGCGTGGGGTCCCGCCGGAGGAGTCCTGCGCACACGGGACGGCCGGATTCTTTCTCATAGCCATATAAAGCTGCGCTTGAAAATGTATCTGGAATAGTCCCTGGTTATATCCAGAAACGTATAGGATGATGAAGCTTTCCTTAACCCGAACCTGCTATTAGGAGGTTTACGGGGTGCACTAATAGCCGCTGAATCAATTAATAATCGTCAAGCCAGAAACGTTGAGAGAGAGCATTGAGAAAACAGTCCGCACAAGTTCATTTCTACTGCACCAGATGTTTTACTCAGCCTTCCTATATATGCGTTATAGGTGCGAACGCAGGCGGCTCATGCTGGGCACGTTGTGGCATTTTTTGTGCTGGAACATAAATTCGTACGGTCGTGCGTTTTACTGATATGATATAGTGGCAGTTTTCTTTCTTTTTACTCCCAGAGCGGTTGTGCTAAGCGCTGACCGGGGCTGTTGTTGTTGTTGTTGTTTTGTTTTTCTAAATATCGTTTGAGTTCTATTCAACTTTATGTTAAATGTTTGAATGTTCTATTGTAAGCACTGTGTATCGCGTGTCTTTTGTTGCGTGCTTGAAGATACGTTTTCTGCATTACCTTCTACGCTGAACTGTAGGGGGGCAGAGGCTTTGTGAGGCACTCCACCAATATCTCTGCCCCCCTCACGGATAGCACCCGTGGAAACAATTCTAAATAAAAAATACAAAGGATGCTTTCGGCACAGAGCCGACAAGAATACAAAAGAGCCCGGCGTTGGCATACGGGCTACGGCGAACACTGAAATGATCCGCGGATGTTATTGCGTAGGCGACATCAAGCGGGAGGGAGTTCGAATTCCAAAATAAAAACCGGGCAGAAATTAACCCACGCATAAGTATTGTTCGTGAGCTGAAAAGCTGAAAAAATTTGAGAAATTTTGAAGCTGAATTACCGGCTCCCTCTTTAGAAAGTCAAACTTTTTTGTGTGAAGCTACTGGAATTATACGAACCACATTGAAAGAACCAAACCGTATGACGTTGAATGTTCACTTCAAAATGCGTGTTTACGTGTTTTACTGGTTTCGCGCCGGCCGGTTACTGGAATTTGAATCCAATGGATATTGATTATTTGTGCCTGTGGGTATCCGTCATGTTGTGCTGGAAGCGACCACAAAAAAGTTTTTCGGCTTTTCAGCAGTTCTGCAGGAAGGAGGTGCCTGGCATTGTCAGTCTGTCCGCGTGGAAATAGTGACCTTTTAACGGAATTCAGACAAAAAATGCAAAATTGTCTCAAGTAACACAAATAATTGTTATGATAGCGCGAACGCAGATAATTGGTCAAACAGAATTTTAAAATACTAAAAATGAAAAATAGAAAAATCAAATGTGTACAGAAATGTTGCGACGAATTCAAAATATGAAACTGATGCATCCCCCCCAAAAAAACGATTACTAAATTTAAAAGTCTGCAAAAGAACATAGGAAATACAAATAAAAATAACGAAAATGAGCAAACCGTGTAACGCCTGCATTCTCACAAAAATTCAGAAGTGGCGGAAGTTGCCCATTTAATACAAATAAAAATAACGAAAATGAGCAAACCGTGTAACGCCCTGCATTCTCACAAAAATTGAGACCTGCGGAAGTTACCCATTTAATCGTTATAATAGCATAAATGGCGATGATTGGTCGAACAGAATTTTGGAAAATAACAAATAAGAAAAATCGAAAATTATCTGCCGATTTCAAAAATAAGCATTTTATACTTCGTAAAAATCAATAATTGGACAAGAAAAGGCACCTAATTACTATAATGTAATATTTACGCAATCGTCGAAATGAAAGAGAAGAAAACACACAAACAATACCACAAGGCAACGTCTTTTGCTTCTCACAGCCAAATATGGCTGTAAGAAACTCGCATTCTAGGTAAGCGGCATCAGAATGCCACGCATTTGTAGACAATTCTGTGAATTTCTGCAGATTTTTTCACATTGCGCTTTATGTGTGCGCTATATGTGTCATATGGAGCCACCTTGGGTGGCAATAAACACAACCATATACAACTGCAAAACATTCAAATGAGAAATTATAAGAAAACGTCTTCAGCTCTTTCGGTCAATGTTATCAATGTGATATGTGTTTTTTCACAAGAATTACTACTCCGTCACCACTTCTTGCTCGTTCCTATCGCACAATGCTTTAATCTGGAGGTTCTTCTTGGTGTCCGAAAATAATTATTCAGCTGTGTTTTCGTAAGGGCTAGGTTTGGGTCAACAATAAGAAGTACTGAGTCTAGTAAGGCAAGTTTGTTCAGTACATTGTGAGCATTGAGATTCGTAAAATATATTCCTGACAAAAGTGCTACTGACGAGATTTCAGCAATGATTTTCTTGTTTTTTACTGCAAAAACACTTCATTTTTCAACACCTCCTTATCACCGTAGTCTCGTCCCAGCGGTACGGTGCTCTCGTCATTCTAATCTTATCGTTCGCTAACTATACTTGGTCGCGCCAGTGTTAGGTTTGCAACTTTGAAGCAGCGTTTTCCAATTGTCTCGAACGCAAACTGAGTACTCACTAACTGGTATGGTAGTTTAATTTACGGCAGTTTGTTAGAACTACAGATTTGTTTTGTGTTTCGAGAATTTAAGGAATTACCGGTCTTGTGTCATTCTGGTCTGGATTTCGGGCCTGTGCATTCTTTCTATTTTTACAGCTCTAATTTCAAATATTTTCTGATAATCATGCCATTTACTGTTTGTTCGAGCGAGTCATTAACTTTAGGAAGAAGTTCAGGCATACCGTACCCTATTATTCCGTCTTCTGCACGGCCTTTTTAGGTTATTATGGTTTAGTTTGAGGGCTGTAGTTCAACTTTTGCGGGTGGATTACTTCATTCACGCAGCTTGCTGTTCTTCTATTAAGAGTCCAGTAACTCCAACTTTTTACCTATAATCGTTAGCTTTACTTCCTTCTTTTTTCAGGAGTAGTCCAAAATTGTCTGTATGTTCCTTAAAGCTTCGCCATGTCTCATACGAAGGCTGTCCTTCCGCCCTCAACAAAAAACGACTCCTGAACATAAAATGTGAAGTCATACTAATATGCACACAGCAGTTTCAACCATGCAGGGCAGCAGAGTTAAGCCCGGAATGTTGCAGAAAACTCATTTTGCATTAGCGTGCCTCACCTCCGCAAGGAAGATACACGGGATAGTAGCCCTGATTTCGGTGGGGCCACGTACCCTATAATCGGCTGTGTTTCACGTGCGGCATATACACTTAGCCCAACATACGACGCCTGGCCGTCGCCGCCAACTGCAACGACGTTGATGGTTGCCGTTGTATAGTGCCGCCACGCTAATAGCCGGTGTACTCGTACGCGCGCTGTGGGCAGCGCACGACGTGCCTGCACTCGAAGACGAGGTTCGGTGTGTAGCCACGCTGTGTTCCGCTTCTCCTAGTATGCATAGCCATTATCCACAGTAGTATTGCGAAGAGCTACACTGCAGCGAAGACGAAAAAGCGTGTTGAAATTATGCGTTACACGTGTGGTGTATTGTCTGCTAGTATTTTTAATGACCGTTTAGTTTTTTTTTTTTTCGTATTAAAATTACACAAGACTTCGTTTCCCCTTACCCTACTCTAGTTACCACTTAAGTGAAAATTGACCTTAAGGTACACATAATTTTGGTTCTATGTACTGGCTGCGGATGCATTCAAACAAGAACTCTAAACAAGTTACAGCTTGACTCAAAATACCACGGAGCTCCTTTTTTGTAGCCATTTAACGGGCGGTTATACCGCAGTCGCTCGGGCTTACATCTAATAAAGAAGAAAAAGCAGTTTATCGGCCGTTCCCCACCTTATCAGCCACAGCCAACACCGCGAAGCTTCCGTAAGTATTCACAAAACCAGGAGCGAATAAAAAGGAGAGAAAACTGATTGCTTTTTTAAGGGGATGAACAACAGTTGCAAATATTTTCCAAGCCTTTTTCTATTTTCTGGACGCTACGCTTTTTATTTTGCACTTTTTCATTCATTTCATTTTGCTTTTGTTTTCTTTTTTCAATTTTTTTTAATCTGTGTAGTTGTGCACGCTTTGCAACAAAGCAGTCAAAAGCGAACTTGTGATTATATGAGGCCGCGAAAATTGCAGGCGTAAGCGGTGAATTACCACGCTTTTCCGGTGTGTGTCGGTAGGTATTTTTGTGGTGACCGTGTTCCCAGAAGAACATCGCTGTGGCTTTGATAGCGTTGGCGCCCATTCCAGAGACTGCACCGGTACTCCGTCTAGACGCAATGAAGATTCGACTCCATGCCTCGTGGAGGCGACTGATTCCACGGTCTGGCGCTCGAAGTAGCCATCAAGGACTTCCTGCTAAATGAAGCAGAAAATGTGCTTTGTTTACGGCGATAACGCGTACGAGCAGTGCGGCAGAAGAGCGGCACAGGGCGCAGATCAATACAGCGCCCTTTCGTGAAAATTCAGTGCAACAAAAATTCAACGTGAACAGACTATTACTTCAAAATTTAGAAAATTTGCATGTGATAGTTTTATTTTAGGATATTTTTATTGTTATTGCTGTTCACCCATTAAAACCCAGCAAGAAGTCTTCAGAAAACGCTACATTTATCCATACTACACATGTGTCCCTTTGATTATACCTCATTTCTGAATATGCAGCTTAAATCGAAGCAATAGCGAACAAAAGGGTTCATTTTGTCCTTAAAGTCTTTGTACTCGCCCTCAATAACTCCAATATAGGTTTCGCGTTGTAGTTAATTCGCCGTGACAGTTATATAGAAATTAACAATACGAGCACTTAAACATTAACTATCTTTCCTGAAGTTATATGTGCACGCACAGAAAATACCCGCCAAAAATGATGTGTTGTCGTTGTAGTCGCGTGTTTATGGGATTCTGCCACTTTCTTCAGATGCAGACTTTAAAGGGGTCCCTTCAACACTTGCGACAAACGCTTTCACTCTTTCCCTCTTGCCTGGAAGCCCTGCCAAAGCTATAGTTTCAGCAGCGAGGAGCGGCACTGCGAGATTTGCACGTCGCAACTGATACACCGTACCGCTTAGGCTTTGTTTTGGGGTGGTTTTTTTTAAATGCGTTATCGAAATGGTTTGTTGCTGTAACTAAAAGAAGGCGGTCAATAGCCGCTACACCTTTCTAATTACCTCATGTAGGCACACAAGAAACGGCAATGCCAGGGAAAGGAACTGTTTTTTTAGCAAGTTTCTAGGTTATTTTATCAACCTACAAAAGTAAGTTTTGGCTGTGATACCACGTGATCCTTTATGAACAGTGGAGCTCTGTAAGCCGAGTCTTTTCGTAAGTCTGCTGTAGGTCTTGCGTCAGGCTGGGGTGAGAGCATGTTCCCAGACCCACCGATATACGGTGCAGTGGCCTCATACGAAGGGTTCCTCCCTCCCGCTTAGCAAGGGAAAGAGGAGGGGCCTTCCGCCGCTGACGTCTACCTGCCAATTTCTTTGCGCAAACCGTAGCATGGGCGTGGCGACGGCGCTGCCGGCCTCTTCGGCGAGCGCCCGTTGACGTTCGAGCCGACACAGGAGGATCGCTGTTCCCGATTATTTCGCACTGAGTTTATTTTTTTAAAGTACTGCATGCGCTGGCCAACTACGTTCTTAAAGCAATTCGCATTCAGAAAAAAATGACTCAAAACGGGAAGCGCCACTACCTGGGCCTCGCGCGCATGTTAGGTTAACCGATACTCCGTTTAACAACAGTTTTAATAACATTCTAAGAAAAAGTCAGCAGTACACTTAATTTTAGAGAAGTGTCCGATCATCTAAATTGTAGCTCTGCATAACTGACCTCGGTTGCTAAGATCTAAATTATTCTAAGAAGATTAATTAAAGCGATTTCCGGTGAGTACGGATCGGTTGCTGCATGCAGCCCCAATCCAAATACGGCTGATTACGAATCTTGCATTCATGATCTGTGTACGCTCTCTGTGCAAATTTCCGAGGCCACTGAGTACGCTTCTAGGCTTCAACTGTAAAAGCTATAGCTTATATCTCCCGTGCAACCGATACATTTTCTATCTGAAAGAAACTGAGGACAGTTTCTTTCCTACTAATGTAAACTATTTCCATTGTACCTGAGAGTTAGAATACTGCTTTGAATTTGTGACCATAAGCAAATGTCGCGCAATCACTGAAGATACAGGAATAAATATAAAAGCACAAACGCGCCAATGCACCCCGCACAGGTAGGTAACTAGGGAAATTGCTACATGTTACAGGGATCCTTCCGCACGGTACATGTCGCGTAAGTAGAAGTCTAATACCCGTGCTACACGAGCGTTTTAAAGGTCATTTGAGTCAAATGGCCTTTGAACTTTCAAATGTCCTTCGAACTGAAAGGCTATCCGCCGATCTACACGACGATTTTCAAAGGCAGTTGAAAGTTTCCGCATTCACCCGCAATGTTCTGGTGTCGCCACTGCTGCCTAGTTTCGTTCTCGTAACTTGACAAAAAAATAGATTGTAAAGCTTTGTTTTGGCAAAAAATAAACCTGTATGAGTGATAAAATTGATTAATATGATAAATGCAGGTGACTTTGTTAAGTAGGAACTCTTTTTTAAGAACCTGGCTGCAGTTAGGAGCGTACGTCTTGATGTCTGGCCACGCTGGCCCTGCATCCGTTTCTGCGCAATTTTTCAGAGCGGTGGTGGACGGTGGTGCAGTTTCTACTTGCGTTTATCGTCAGTTTCGTTCTTTTTCCTCCCTTTACCGGTTTTTCGGGGCCTCGATGGAGGAAAATGAACATAGTGGCATCGAGCCGGGTGTGGAGCTCGCCATAGAGATAGTCACCCTCGAAGAAATGGACGCCGAAGTAGAGGCGGCGAAAGCCGCAGCGGATGCATTGGAAGAACAGCTTCTATGTATCAACCATGTCGTAACCTGTGCTGCGGCGTGTTCGGCAAATCCCAGTGAAAAGCGCATTTGGATGCACCCACTCCATGAAGAATGGTTTGAAAGAACGCTACCACAGCTGGACGAGCAAAATTTCAAGCGAATGTTCAGAGTGTCGCGGGCGACATTCCGGTTCATAGTCGAAAAGTGCCGGGAAAAGCTCGAGAGGATGAACACCAACATGCGCGACGCAACGCCGGTGGAAAAGCGCGTTGCAGTGGGCCTCTACAAACTGTGTTCCTCTGCGGAGGACAGGACTATCGCCCTGGTATTCGCCGTGGGGCGATCGTCAGTTAACAAGCTGTACCGTGAGTTTTGTGAGGCGGTTGTGGAGGTCCTGGAGGCCGACTGGATAAAGATGCCATCATCGGAGGACATGGCAGAACACATCCGGGAATTCACTGCTATGACGGCATTCCCCCAGGCCGTAGGTGCCATGGACGGCTGTCACTTCCCGGTGTCACCACCGAAGGAACACGCGGCCGACTATATCAACTACAAAAGCTGGTAAGCCATGATTTTACCTCGAAAGGTACTTTTCACATGGTTATTTTGCTTCTGCCCTAAAAATCGCGCCTTAAAGTTTGCCTTTAGACGTTATTTGTCAGCAACTAGAAATACTAAAAAAAACTAATGACAGCCGGCCTCGTCTTGCTGATCATTGTCTCGCCCATTGATACTTCCACATTTTTGTTGCTACGAAATGTGCCCACTTGAGCTGTGTATTTTCCAGGTACAGCATGATCCTGTTGGCCCTGGTGGACCACCGCTACCGCTTCAGGTTCGTGAACGTGGGCTCACCGGGCCGGTGCCACGATTCGTTCGTGTACCAGAGATCGCACCTGGCTCGCCACGTTAATGGGCCACTGTTCCAGACACCTGTGGCCAACATCAGCGGCACGGCTGTGCCTCCACTGATCCTTTGCGATCAAGCGTTTCCCCTTACGCCCAACCTCATCAAGCCCTTCAGCCACAGAAGCCAGCTAGACGATGGGCAGAGGAGATTCAACTATGAGCTGTCGAGGTCGAGACGCATAGTTGAAAATGCGTTTGGACGGATGAAGGCAAGGTTTCGGTTCTTGCTGAAACGCATGGAGTGCGATATAGACAATGCCAGGCTCGCCATTCACGCATGCTGCATCCTGAACAACGTGTGCGAGCACCTTGGTGACACTGTTTTGCAGCAGTGGTGTGCCGAAGTTGAGGCAAACAATGCACTATATGATCAGCCTGCACACAACACACATGCTGTGCAGGCCACTGGAAATTCAGTCAGGGCAGCCATTGTGGAATACTACAGGGGGCAGTGAAGCAACATTTATTTTGTCAGTGTCGATCAAAATACCTCGACATGGAGCTGTACAACTTCTCCTGCATCTTAGTTTGGCGCTCACGCAGCTCAAACTCTTTGGCCCTCGCAGCTCTGAGGTCTTCACGGAGTAGCCTCTGCTCGTCGAGAAGTGCCCCAAAGTCTACAGCAGATGAGGATTTCCGCTTCTGCCTGGGTGGCTGCCGCTGGCGGTGTTGCATGGCTGGTGACTGCGTTGGTTGGTGGGCCTGCAGTTGCACTAGTGGAACAGCTGGTTCCTCAGTGACAGCTGATTCGTCAGTGCTGCCAGGGGTGCACTACGGTGGGTCTAGGTCACCGTACTCAAACGCATCAACATCTGTTTCTTGGTTGTCAGCTGGCGGCGTGGTCAGCTGAGCACAGTTGCCATCATCAGTATCCGTGTCTGTCCCTCCCGACTCCATGCCATAGATGATCTGAGTATAAAAATAAGAACAAAGTGCACAAAGGAATTAGCGTATGGCAATACAAAAGAAACGTGTTGAATGATACACAACAGCATTCGGAGTTGTAACGAGAAGACACTAGGGAGAAAGCAAGACTGCCTATCTGAACTGCCTCAAGGCTCAACTATAGAAACACTGCTGCTTAATACTGTTTGCATTGTTCAGTTGCGCAGCTTTGTGATTTTTTTATAATGTAGTGGTTATTGCAGTGTGGTTTCATGCCATGTTTTGTGGCCTATGTGCATATTGTATAATGGTTTTCACCGCTTGGTTGTTTAGTGTTTTGTGTATATTGCCTCATTGCTTACTGTTTATAACTTTTTTATTCACTTTCTTGTTTAGTATTTTGTATTTCCTTGTTGCTTACTGTTTGCATTGTTTCATGTGGTGTTTATTGCCGTGTGGTTTCATGCACTGTCTTGTAGCATTTCCTAATGTTGTAGTATCACTTCTGATCAATTTGTCGTATACAACTTTGTGTGCATTGCTTGTCACTGATCTGTTAACCGCACCTGAGGTGGCCCAAGTATGAAGTCCTGCTTTCTACAGTTGTCATTCACAGTTAGGCATTGCTCCGTGTTTTTCTTTGTGAACAAGAATGTAAATGCTACCCAGCAAAAGAATAGGCAGTTCTGTGTATGTGAAATAAACCTTTCTCATTTCTTTCGGTTCCCTGAAAAACTAGTGCTTGATCTCTTACTGACCACAACCTGAGACTGGCCATTGTGGCTGGGCACTTTGTAATGAAGAGGCCTGCACTAGCCTTTTCATATTTACGAATGCGCTATAGCTCCTCGTGAATGTTATCTTCTCTGTGCAAGAAAATTAGAAACCTCATTAATGTCTTGTGACTACAGCATGCTTGAACAACTCTAGTGCAGTCTACCAAATTCACAGGTTGCTACGTATTTAGCATAAAAATTCAGTCCCAGGAAAGGTACTACCAATTTATGATTTCATGCTCGTAAAACTGTTTCCACCAACCTGCGGGACAGTGGTAATGGGGCTTTGGCGAACTAAGCTGGGATTGTTGATTGGAAGGGTTGCGAGGAACTTATGAAGTCTTTTGAAGAAAATCCATGGCACAGGGTCGGATCCAGTTGTCAGGCCTTTTTGCCAGACCCTGAAATGAAATTAAAAAGGCACATACAGGAAATTGTAAAGGCGGCTGCAGCACGCAATGGCTGTGGTAACGAATGAGAATACCATGCATGCAACAACAGTAGTCCGTAGTGCTGCTTAATAATTTCCCATTTCTGCAAGGAGTAATCCCACAATTTTCTTGCCACCATAAATAGCGCATCGGTTACCCTTGTATTGCGCATGCCTTGAAATGAAAAACTGGTACAATAACACGAACCCCTTAATAAGCAGTACAACCGCTAGAACTGCGAAATACGCGGGTGCTTACCTGAATTCACTGGACAAATTCTCGATTTTTGAGTTGACTTGCGCGCGCGTCCGACTGAAACCAGCCTCCCGGAGGCCGTCAACGATTTCGTCGTACACGCCACTGTTTCTTTTCGTGCGACGAAGGTCTCCGAGGCGGCTCTCCCACAAGTCTATCAGAACGAACGTTTCTGCTTCGCTCCAAAATTGGCGCGGTGTCGACGCACGCTTTCGTTTTTTTTTTTTTTTTGCTGGTTGCTGCGACGCACGTGATAACTTCGCCATTACTATAAATGCACACAAAACCTTATGAAAACTGGAACTAAACGTAAAAAATATTGTACAATGACGTGACTGTTTATAAAAACAACACCAGAGATAACTAGTCCTGACAGCCACAAACCTACAAACACAGGCAGAAGATAATGGCAATATGGCTTCCGATGCTTTTCATCGTAGATTTTTTTTCTTTTCGCACCGCCGGTATGGAGAGTACAAAGTTAACTTTTACTTGTAGACAGAGTAACAAAAAAACAAAACTGGCAAAAAAATATTGCAAGCTAACATATTTAAATTGAAGTTTAATGGTAAATAAATGTTTTCTTTATTGCGACATGCAGACACTGCGTGCAAGAGTACGGACGTTCGCGTTTCGAAGGCCTTTGAGAATTTCAAAGGTCGGATGTCGTCCTTCTTCGACTCAAATGGCATTTCAGTCGAAGGCCTTTGAAAAACGTCGTGTAGCAGCTCAAAGGTGTCCTTTGAGTCAAATGACATTCGACTCAAAGGCCTTCGAAACGCTCGTGTAGCACGGGTATAAGATACCACATTAACGTTGACCCTTTGAAACCGCAGCCCCCTCCCCTTTCCCCATGCCCCTTCGTTGTCGCTTGAGCTGTTTTTCACGCGTTAGCTTGATGCTGGTACGCTCTCCTGCGAGAAATTCTCATGTTCGCTCCCTCGGCTGCACCGTTTCCACTCAGTTGAGGCGAGAATGTAGCTACGCCATGTATAAACCGTGAAAATCTCTCACCCCTTACTTGCAACAAGCCTCCAACCTGCGTTTTCCGCGCACGCGCATGGGGTCACGCCGGAGGAGTCCTGCGCGCACGGGACGTCCGGATTCTTCCTTATAGCCATATAAAGCTGCGCTTGAAAATGTATCAAGAATAGTCCCTGGTTATATCCAGAAACGTATAGGATAATAGAGCTTTCCTTAACCCGAACCTACTATTTAGAGGTTTACTGGGTGCACTAATAGCCGATGAATCAATTAATAATCGTCAAGCAAGAAATGTTGAGAGAGAGCATTGAGAAAACAGTCCGAACAAGTTCATTTCTACTGCATCAGATGTTTTACTCAGCCTTCGTATATATGCGTTATAGGTGCGAACGCAGGCCGCTCATGCTTGGCACATTGTGGCATTTTAGGTGCTGGAACATAAATTCGTATGGTCGTGCTTTTTACTGATATGACATAGTGGCAGTTTTCTTTCTTTTTACTTCCAGAGCGGTTGTGCTAAGCGCTGACCGGGGCTGCTGCTGTTGTTGTTGTTCTTGTTTTGTTTTTCTAAGTATCGTTTGAGTTGTATTGAACCTTATGTTAACTGTTTGAATGTTCTATTCTAAGCACTGTGTATCGCGTGTCTTTTGTTGCGTGCTTGAGGATACGTTTTCTGCATTACCTTCTACGCTGAACTGTAGGTGGGCAGAGGCTTTGTCAGGCGCTCCGCCCATATCTCTGCCCCCCTCACGGATAGCACCCATGGAAACAATTCTAAATAAAAAAAGAGAAAGAATGCTTTCGGCACAGAGCCGACAAGAATAAAAAAGAGCCCGGCGTTGGCATACGGGCTACGGCGAACATTAAAATGATCAGCGGATGTTAATGCGTAGGCGACATGAAAAAGGAGGGAGTTAGAATTCCAAAATAAAAACGGGACAGAAATTAACCCCCGCATAAGTATTGTTCGTGAGCTGAAAAGCTGAAAAAAATTGAGAAATGTTGAAGCAGAATTACCGGGTCCCTCTTTAGAAAGTAAAACTTTTTTGTGTGAAGCTACTGGATTTATATGAACCACATTGAAAGGACCAAACCGTATGACGTTGAATGTTCACTTCAAAATACGTGTTTACGTGTTTTACTGGTTTCGCCCGGCCGGTTACTGGAATTTGAATCCAATGGATATTGGTTATTTGTGCCTGTGGGTATCCGCCATGTTGTGCTCGAAGCGACCACAAAAAAGTTTTTCGGCTTTTCAGCAGTTCTGCAGAAAGCAGGTGCCTGGCATTGTCAGTCTGTCCGCGTGGAAATAGTGACCTTTTAACTAATGTAGGGTTAACAGTGTGTAAAAATCACATAAACTGAATAAACGAAATTTATAAACATCCCTCATACGTTATTCAAGAAATGGGAGCCATATATATTGGCTGCATGGCGTATCGTATAGCCACACTAAAAATTCGTTAATCTCTCTCGTTTCAAACTAAGTTCGTATTTGCGGTATGACCTGCAGTAGCCGATTTCTCGGAACTTCTTGAGTCCTAGTACTTTGTATCAGTATCTCAAGCGAACGTGAGCGTTCGCACACGCTCGCGCACCCGTGCATATACACACGCCTACACACACATATACACATGCACACGCACAAACGCAAACACACACATTGATTTTGATATACAGTCGTTCTCGGATATATCAAAATCTAAAGGGATGGCGAAATAGTTCGATATATCCATAATTCAAAATAAACAATATACCCATCTGAAGCTTATTTCTGAAACGCCATACATCAGTGAGAGCCTTTTGAGATGGCGACAAACGGCAGCCTCCCGATTTGCTCCTGAAAGCACGGAAAATACAAAGCACGACGCGATGGCCCCCCCACTTTAATTATGACAAGAAAAGTGCCTTATCTTCGCTTGCTCCATCTCCTGCGTCATGAAGCTCACCAAATTGCCTTCATGGTTACTAACGCCTTTCAAATAGGAAAGCCATCGCCGTCCACTGCGTCGCCGCGGCCGCGAATTATGCTGAAGGCTGACACAAGCTCGGCTGTAGTACGCGGTCGGAAACGTCATCAGGGTCGCTAATAAGGTCCGCTTCCTCGGTAACGGTGATCCCCGCCCTGATCGCCGCATCATTGTGACCTGCCACAGCCTGCACGTTGTCGTCAACACTACTCCGGCCTCCGGAATGTCTCATAGGAATGCTGCCAGCTCTCTGAGCATTCACTCTGAAGGCACTCAACGACGTCGTCTTCTGTGTCCGAAAAACCTCTCCCCTGGAGCCGCAACGACGCCGCTATGTTGAACCAGCTGAAGGAACACGCACAAGAGGCGCTCCAAAACAGCCGGGCTGCGTTGCCTTCGCCTTACGTCAGCTTGTTGCGGTGTGCCGTGATCAAACGGGCTGCGAGGAATTTCTATTTTCAAAGCCCTCTGCAACCGACGACAACTTTTCACTGGCCTCCACCCGTCTGGCGATGTCCGCCTTCGTCGCTGAATCCAAATTCTTCCGAGTTTTTTTTTCGACCAGAGCTCCGTAGACACGCCGCTGCGACAAAACAAACACACACCTCGCCGCACCGGTCTCCATGCCACAAGAGCCGCCGTTAAGTCAGAACGTCTCCTGCGGTTTCCCCATCCAATTTGGCATCCAATCACACCCTGCGTCCTGATTGTCACGAGGCTATCCCCATGCTAGCGCGTCGAGCAGGGCGAGAAGGTGCTCAAGGCATACAGTTTGAAGGCCACCCAAGCAAAGTGACGCGCGAGAACTCATCATCATCGCCCACAACTTAGTCAGGATAAGCGCACTTGAAGGAGCACTTGCGTCGCGGCGTTCGATATATGGAAAGTGAAGTCGAACGAGTGTTCGGTACACGCGTGCAAAAGTGCTATACTTTTGCGTAGGATTTCCAGGGGATCAATATATCCGGGGTCGACTGTATTATAAATTGGAGGACGTGCTAAAAATTAAAAAAATATATTAAAAAACGAATGTGTTATAGAAAACAAATGTATACAAACATAAAAACCTGGTAGCGCTGATAGTGGAGCCGTAATAATTGTTTCCGAGGTCTGCAACTTCTCTAGAAAACTGTCATCTTGTAGAGGTACTCTTCGTTATAAAAAAACAGAATTTATTGAAATTCAACATGGGCTCAATATGATTGCTCATCCCGGTATCAGGGATAACTTTGAGCTGTCATGCAATTCGGTCCGTGATTCCCCGATGAGTGAAAAGAGGAGCATTCCCAACACCGGTGCAATAGAATAACGCCGACCATTAAAATAAAAAAAGAACGGGGGAAAAAAAGCTATTTTACGCTGAGCCAATTACCAACTCTACAGGAGGTGGGCCTAAGTCTTTTCGCACTATTCAGAAATGCTGTTTCGCCTTTGAGTGGGGTGGAGCGGCTGCCGGAATCATGGACGGTCCAAAGAAAACGTTTCCGGTTTTTTCGCCGCATTTCCAGCTGATGCGATCAGCGCTTCCTTCACATTAGTTTATGACGTTATAAGCAAGGATCTGAAAATATAAAAAAATCAGACGGAAAACAATGAATACAATAAAAGGGCACCGAGCTTCCTGACTGGAATTACGTAACGCGACCGATCTGGAAAAAAATAGGAAATATTTGACAAACAAATTTACTCTAAAAGTAACATTGGCGTTCTCTATTTTTCTGTTGAAGTAGAATATCCAAATAAAAAGGCAATACAGTCGAGCCCGCTTATAACGAAGGCATTGGGAAACTGAAATCAGTTCGTTATATCCGCATTTCGCTATATCTGGACACAAAATCTATGTATACTAATGGTAACGGGAAACGAAGGTTTGTTCGTTATAGCCGCTATTTCGTTAAAACCGGGTTCGCTATAAGTGGGCTATACTGTATTATGCGCCCATCAAAGTAGGAGCGAAAAAATAAACCAAAAAGGGGCGTTCGTGAACCTCTCAAGGGTGGCGACCATTTGACCTCACATGTAAGATTACGTAGCAAGGCATTGGGAATAGACAGAACGAAAGGCTCCACATACAGTCGAAACTCGATTTAGCGAAGCTCGTTATTAGGAATTTCCGGATCTAACGACGGAATTCGGATTCCTCCGCAGGTTCCTATACGGCTCAATGCTTTATGAACTCGAACTAACGAAATAAATTCAGCGCCATTTCCCATTTAACGAAACATTTTGAGAAACCGACCTTTAAAAAAAGAAGCATTTCGAATGTGTTTCGCCAGAGCATCACGAAAATTGTTTTCCATGTCAGAAAAAAATCTAGGCATCTAGTTTTGATTTTACAGAGCTCTATACGATATAAACTCAGCAGCACCGTGGCCGCACGCAGGCCACGGCGTCCCGGTCAGCACGCTTTCCACAAACTTGAACAGAAAAGGTGCGATCATCGTTGCCGCTTCGTCTTGAATTGCGTCGAATAGAAGAACCCCAAGACAACCGTGCAGGAGAAGTTGGAACAATCTCTCTTTACGTGGTTCAAGGATATAAGAGCCAGGTGCGTTCCGCTCAGCGGGGAAGTGCTTAAACAAACAGCACTCGGTTTAGCATGTCTGCTGGAGTGCGACGAGTTGAGGGCAA
This sequence comes from Haemaphysalis longicornis, assembly GCF_048455015.1. Lineage (NCBI taxonomy): Eukaryota > Metazoa > Arthropoda > Arachnida > Ixodida > Ixodidae > Haemaphysalis > Haemaphysalis longicornis. The sequence goes on from NW_027526295.1 coordinate 130,325,554, forward strand.
GCCCTGGTTGTCTTAATATTTTGCCCGGCGACTTTTAGCGCATTGCGAAATTATCAGGAGGCCAGCGCCGCGGCCGCCGCAATTACGATGTCATAGTAGCTGCTGGTATGCCAATCACTTTAGACATCGAATTTACGGATTCAACTTTTTGGAATATGACAGTCCTGATTTTACGCAGTTCTCGATTTAACGAAATAATTTGCATTTCCCTGTGGGTTCGTTAGATCGCGTGTTTAATAAGTAGAATATCGAGGCAAAGCCTAACAACGAACTAACATGGCGGGAAAGCGGGTGGGCGTTGCACAGTGACATGGCACTATATACGATTGTCCGCTCACTCAGGGATACTTTAAAAACAGAAGCAACTTTCCGGCGAAAGCAAACGCATTTTAGTCGGTTAATTACAGGAGCAGCAATGTCCTGACTCTCTTTCCTTCTCCTGATCTTCCTTCCTCTCATCCTCTATCAACGCTCGTTCTTCCCCTTCCCGCACACGGAATAGCTGACCAGAGCTGATGCAATCAGCTCGACCTTTGGGTGTTTTTTCTTTCACTGAAATTTCGCTCTCTCTCTCTCTCTCTATGTTTAGGCTGTACTCCGATAAGAACTCGTAGGGCACTAAAGCATTCCTTACAAGTTATCAATGTGATAGCTTGAGTATTAACTTGAACGCCTGAGAGGAGTCGCGTTTTCGAAGAGCTTTGTAATCTTGCTGCAGAGAACACTTTGCGATCCACCTTAACGCTTTCGAATGAATGGGATCTGACTCCTATGTGATGCGCTACTGATCCTGCCATGTAATAGGAGGTTTGGCGACAACGAGGAATCTATTTGCTTGTCTCTTCGTTCGATCGGCTTTCGGCTGCGTTCGTACGAAGGATATTCCTCTCGCTACTGTCGAATTTGAGCTCGCGCTGTAACGTCTGGAGATACGGGACCACTCTTAGTATGGAACGTTTCTGAATGAGCTGTTTCTGTTAAGTACTGAAGACTACAGTATTTCTTGCTCTACTTAGACCAAAAGATTTTGGTCGGTCTGTCTGCCCGTCTGTCTCTCTGTCCCTCTATTCAGCATCCCTGTGAAAAGTTAAATGAATTTGTGAACTGGGCGTTCGCACAGGCAAAGCATTTCGAAACAACTAAACCTGGTGGTGATGTTGATGCTTGTCAGCATTGTTGAGCAAAAAGAAAACATTAGGGATACTTGACGTCAAGCCTCAATAAAAATGTAGTACTAGCAATGCCTTTTTATTGAAACACAGCGTCTTGATTTTTGCGATAACAAATAAAAAATAAGCGTTGAAAACAATGTTTTGATTCAAAGTACAAAAAGCGATGGCGCCCCAGTCTAATTTTCGTGGCGGCCTTTGAACAAGGCCAACAGTAACAAAATGTTCCAGTGGATGGCGCGCGATATGAAGAAAGCGGGAAAATTGAATTACCTCGACCAAACCTCAACCGCCTTTACCGTGGGAGAAGCTAGGCGGGAGAGGAAGAGCATTAGAGGTAGGCGGGAAAGAGAAGAGAGGCATTTAAGTGTAATGGGCGCCTGACGAGTATCGTCCTCTCGACGACATTTGCAGAGAGGCGAGCTCATATGCGGCGAATGTTTCGGATGAACGAGCCATTTTATGCTTTCCCTTTGAAAGTCTGAGAATGCTTAAGCAGTTCTTGTGATATGATTTGAAAAAGGCCAGTGCGGCGTTTGTGTGGTGACGTGTAGCTGTCGCAGGGGCCAAACATTGGAGGCACCCACAACCGCACTCTCCGCTTTCCGCGAAGCTTTACAGATTCCCAGGCGTTGGATAAACGCGCGATCATTTTTGATAAGTCACGATCGTCATCAACAGCTATCGAAAGCAAGGATTATCATCGGCAATAGCTTGCTGGAATAAAACGTGCTTCCATCTTCCCACGTCGTTCTTTGATTCCCTGAGTTCTATTCGCTCGTGAGTGACATAGCAGTGGTGACGAGTATCGCGCTGGCGCTAGGGGAGTATTCCCAGGCATTGTTGAGTGCCGGGCGGCCACCGGAATGCACCGACGAAGAAGTTCCGTGCCCTACATACTGTGTTCGCCTGGAAGCTTACTTCGAAGCTCATAGCATCGAGGAGCCGACGAAGAAGCGAGCACTGCTCTTAGCTAAGCTCACGACCGATACGGTGCGAGTTATGCAGGCATGGTATTACCCGAAAAACGTCAATTATCTCAGCCACGAGGAAGTCATCAGGTATTTGGAAGGTCACCGCGCTCCACAAGTCCAGGAAGATGCTGTCAGTTGCTATCATGCTATCATGGAAGATGCTATCATGCTGTCGCAACAATAAGGTGAAAGTGCTCAGGATTTCAATGCGCAAAGTCGACGGTTATCAGGGAAATGCAATTTTGGAACCTCACTATAGAGCGCATGTTAGGGGACCGAATTGTTTGCGGTGCGGGATGAATTCGTCCGGCGAACTTTACTGACGCAGCGTAAGCTTACAGTGGGGCATGCTGATGACATTGTTGTATCACCACAGGAAACGGCTGCGAACGTCAAAAGCATGCAATCTGCAGAGCCAGAAGCGGTACATTTTGTCCGACAAAATACCTTCCCATTTGAAGTCAGGCCCTAAACCGGAGAAGCGCCACACATGTGGAATATGTGGTAGCGAATATCCTTTAGAAGACGAATAGCAAACATTTTCGCGCGTTGTGCCACCAGAAGCCATCTACGCTGGATGTTTGGAGAATGGCGCCAGTGCTCGTACGAAATGGCAGCGTACTCCGGATGCTGTCGGACGCGCTGGACTGCAGCTGGTTGCACAAGACGTCTTGACACCTGTTAAAACTGCCGAATGTTCCACACCAGTGCTACCCTTTATAAAGTATGATTGTATTCTACCAGTGTGGGGAGACTTTCGCATAACAGTGAACGCAAGCACTCTGACGGAATGTTACCCATTGCATCGAGTAGGTGACATATTTGCCAAGCTAAATGGAAAAGCCTTCACGACGCTGGACTTCCGTCAAGTTTACAACCCGTCACCGCTGGATGTAGAAGCCCAGATGACAGTCCTTAACACGCCCAAGCGCCTCTCTTGTTTTAACTGGCAGCATTTTCGCGTAAGGTCTGCTGAGCCATATTCCAAAGGCGGATGGACGCGCTGCTGGGCAATATTCCCGGCGTGCAATTAGACCGGATTGTTTTATAATCGTGAAGAAAATAAATAACTTTTCCTGGCTAAAACAGGCCCCACAAGGACTGCGGGAGTTCGGTCATCGACTTCTCAAAGGGAAGTGCAAGTTCCGGCAAGACGAAGTCACGTTCCTCGGTCATCGTATCGACGCTAAAGGCCTGCATCCGAAGGATGACAACATAAAAGCTGTCATCGAAGCCCCAGCACTGACTTCGGTGACCGAACTGAAAGCCGTCCTTGCCCTTGTGACGGTATTGGTTGAATTGTAGACGCCAAGACAAAGTGGATGGAAGCAGTTCCAATGAAAGTTGCCACATAGCAGTCAAGGGTCGACTAGCTCAGGTCCAATGTTTGTATGTTTTGGCCTTTCAAAAATTTCAGATAACGGACTGCAATTTGTGAGCGCAGTTTTTACCGAGTTTCCCACAACATCTTACAACACCCCTGTATTACCCGCAATCTTAGAATTAGCTGAGAGAGCAGTGCGCGCACTCAAAGAAGGGGTAAAAAAAGCCCTGGGACGGACCCGAAAACGCGAATATCTCAGTTTTTGTTCCGCTATCACCGGACGCCTGTCAAGAATGGCAAGTTGTATATCGACGATCAAGGGCGGAAGTCTAACAAAGGGCCGGAAAGACTAAATTTATGGGCCGGAAAAACTAAATTTATGGCCGCTGAGCCATTCTGGATGGGAAGTTTCGGATGAGGTCGTCGGTGGATTCTCGGACTTGTGCACAGTCCCCAGCGCTCCCGGATAGCTACTGTTGGATCAGAGCAGAGAATTTAGCGACGGCACCTTCACTAGTTGAGAAGCCGGGCTGAAGCACTAACAGCCGCTCTGAAAGGGCGGGAACCCACACAGAGTATTTCCACTTCATCGAAAGACGCTTCGACCTCATCACAGGGTACTACGGCATCAATTCACGCTACGACATCACTTCATATCAACGCGGCATCTCCCCAGGACGCTTTAGATATTACGAAGTAATGCATGAAACGTCCCCATCATTATCAACAACCATCATCATCCCAGTGGCTTGCTGGTATAAAACCGAATTGCATCTTGGCGCGTTGTTCCTGGCTGTTGCTCTGAGTTCTATTTGCTCGGGTCTGACGCAGCGAATTTCTTGTGTTCTATTAATCTTAAACAAGGGTCCTATAAATCCGCACTTACCTGAGCTTAGAATATTGCTCCTACCATAAGTCGACGAACCTTTCGGGCTCAATGGTGTATGCTTTGCTATAACATTAAAAGCTATATCGCTCTATTTAATAATATTAGACGAAAGGGAAAATTACGCCAATGAACATAAATAACCACAAGGACATAAAAAACTGTGATGTCTAATGGCCACTAGTGAGTTAAAAGACTTTGGAGAAAATTAACGCGAGAACGTCAAATATATGCGCTTATGAGCGAGCAAAAATGCTTGATTATAAATGGTCCATTCTGAAGCGACACGGACGAAAAATATGTGATTTTTTGTTGGTAAACTGCGTTGTATACTGTCAACGGTAGCCTTACAACAACACGCTTCCAACGCTTGTGGTTTCACCTTTGCTTAGATTTACGGCTGTACGCTGTATCCTGCAACAAAATTTCTGAACAAACGATTCGCCGTTAATTCAATTACATGCAATTTTGCTTCTTGCTCGTCGTATAGGATCGTATGGGAAATTTGACCGCCCCAATCGAATCTCCTTTCCCTCCCTCTGCAGCTCATTCCTCCCTCACTCTTAAACTTCCCCTCCCTCTCATTCGCGATGGCCGATGAGGACCGGAAACAAACGGCTTGGTGGGCAGACTGCGAAAAAAAATCATGTTAGAACGAGAACCGGATAACTTGTTATGGGAGGGCCGCCCAAAGGGCCGGAACTTCCGATCGGAGCAGAGAGCGGACGGACCGCCTGGGCATCCTCAATTCTACGCAATTAGAGAAACAAAGTGATGGCGTGCGTGGGAGCGACAGGCGAGAGTTGTGGAGAGCCGAGCGACTCACTCGAAGGAGTTGGTGCAGTTGGAAACGGCGTTACATAAACTGCGCCGAATCGATACGCCACTACGGGTAGTGGCTGAAAGGGGAACGTTGCCTCGCATAATGTAGGTGTTGCGGAAGTGCACATGTCGGCTTCGAAGCAACCGCGGAGAGAGCTTTGCCTGACGGTTCTGAAGGACTTGCCGCAGCTCCCCTTTTTAAAAAAGCAAGAAATCCACCTTTATGGCGCCTTTATCAATCGATATTTATTGATGCAGGCATCATTTCTTCGTTTAGAAGGCGCAGTTTTAGTTGCACTCGAAATTTAAGCCCTTATATAAGCGGTTTCAGCGCGAAACCGCGGAGCGGCTTACAGGAGGTGGAACTCATGCGGGCCTTTCTATTTCCTGTTGTGCCCTTTCCCCCGTTGCCCTACCCGAAAACTTATTTTAAATATATGGTTGCACTTGAAACTAATGATCCCCCTTTAGTGCAGGTTTTTACACGTACGAGCATGCAACCCCAAGAGTATTCTTATGTTAACCAGGGTGACCAATGTCGACAGTGTTTTTCACAGCGAAGCTGTTGGCCTCACGTTAGTGAGAAAATTTCCCGGCGTAATAAAAAAAACCCTTGCGCGACCTAGCAATTCTCGTCCAACAGGCCGAGCGCGTACGTCAGGCTAATCAGGCACACAGCATAAAACTCAATATTCATCTAAAAAAACACAAAACAATCATGAATCCGCATGAAAAATAATAACCCGGTTGGGTTTTACAAGCACTGAGGTGCCTGCGAAAAAACAAAAAAAAAGAGAAAATCAGGGCGCCAACATTTTTGTGCAAGGGAAACTGGCCTGTGGTATGCTTCGAGCTGCCTAACTGCCTACTTTTTGCGAATATTAGAAGTCCTCCCGTAATTATCGAATTCCTACAATGCTTACGGTTAATATATATAAAAGCAGACGAATTCTGGTAGTCTATTTTTTGTTTGCTACCACCGCCGAATCCGCTAAGTGACTCAGCCATGACTGCATCCAAGTCGTGCTTTTGGCGGCCACCTCATTGGTCTATTCCCGAGCCACTGCATCACGAACGCAAAACAATGCAGTGCCATCAGAAGTTAAGAGGCATGTTGTTTTTTTTTTTTTTTTTTTCTTTCTGTGCGTTGTTTTTCTTCAAGGAAGCATGATGAACTCATCAGTACGCCGTCCGAGAGCGTGCACGCGTTTCCCCGCAAGCACTCGCCGCAGCTGCAAGCGGTTAGGCGCCGCATTGATATCAGCCCGACCAACATCCTCAGTTGCGGCGGTGGCAGTACTTGCACTGCTTGCACTGCTTGGAGCGCACTTGCTGTATGACGACAAGGCAAGCCCACGAGCGAGGAGAAGGCAGCACATCGCAGTGGGACAGGCACACTCGCTCCCGACATCTGCACTGCGCATGTCCATATCTTTTCCACAGCCGCTACCAGGTGACGGCAGTGGTATCTTCGGCCGTGCGTTCCGCGGTTCGTATTTCAATAGCCCATGACTGTGCGGGACGACCAGCTGAACAGTAATGTTCTGTGTCCACGGAGAAGCAGAATTAGGTGGTGGTCATTTATATCGGTGGCTTAATAACTAAAATTGAACAGTTAACTTTTTGGTGGCTGCTGCAATCAGGCATGCTTGCGCTGCAAAAGTTAGATGCAATGGTGTTTCTACACAGCTCCATTTGGCAGAATTCTTCTAGCGCATCCGTAATCGGAGATATTGAATTGCTAAGTTTAATTGCCGCTCAGATTACGCAAGCAATACAATGGAGACCGGTGCTAAGCTTATTACTTTTGGGACGTACCTGTGAGGGTGTTTAGCGGGACAACAGACTGGAGGAATATGCAAGAGTGACAACAGGCACCTTTCCAATCTTGGCTTGCGTTATAGCAAACTGCCGTACTTAGAACCGCTATCTACAAATGGGAAAAAAAGGGAAGAGCTTTGCTCGAGTCTTCACTGTCTTGCATGCGTAATCATGCAAACGGCAATTGAATTTCGCAGTTTCATATCCCGTAGTAGGAATGCGCTAGAAGAATTGTGCTAAATAAAACTGTGGAGAAACACGGTTGGGTCTAACGACTGCGTCTAACTTCTCAATACAAAGATGATTGCTTACTGCAGCCACTAAGAAGTTAATTCTTTAATTTTAGATATTTATCCACCGGCATCAAAACTTACCACCTCATTCTGTGTCCCCCATACCGCACAACCTTACTGTGGAGGTGGTTTTCACTTATATATAAGCGCTAATAAAAAAAACCATCCACCGAACTTTGATCCCCCTGCATAGCGAGTGATCACATTCACTCAGCTTGGGTTGTCTAGGCGTATGTTGTCAAGAGTTGGCTTCCCAACAGCTACTACGCATTTTTATCGGCACTGTTCGAGAGGGACCTAGGAATGTTGCCGAGAATGGCGGGGAAACTTGCAATGCTAGCAGTCAGCTGTTTTCACGTGTTTTATAACCGGAAGAGAAATAAAATGATCCACTTTTAAGTGACACCATTATCCAGAGAAAGCGCATGAGCATTGGCTACGCCGCACGTTCCGATGTAGATGTCTGCAGCCTCCATGCCAGGTATTAATTCTTACCCCATCTTCACTTCCATTCAGACTGCCGAATCGTTCTGTCCCAGGCATATGTTTTAACTGAGTTTACTCAATCACACTGTTTGGCGAGCAAAAAATATTTATTAGCTTATAACGCCTTTACTTGCAACAGAAGAGATTTGCCAAACCTACATTAGCGCTCTACAGAAATGCCCTTCTGGTGATTGCAGTCTGCGCGCCACTGTGATTCAGCCTCCGAATGTGTGCTGTTTTTTTTTTTTTTGGCAGTTTACCATTCAGAGAAACGCTTAGGCTACAGAGGCATTGTGATAACGGATTCGGTACCACTTCAGCATAAAGAGCCCATACGTCAGTGCACATTTTACTTTGAAGGTGATCGCCAAAAGCTTCGCATTGGAATTGGTGAAAAACCCAAAACATCGCGAACGAAACAGTACCGAGGAAAGAAACACGTAGAACAGAAACGGGCGCTGTTCCTGTTTCGTTCTTGCTTCGTTCGCGCTGTTTTGGGTTTTTCATGAACATCAACCAACTAGCTCGCACCAGAGTCCTGCTTAGGAATTGGTGGGTTGCGTAGCCATCGCGCTAATTGTTATTATTTCGCCTATTACCATTTATATATTTTTACCCAAAGAATTATATCTCAGCCGTTGTTGTGCACTGAAATAGTGGTCATGACCACCCTCTGAATGCCTCTGCATTTTTAGTACCGAGGTAAAAAAAAAGGAAGAGGCGTTCACTTGATGGCTACAATCATTGAGATACGTTAATAGCATATCAAGTTTTGCTATTTTTTCCTTCGGATCACTTGATGTGTGCAGCAACTGTAAAACCTACTGTTTCACCGAAGGGAACGGTCTCTCCATTTGGGGCTGGATAGGTACCTCCCGCATACAGAAGCCCCACCTGATTGCGAGGATTTGCTCACATGGCCTCTGTTTTCCAGTAGCTAACCCAGGTCTCCAAAAATAACATAAGAATGACGGTGCAGTTTCATCCCGTGAATGTATAGTGAAGTGGCCACCTGCTGATTCCCGATAATTGAAGTCACGTGGCCGGAAAACCGGACTGGCGAGGCACGAAGCCATATATAAAAAGTTTACACTGAGTTCTTGGCGCCATCTCGTTTGTGCAAATTAAATTTGTCGCCTGGTCCTGCAGCACTGCTATGCTTACAACCGTTAAATTCTTAAAAGGATTCAAACAAGCTACGTTGGCTACTTGCCTCTGGTGTATCTCGGGCCGACTGAAGTAGCGGAAATGAAACGACATATAGAAACAAAGTGTAAAACAAAGGATACAGCACAATGCAGCATACGTGACAGGTACGAAGAAGCGCAGACTTTTGAGGGCCCTATTTCGGGCTGCAGGATATTTTTGTCATCAGAATAAAACTCCGGCGTGGCTTCCTCGTTGAACAAAAAATTACCAGAAATTTTACATTTTTGATCTTCCACGGTCTGTGACGTAAAGTAGCAATCAAATTATTAAAAATGACACTGGATTCAATTGACCCAAAGAGAGATGCACCTTTAAGAAGAATAAACCCTATGACACTGCAGTGCAGTCTCACAATCACACGGAAAGAACTACTACTAGAAAGTTAAAACCAGGAACGAAATTCAAAACATATGACAAAAAAATTATACCAAACGATGCTAAAGTTTCAAAGCCAGCGAACAGAGCGTTCACAGAGCGATGGTTACCTCACTATTGTTGTACAGCGGGGCACGCCGGAGACACGAACCACATGGTGCGGTGGAGGTGTCTGAAGCTGTAATCAAATGCGTTACGTATGCTCAGGCGGTACAAACGATTGTTACAAATCGCTAGAGCGAATGGATGCGAGTAGAGGAATACGCCGACCAAGCGGACAATAAAAGGAGACTTGTTGCCTAGATTGCGCCATGACGCAACGCAAAATGTACTATTGCTGTTTACCTGTCAAAAATGCGAAATCTTGCGTCACTTGTGTGATGGGCACCGCCATATTTTGGCTTCTCTGCGTTCATCGCACTCAGATGTCATTCCGATGATTTGTGGCTCCACGGAAGGTTTCACAGCGCATAAGGTGTCATCGCACGACACTTGAACAAAGCCAGGTGCAAATGAAAATAACACCCAGAGCGCTATCGCACATGAACAAATCTAGCACCCCTTCCTAAAGAAAGTCGAGAGAATCGGAAACATAATTGTGCGTCCAGCCTTTGTTGAACGTGCGTCCAGTTGGTGTCACAACTTCAAAGACCCAAGTCACAAACGAAGAATGAACCAATGCGACGATTTTTTGCGCACGAAGTAAACGCATCTACGAACGATCGAAACGCGTACCGACACGCGTTTTATGAGATAAAAGTATGCTATTGCACTCCTTCTTCCCTATCGATGCGTGTACTGTCTTATATTCAAATTTTCCTTTTTCGCGATTTTCAAGTAACCACTTTGACACAACTTAGCCCAGTTTTACGCATGCGCCGTGCGTCCAGAGATCTTGTCAGAGCTTTTCAGCCGACCAACCGGTCTTTAGAAAAATGCGTTAGTTTTATGATTATGACAGAACATTAGTTTTATGACAAAAGCGCGAATTATTAAGGCGAACCCCAAACTCTGACGGGCTCGAATGTGATGACACGGAAATTTTCTGATGGGGAATATCGGAAACGAAATTATTTCTTCCCTTAGCAGTTGCAGGGGCATGCCCTTACCCTAGGTTTAAAAACAGAAACTTTCGTTGTGGGAGTGAAGGCGTTCTGTCAACAAAAGAAAAGCTCTTGTAGGTTTTCTGGACACGCCGCGTTTGCGTTAAACCTGACTTCCATTGTGTCAAAGCGGGTTCTTGAAAATAACGTAAAAGTAACTATGGTGGATAGCAAAATACCACCATCGATCAGAAAGAAAGAGTACAGTAGCATACTTTATCTCATAAACCACCTATCGGTATACATATGCATCGTTCATACACGTGTTTACATAATGCGACAAAAATACTCGCATGAGTTCGTTTTTTGTTCGCGATTGGTGTCTCGGAAGGATCGACAATCGATTGGACAAACTTTCAGCGAAGGTTGGACACACCTTTAGCGAATCTTTTGACGCACTATTGATGCAGTTTTGATGCTAGAAGCTTTCGTGCTTCTCTCAACATTTTTTAGGAAGGAATGGTAAATTTTATAAATGTTTTAGGAAATTCTACGTAAAAAAAGTTACACGCCATTACAAGCGACGCATCAAATGCTAAAGTAACGGTATTAAGAGACGCGTTACTGTTTATTGATTGCATACCGTAATACTCCTTCGCCGGACTTATCTTGTAGACATCTATACTGAAGACGCTCTTACGTCTGATAGACAATCACGGCGGACATAACAGTGGCGTGTGACTCCTCCGAAAACAATTATTGTGGCGGGCAATCAGGAGTTCCCTAAGGACGTTTGTTTCGGTCTGAGATTGGTATCGTAATCTCTCCTGGCAGTTGGCTCGTGGGCTGTTGTTGGGGCATCAGTACATATCTAGTACTAAGCGGAAGCCTTTTTTCTTTAAGTGAATGTCGATGAAGGGTTTTCTGCTTCGTTTTTGCAGCAAGCTTTATGTTGATTACGACGGTTTATATTGTTTTCTCGATGTTCAGAAATTGCGTATTCGGTGTATCACAGTTAGTGAATATAAATCGCTGCCATGAACCTAAGATATGCGAATGCAAACATGTTTCTTTTCATTTACAAATAAACTGCCGCTTGAGACAGGAAGCCCGTATGGTGAGATAAGCATTTTTTTATTATTTACAAACATTTAAGGACAGTTAAGCTTCGCCTTAAAGCATGGGACCTGACTGCATTAATGCCCTCAGCCCTGACGAAGACTCTGGAGTGCGCCTATAGCCAAACTATATGGCAGCGCATCTACCACACGTGTATTTAAAGCAAGCGCACGCTACCATCCATTACAGCCTAACTCTGATGTCATCTTACCCCTAGCGAAACCCTCGAGCGGTGAAAACGTGCTGTTTCTGCTCCCGTTTGTACAGTTCCTGCGGACGCCGTACGGTGGTGCTACGACGTTTTTTCGCTCACACCAATTTTTGATCACGGTCAACGCCCCAGAAGGCGCCGGTTTTTCCGCGACTCGTAGACTTTCATGCTACGCGTCAAAAGAAAGCCTTTTCGAACTGCATGATATTATTTTAACGAAAAAAACCATTACATTGCCTCTTAAAGTTATTCGGCAGATTTTTTGTTACCCTAAACACAAAGTGAAAATGCCCGTACAACCAGTTTCCGTTATAATGTCATTTGGAGGCCTGTGGGGATGTTTTTTCTACTTTTCATGGTAAAACATTGCTGCGATGTTTCGCGGTTACTTTTATTTATGATTCGGCTAACTTAATAAGAAGATGTTTGCCGAGGTATTTGAAATGATATGCCCCAAGTAAACAGTGTTCCTACTTTACAGATTTTTTTTGTTACCGTGACCGCCGAGCACTATATACGACATGTGTCCGTGCTAATAAATTTGAAGGCTGGTTGAGGTGGTCTTTTTAACTTTTCAGAAAAGAACACTGCTGAGAAATGTAGGTATTAATTTTCGTCGGCATTAACTCTTTCGGGACCGCCGGAAAAAGTGATGAAAAACGGAGGTCTCGGTACAAATTTTTTATTACATAAAGCAAAGGCACCAACCTGCCTTAGCATGTACCAAAATGCAGCTAATTATATGTTCTTTGACATACAATACTAAGTTTAACTTAAACACTGACGATAGAACCATGAAAAAATCTGAAAGTAAGAACTTCGTAAAAACAACCACAGAAAAAGAGAAAAAAGCGTAAATATAAAAATATTAGAAAAGAATAAAATTATTTCAGGATATACAAAATCTAACACAATGCTTTGTTTCTTCAGCGCGAAAGTTTGATGTGGCTGGGTGTAACTGGTTTTTTGTTTTGTGTGTGATCTCTTTGGCACTAGGGCCATGGCTACGTCGTTGCCAAGGTACACGCCTGGCTCTTGTCTCGGCGAAAATTTGATCCGTTTCTGCGCTGGTGGCAGGAGGTCACCACCATAGGTAGTTAACACCCTAGCGAATAAATATAAATCAGCCAGAACATATTTAGAGCGCACAAAGCTACTCCAGAGCCAATTGAAACCGAAACCAACACCCACCTTTGAGCGCGATTTGATGTTCCAAGCTGATCGACACCCGAATCCTCACTCGAGCTGAAATCCGATCTCTAAAGCCGCATTCCGACTCTTCACTGCCACTCTCATCGTTAAAATCCACAGTAGAAGGCAAAGATATGCGAGACAAGATGAAGCGGATTTCTTATCGCGCTCGCGCGAGTATGACGCCATGTTTGTTTACATTCGAAACCACTGCCCGTCAGAATAAAATATCTGATGTGTTGCCGCCTGGCGATAAAAAAAGAAACTTCACAAAAGAGAAAACTCCAGTTTTCAAACTATCTCCTAGATGTCGCTGGGCGTTCCATCGAGCGAAAATTTGTATTCTGCAGGCTTGCGAAACCATCGATCATATGTGATCGATAGCCTATGGAGCGGTCCCGAAAGAGTTAAGGAAGCTGGAGGAAAAAATAGTCCGGATAGATGAAATGACATGTCAACAGGAAAACAGTATATGCATGGATAATTGAATATTTTTTGCCTAAGTACTCTTCAATAATTAGTAACTCTACAATTGGAAAATACCAGGTTGATTTTAAAGTTTCAATACACATTTCGCCCCGTGACTTAATTGTGGTTCTAGAAAGAGATCCCACCGGCGGTCACCCAACCGACGCGAAGGGTTTCTTACTCCCATTATGTGAAGACCTTGAAGAACCGTAAATTTGGCTAGTTTAAGACGAAGGACTACGCATTATATTTTATAGCAGTATTTATGTTCAGCGATCGTCTTGAGCACCAGTGCTTTGTATATTAGGCTGTCTAAATAACGTTGGCGTCACTTAAAGGGGCCCTGAAAGGCATTTTGAGCACACTAAATGAACTAGCGCAATCGCTAGATTGGGTCGCCAACGTCACCTGTGCCAAGTATTACTCTTTTACGCGCAGCGGAAAGCTCACACTTTTGTTGCAAAGTTTGTCGCTTTTTTCTCACCCTTTCCTTCGTGTTTTTGGACGCCGCCATCTTCACATGTCTACATCATCGATTCCCAGATGTTCGTCATGAGCTAGACATCCTGCTATTGGGCGGCTTTTTCACGCACTTCCGGCAAAGAGATGAGTCGTCTGCTCAGCGTCGGCTCGCCGGCTGATCGGCCAGCGGAGTGCCGGAGTGCTTTGACATTTTACGACAAACGAAACAAGTGTAAACAAACGCTTAACCGTTTGTATTGAATGCAACACGGCCATAACACGACGTGGATTTTATCTTACGTGAGTACGTACCATAAAGAAAGTCCCGTGGCACTTCTTTGGTGCAATCGCAGAGAACGCCCTGAGCCGAATGCCCGGGTTTGACGCGTACATTTTATTCAACTTCAAAACAATCCAGAGATGCGTTTCGAACGAACGCAACGTCACAACATGCGTTGCAAGTCTGAACCGCGATTGACAGACGATGAGTTGCCTCCTCCTGCCCGTCGTAAATTCGGCACTCACCTCACACCCGGTTTGCGGGGACGAGCAGCAAGTCACAACTCTGGCGCGCAAGCGAGAAGGCTTTTAGCCAGGCACACTGCACATACCCCATGCGAGGTTGAGTGGTACGTCGTTCGAGAAAGATAATCCAGACCATGGGAAGCACTATCCACCCTCAGAAGTACAATGTCGCATTTCATCGCGAAACGAACGCGTCCACAACACACAGGAGGCGATGCACACACACACACACAGCTTCGGTCGCTGCATTGGCTTAGCTGCAAGCTTCGTTCGGACAATCAGCGATGCTACGACGATACAGAGCTGCGTGAGGACGACGTGCTAACCACTTCACGTATTTAAAAACACAGGGGCAAAGAACTAGGTTCATCGGAAGCAAAAAATCTTTCCTCCATTATAGTGCCTGAAATATACTGGCTAGTGTGCCGAGGGCGGGCTCCAGGTGGGCGCCGGGAGCGATGTACGCGGCCGTCTGCCGCTTGGGGCGCTGCCGTGCGGGAGTGTGCGCGTTCATCCGGCCCGAGCAGATCGCGCGGTTACCTCCGAGCTGCATAGCAGACGGCAGCGGCAGAACTTTCCATTCCCGCTTGCGACGAAAGCGAGCGAAAGCGACGGGAATTCTGTCGCGCAACCAAAATTTGTCCCGACCGTTCGACAAAAACGATCGTCGCGCGACAAAGCGACGGAATTCCTGCCGCTCTCACTCGCTTTCGTCGCAAGTGCGAACGGGCCTTGATGCGCAATCTCCGCCCCACATAAAACAAGCTCTTGCTTGTCGCCTGAGCATACGGTTGATATTTGACTACGTTACACTGTGCTTGCCAGTGTATTTAAACGATGTCACTAGGTTTGAAACGTACGCGCTCGGCGTGCAGCTTTGTAAACGCAAGCGGTTTCACATACGCACGCTATTTTGCTGCTAATAGAGTTTTAGTACAGCGTTTGTGGCCTTTGCATACGCTAAACGCTAAATTTGTGCGTCCCGCTACGTGACACCACGATGGGAGTTTTAGTAGAGCGTCTCATCAGTTTTGCGTAGCGACACACTAATGCATACGCCGCCATCTGTCAAATGTTTTCCGAAATGTCTCGCCGGCTGATCTGCTAGCGGAGTGCCGGAGTGTTTGGACATTTTACGACTATCCAAACAAGTGCAAACAAACGCTTTCCCGTCAGTGTTGAATGCAACACATGGGTGCAGCTTGTCAGAACACGGGTTCTCGCTGATCGAGTGCAGCGTTGGCTTGCTCTTCGCCTTCACGTTCATCGCCGCTGATAAAGCGATCCGATCCGGCGCGTTTTGTGCACGGGTTCTTTGTCGGTTGAAAATGTCTTTTTTCACATGCCGCCTGTAGTAGGATTTACAACCACCGCAAAATAACACCCGGCACCAGCGGGGCCACATCTGAGACCGTGCTTTTTGGATAAACAGTGCGCGGTGCACCAAAGGGAACGAGCGCACGATTCTCCCCACGCGGCTGCGAGTTCGCCGCCGATACCAACTGCAGCTACGTACACCGCGAAAGGGCAAGGCCAGGACGCACACATGCGGCCAGGTCATTCGTTCGCTTTTCCAGCCTGTGTCCATGGTGTCTACAGAGATGAAAAAGCCGAAAGAGCTGGCCCGTAGCAGACGGCAGTCTGTGGGAGCGCAATAGCGGAAGTACGTCACCGCTGAGGAGCGGAGCATCATGGGAGGGGAGGCCAACAGCGAAGAAACAGTTGAGAGGAGGAGGAAATACGGCGCGACGATAATTCGCGGTTTTTGATTTACGATTTCTCAGCTAATACTCATCGCTTTAACAAAATTCTTGCAGGAGGAGACTGCTAATACATTGCTTTATTTGGTTACATGTACATCCATGCATCGGCGGAAGGCATTTCAGGACCCCTTTAAGCGACGGCACCCATTCCTAATGACGGAAGATTAACAACAGTTTGCATGCTCACGGGATATCCCTGGCAGCTAGCCGTGATGTGCTGTTTTAACTTATCTGTTGTATACAGTTCCATGGCCCCTTTTGCAACCATGACCACCACTATTTGTTTATAGTTTGAAGACAGCCGAGTATTGCAGCGCATTCCTAAATGCAAGGTGATCAGGTACTGCATACCTCCGTCTTGCAAAAAAATATGTTTGCGGGAATCTTCGCCCTACTTTCGTGCCTTGTTTTTCAAAAAACCACAAAACGCAGTTGAACTTATAAGGAGACATCAACGGACTAACAACAACATCATGTCATAAGTGCTTAGCAGATTGATTGGCACCTTACGCGTTGAGCTTCGGAAGCAGTACGGTATCGGTCACCTCGAAGCAACAATAGTGAGTTGAATGTTGTCTTTCAAATCCGATTAGGGTGTTTAATATTGTGACGAGTGCTAGCCTTTTTAAGGCAGTTTAATTTAAGGTGTGCTCAACGCTTTCCTTCCGCCATGAAATCCTGGCTTGCATAAACTTGTTTCCAATACTACCAGCCTCTACCGCTGTGTTTTTATTCAAATGTGCTGGAGGCTCGTCTTGCCTTCTAGAATGTTGACATGCTTTTCTATGCTTATCATGGTTAGCACTGAACCAGTATACCTAACTAGGGGACTTTTATGAACGCACTTGTCGCAACAGTGCTTTTGGAGCCATACAGACAGAGCTCAAAGAAGCAACAAGGAATTGATGCCAAGAAAGAGGTGGCTACAAAGCGTGTCGCTGTTCCTTCAGATAGGTTACGCGTAAGAAACCCTAAACCCGCCTGGCTATTTGGATGTATTACCCGGGAAGTGGCCCGTGACGCCCACTGGGACGCAGGAAATTGGTGTGAGAATAGTTAAACATGCTAGCACACCAATTTACTCGACGGTACAGTAGGGTGAAACATGATGTCATGTTGAAATCTGGTCTGGGTTAGGAATATGGCAGGATGGGTGGGCTAGTTACGACACATTAACTGTTTTCCTTGAGCAATGTTTCTTGGTATGTGTAGCCTTAATTCCCGCGGTATTTTCTGACGCAGCTTCAAGGTAAGGCTCTGGTCCCCGTATTTTTTTTAATAACTGGCCTCAACCTTGTGTAGTCCTGTTGACACACAAATGACGGCTGTAAACAAAATAATAGCGCTTACCCAGCATTTTTTTGTACGAGCCACTTATACGGCATTCTGCTGTCAGGCGGGATGGCACTGAAGTTACATAAGAGAAATATATTTCTTATAAACAGTTTGTGCCATTGAAGTTTCCAGTACAACATTTTTTTCTGTTTTGCTCAGAGTGCGAGCGGCTTTTAGCACAGTCAGAAGCAGCACCACCATAAAATAATTTAGTTGTAGGACAGCTGTTAGCCCGGACTTTTTCCAGTTATATTTTTAATGGATAACGAGATGAAATGCAAAGGAACAAAACCAACAATCCTAGCTTATACCCTGAGGGTTTTTCCCCCGGTGTTTTAGAATTTATCTTTGTACTTCGATCTTCAAGAATGCTTGTATTGGAAAAAATAAAATCCAACTAGTCTACGAGAAGAAATAAGTGCAACGGCATTGAACAATTTTTTCTTTGACTAAACGTCCCGCGAATAATCACTACGTAGCGAAAATGTTTGCCGAACAACGCTTAAGCGAGGTGACACTAAGCCCGTACCGTGATCCGCCAACAACTGGCTTACTCGGAGGCCTCTCCATGCATTGAAATATTCAGCACAAAACAACACTAATGCATGGAACAGCAGGCAGCCTGCGGAAGGTGGCTCTTTTGTCGCGCGTGCCTCATCAACGGTGGTGTCACCGTGGGAGCAACTTCCCGATGAAAAAGCTTAGCCACTACTAAGCTGCCAAGCTTCACGCTCCCGTCAGATGCAGCCACTCAGGAAGTCAGCCGGGATGACATGCATTCGTAAGTCTCCGTGGAACACGTCCATCCGAAAGGTTTACTCGCCTAATAAGAACGGCCCCTTTTACCTTTCTGTACTTTAGTTGCTAAACTGAGCTCTCAGCGAAAGCGCCATCATTTCTCCCTCATGTCTTCCATCATTAATAAAACATGTGAAGTCGGCAATAAATATGACAGACATTTTTCACGCCTCGAGTCCCCCGGACAACGTTGTTGCGGAAAAGCGTGGGCTCTGCTGACAGCTAATCCCGGGAGGTGTCTCTCGTATTGGAATGCGCCGTGAGTACTCGCTTACTTGGAAGACTGTCGGGAATTAAGTAGTCGTGTAATAACTCATCTGCCTACGCCATCTGAGTCTAAATAGTTACGTCAATATTCAAGTTTTTTCGAATGAATGGAATGAAAGCAAAGGTCGCCTTTCAAGGTTAAGGAGTTTGAAAATATTTAAAGCGATGCGAAATATTGGAAGCACTCATCCACAGGCTTCATAATTCTTGTGCACAGATAAAGCATTCTTCAGAGCGAATGTTCTGAGAACGATATCACATCATTACATATCACATATCATTATTATTGCATATCATTATTGTAATATTAGATATAATAAGCAGTTCTAATATATGACAGGGTGGCGCGCGCTTAGCATGTTAAATGACCGGGGCACTACTATGGCCTGTTAAAAATATTTCGAAATAGTTCAAGCACCACTAGACGAGCTCATCGCAGCAAACACCTGTTTTGGTGATGTTCTACGCTCAAAGGCCGCTTCTGCTACCTACAGTCTGTAAAAAATTCTGGCACAGTTCGGGTCCAGCTACGATCTCTATCTAGGACTGGCTTTCCGGCTTGCAATATCTTTGTGTGAGTCCATGTGTATTGGAAACAATAATATTGTTAAGGGTCAGGTTGCCAACCCAGCAACAAAATAGTTTCAAAGGCGATCGCTGTGAAAAGGCGAAAGGTCTGGAAAGTAAATTCGAGCTTGCTCACACAAAGCATAAACTTTTGTTGGCATTGACCTCGGTTAGAAGAGTATGCCGCAGACATTAACGGAAGACCTAGTGCATGAATACCGTTACTGCAAACACCTCCTGGAGATGCAAGGTATTCTTTTCGTACCGTCGGCTTGCTTCTATTCGAAGTATTCGATGCTTCTACATTTGTTCACTGTGTCGCTTGAGCATCACACGTTTCTGTCAGTCTAAAGCAGTTTTATTTGGGGGGGGGGGGGGGGGGGGGTGGAGTCAGGGCTTGTGTGAATTCCCCTTCAGTTTAACTAAGGTTCAGTAAACATCTTCATGCCGCACAGGTTTACTATACGAAGGAGCTTGTGTAAGCAGTCGTTTGGTCTTGCGACCAACTTCCTTACCGTTGTCTGCTAGTCACGTACCACGCGAATTCAAGGTCTATAGGACCCATTGGTGATCCACAAATAAAAACAAATATATTTATGGACTTCTGGTACCAGAGCATACAGACAGCATTTCAGGGATGCAGAAGCATAGAGTTTAAACTACTGAGATACCAGCGCAGGTTTCTTTCCCTCAGGCGAAACGTTCACGGTTGTCTGGAAGAAAAAGCTGTCTCAAGCTCAGGGCACTTCTAAGCTCAGCGGGGATGGAGTGTGCTGAATATCTGAGTGTACATCAGAAATAAAAAAGCACGCACCAATTACGAATCTAGAGTTAATAAATAAAAATACAAGGCGGCTCAAAATGGCGGGGGGTACAAGTCAGTGAACACTAAATGTTCACGTAAACTTGTTTATACAGGAATCCCAGGCAACACAGGCCCTCCTGATGATTAGGCGACAAACACAAAAAAGGACAGGGCCGAACACGGAATGTTTAGATCGTAAGCTTCTACAGCGCCGTTCAGTGCGTTCACTGGACGACTTAATACTCCGTGTAAGCACCACCTTTTCAATGGGAGCTCCGCCCGATTAGGGTTTCGTTTGCTTTCCTTGTGCGCAAGCGCGAACACCTTGCGGAAACGCCAGCTTTATCATGACTGCTCAACAGAAAGAGGGTGTAACTCTTGTTTTATGAAACCCTTCCCCCAAGTAATTTATAAGAATTATGTTCTAAGACAGCTCTATCAATACTATGAGTTCTATTCGCCTTCCCTAATTAGTTATTGCACAGTGAAGTTGTAAACGTTACCAAATTGCCGCCTGCCATCAACACAATCTGTGGTTCACTCTTAATAAAAAAGCTCGTAAAAAAAGTCGTAACGGCCATATTTACTAACTCCTTATGAACCTTACTACCCCGCGGTTTTGTACGTAGGCTCTGCAACTAGCAACTGCATGGTTAGTAAATTAACTGAGTGCAGGAATCAGTATGCACTAGACTAGGTTATGCATGGCGAGTTAGTGAACGCATGTAGCCCAAAAGAGTGCTATCGCTAGGACTTTACTAGTGGAGGTAGTAGTGCTTACTGCCTGCTCCAGTTTGTAACCCTGACTAGTGCTAAATTTACTACCTCCAGTTGCTAAGTACCTAGTTTATACTGGGACAAGTAACTTGTTAGTATTCCATTAGTGAATGCCCCGACCTTTTTTTTAAGTGTTGGGGGAGGGAGTCGGGTGGGTGGTGGGGAGCAGGGGGCCTGGAGAGTATGGTTACAGAAAACTTGGTGCCCCGTTTTATCAAAACTGAAAATTAGCCGCTCAGACCCTACTATCGTTGCACCGAGTTTCCTTTACTTGTAATGGTTCAGAATCAAGTTCACAGTGACATAGCAAAAGTTGTCGAATTCCCGCCTGCTCCAAATGCGCGGACGACACCGTTGGATGAGTTTTTAACCGTGCTGGTGACGACCCCAGCGCTCATTTACTTTGCTTTTAGGGAAGGGATCAGCTGGTGTCCTACAGCCATCACTTATCACTGCGGACTAGAGCCTGGCTTGGCGACTTCTGCAAACGAACCTGCACCCCAATCCGGTTGAGTACTGTCACTAGTGTAGGGCAATGGGAGACCGTGTTGCTCAGCACCGGCCCAGCTGATGAAGCCTCGGCCATTCAGCTGGTCGAAGACGTTGCTAGAGCCCAATGGCTCTTGACCGACGTCTAGGATTGCTGGCTGTCCACAACATAGTTTTTTTTCTCTATCTCAATCAATAGATTACGGCAGAAGAGGAACGGGAATGTTTCTCTTCAAAGATTAATCTCTAGTCCTTCCAAGCTTCCATAAGAAATTACACAACTGTAGTCACTACTTTTCCCAAATGAATAAATATAAATACCTGTACCTTGTCTAACCATGATTGAATCTGCACTTTATAGTGCTTCGTTGGTCATTAGGTGCAAATCGTATAATAGATCTTAATTTTTGGCGGCCTTAGATGACGAGAACATACTGATACCAGCAGACGATGAAGAGGAAAATGCAGGGTTCTTGCAGGGCAATGCAGAGGCCTCTTCTCGTTACAGTACTTTTTCTAGCTTAATGAAAACTGAGTATCCTTGTGAATGGCGTTGGTTAGTGACGGCATACTCAGTAAAAGCGTCAGCCAAATAGGGAGTTTGAATTCGCTCCCCTCATTATATTTACATTTTCAATGTTACTGAGTTTTTTTAACCAATTCAGATCAGTATAGTTTGTTCCAGATAACATTGAGATGTTTTTATGCTTCGAGATATGACGTACAAAAATCATTTTAGCGCAAAGAATTCATTGCATGTACTCTGGGCATCAGGGTACAAGCTTATCCGGAATAAGCCTCTCGTGAAAAAAACCTGCACCAGTTTTTTGTAAAATGTCCCTCCACAAAATGGAGATTGCTCTAAACATTACTACGTTGCCTTCTGGTGCGCTTAATATGTGCGTATTCACTCAACCAGTGGTCGTAAAAACGATTATTGGTGCTTTTCTACCTACTCTACCAACCAGCGAGCGGGCCCTGGGCCGCCTCAGACGCCTACGCATTTCTCGCCTTAACCGCGCCGTGCGGGAATAACATGTTCGCACCCTCGCCGACGACGAAGCTCCGGATGAAATCGACATTTTCCCCAGCGCTGCAATGAAAGGCACAACAGCAGCGGTTGCGTGGACCTGCCCTGACATTCCCCATCTTAATGGCTGTCGCAACATCACTAACATATAAGGTCTCACTGATGAAGTGGAGCTTTTCAGAATCCTTGGCGGCATTCAGGCAATAGAAAATGCGTCCTCATCTATCCCCGCCAAGTTCCGCGTCATCACTGACCCCCGTATCGCTCTACTAGAACTGGATAGGACCTCCTCGCCTAGTTCTACGGCCACCATCATTCTTTACATCTGAGACTTCACTCACGATGGGTTCAAGATACGCCTGGTCTGGACTCCTGCTCACACACATGGAGCGGGCGGAAACCAGTCCACAAATAATGCTGTCCGGGAGTGTCGACACAATCCTCCAATGGGTCCCGCACCCATCAGGGAGCAACCTGACCCAGAACACGCATGCGAACTGTCGTGGACGCAGAAATGCCGTCGAATTAAGGCCCTCGAGAGCCAGCAACGGCTTGCCGACGCCTTACCACCTGGTTTTCTTGCTCCTCGGCACTCTCTGCCAAGAACAGGAGAAATTTTTGCGAGTAAACTGTACGCTGACCCGGCCTGCACTCCTGACGTCATCTTCAATTGGACAGCGCCCAGGCAACCTACCAGTTCTCCATGCCCCTACTGTGGCAGTAAAGAAACGCCGAACCGTTTCCACTTCATCTGGTTATGTTGCATTTACTCAACCGACCGCGACCAGATCCTAACAACGTAACTACGCCCACAGACTTCTGCACAACATGTCCAGTATGTCAGAGACAACCCCTAAATATTGCAGCAAAAAACAGAATCCGGTCTAAACAGGTCTCTAAAAAGTAGTATGATGGCAGATTGTCATCTCCTCTCCAGGTGCCTCTGAAATTCGCCCTTTGTGTCCCCTCAAACATTTCTGTATGGATACCCAGATGATCATGGTCTCAGAGTGCCTTCGCCACTACAACAAGCATGCATATGGTACGCCTATGGGTGTAACCAGGCATAATGTGTTTAAGTGAACGCTCGAAGTGCAGTGAAAAGCTTTATTTTATTTATCTATTTAGTTTTATTTATTTTTACCTACTGCAGCCAAAGTAGGATATCGCCGTAGTGGGTAGGTACAATGCATAAGATAAAAACAAGGTAAGCTCACAAACAGCATTATACAAAAATATTCAAGTGCTCCCAAGTTCGTACACAAATTCATCATATGAGAGATAGTGGGTTGAGCAGGGGAGAGAATTCCATTTTTCTGTTGTATAAGAAAATATACTGCATTTTAAAATATTAGTGTGGGCAAAATACGGGATGACGTTGAGGGAGTGGAAACTACGCGTTGTGGATGGTTCAGTGAGGATGACGCAATGATTATCAGAAAGGCGACAGCGCGAGTTCATAACACAATAAAGAAGCTTGTGTGACTCGGTATTGCGACGCGCAGCTAGAGGTGTTTGTCCTAGGGAAGGAAGTGCATTAGTTGGTGAAAATTCCGAGTCAAAGCTACGACAGATACAGAACAGGCCATGTTCATGTGTGAAAAGTGGTAACCCATTTTTACTGCCCCGTTTTCAATTATTATGTTGCTGAACCATATGAACAATCGTCCCTACACTTATCCCCGTATTCCACAAGAGGGTCTCTTGACCTCCTTCATTCTGATGAAGTCACCCATTCCATTCTATTTGGCTAGAGGGAGCCTTCGATTGCTTGTTGTTTTGGTTTACTTGACACATAAGGAGTGTTGCAGAGAATTAGGCGGTCGAAGAGATTTGAAACATAAGGTTGAAGGGAAGGCAATGTGGCGCCTTCTCCAACAAAGAGCTTCCTACAGACGGCATCAATTTAAAATGCAATGCTTCCTCAAGCCTCAAAAGTAAGTGAGCCATATTACAAGCGCACTATGGCAGGCTATGCAATATCTTGACCTAAGGCGCAATTCGCTAAACCATGATGATACTTGGCTCTGTCATGCGACTCTAATAGTAATCCCGGGTATTCGGAAACAAAGCTTTGCTGTTTCCACGTTAGCGCAGGGACATCTCGTTTCTTGTTTTTTTTTTTGCTGCTGCTATCTCAGTGACAAAAAAAGCTTGACCCTTACAAACCCCGGCAATTTTAAAGGTTACAGCGTTGAATGCATATTTTTTTAAAGCAACAAACACACTGCAGAATTAAGAGCAGAGCTGGTTCGTTTTATAAGGTCCACTGAGTTGACATGTCCTTTCTTCAGGCGGGTTTTGAAGAATATTGGGGAGATCCTGCACTGTCATTTTGTGGCGGACAACAAGAAAGGGTTGTAAGCATTAAAATTACTCTATTATTCAGGCTACTACGACAGAATCAACGACACGGCAGACCAGTGCACCAAGTATTATTCGTTTCTCAGAGCTGTAGTGCTTACTTGAACGCCTCTTTTCTGTTCAATACGCTTGGTACACACCACTAAAAGAGTAACATTATTAATGAAAAGGGATCAGTAAAAAGGGGCCACCACTTTTCATAACAAAATGCGAAAGTCCCAATTGAGTGCTCTCATTGAACATTTGGTTCATGTTTTCTAGAAAGCATAACTCCTGGGCTTTGAAAACAAACGTTTCATTATAAATTCGTTCCCATTATGAGGGAGGGCGCTGCGATAGCCGAAGCGAGCGGACGCGTTCACATCGGCTCCATCATTTATGATTAATTTCGCAGTGCTTTTTTTCTAATCGACGTTTTCTTTGTCTGAAGATGTTCGAGAAGTCAAGGGGCACCGACGGATACTAAAAGTTCCCAAAGGTACGCCTTCTTCGCCGAATTATCGGACATTTGCTACCACCGCCGTTCGAGGGGCCGCTAAGCCTCGGCGTGTTCTACGAGCGCTAGGCCTCGTCGCCGTCGCACCTGCCGCGGCTTGCCGCCTCGGCGGCCGCCGTTCAGCCCCGAGATGGAGGATACTTCCCCTCGGGCAACGATCTCCGACTCCAAAATGTGCGTGGAAGTTCAAGGCGAAGACATTTCACCCGAGGAATTCCACAGCGACGCCGGCTGGACGCTCGCGGGGGAACGCATGTCGAGACTCCGTCAACGAGACCTTGTCGCGAAGCTCGCCGGCTCCAACAACCATGTCAACAAGAAAGCGAAAGACAACAAGAACATTCGAGCCTCGGTCATCAAGGCAGCGAGAATGCCAGCCATGCCACTGGAGGAAAGCAAGATCGTGATCAGACCACGAGGAGGACTTGACATCGTCAAGAGTGGCACCACGACCGTCGCCACGGCCATTCTTGCCGCGGCAAAGATTACGACTGAAGAGAGCGCATCGGATACCATCTGCCCGAACGCGCAACAAAACATCATGGTAGTCAGCACGCCCAAGGAGGAAAACGCCGGCCGCTACGCAAGTGTGCAAACGATCAACATTCAAGACAAGACCTTTGAAGTCAGCGCGTACCGCACGGCGCCGTACGACAGCGTCAAGGGCGTAATCCGTGGAATCCCTGTCGACGCGAGCGCCGAAGAACTGGACCGAAACATCGTCAACCACAGAAACCCACTCGCCGTAGGCGCTAAACGAATCGGCAACACGACCACGATCATCGTAGCCTTCAGAGGACCCAAGGTACCGAACTTTGTCCGATACGGCGTCACGCTCATACCATGCCACCTGTACAGAAAGCAAATTGACGTCTGCCACCAGTGCGGCAGGGTCGGGCACCGCAAGGACGTGTGCCCGACGCCAACCAGCAGGATCTGCATGGGCTGCGGCGAAGCAAACCCCAAAGAAGACCACAACTGCACTCCCAAATGCAAACTATGCGGTGGCGCTCACCCGACCGCCGCGAGAGATTGTAAAGCCAAATTCAAGGTACCCTACGTCGTCCGCAGGCGGCAGTGGGAACGCCGAAAGGTCAGCAGCCAGCTCCCGTCGGAGAGCGACTTCCCGCCACTAGACCAGCCAGCTGCGCGCAAGTCAAGGACGCCATCGAGAAACCGCGCACCGTCGAGAGATCGCAGTTTCAGGAGCCAGAGCAGAGACGCGCGAAAAATGGGAACCCAAAGATCACCGTCGCGCGAGAGAGTCAGTTGGGCCGACACTGCGCGAGGTGTCCTGAAAACCAGTCCGAGCGACAACACCAAGAAAGATGACAAAGCTTCAACCAAGGAACGAGATATCAACGAGGCCCTAGGACAGGAGAACGCGGCCCTGAGAGCCACCATCAACAACCTCACCAAGGAAATCGCGGAGATCCGCAACGCTCTCCGCAACGTCGAACAGCTAAGATTGAACCCGAGCGGCAGCAACAAGGGCGAAGAAACTACGGCCGCTGAAGACAAGGAACCGGCACCGAAGAAGAGGGCCGTTGAATTGCGCAAGACCAAGAGCAACGTGAGCGACTGCAGCCCCGGCAGCAGCAACAACAACGTCGAGGCCAAACTCAACAGCCTGGAGAGTATGATCAAGTCGATGAAGGACGCCATAGACGGCTTTCAAACGGAGAACGTCACCAGACTCAACAATCTGGAAAGAAGCGTGCAACTAATACTAAGCCACCCAACGTTCGCGCCCCTACAGCAGCCAGTCAACCAAGTGCCGCAACCCGGAGAATTCCGACTAGGACAATCATGGCCCCCAACTCCACAGGCATAACAGTGTGGCAGTGGAACTGCCGCGGCTTCGTCAAGAAGAGGGCAGTGGTCCAGCAACACATTGTGCACGCCGCGCGCAAGCCCGACGTGCTTCTACTTCAAGAAACGCTAACGGACAAGCCGTCCCTTCCAGGCTACAGGGTGCACGCGGGCCCGCCCGATGGCAGAGGCCTGTGCACCCTGGTCAGGAAGGGACTCACCTTCGTTGAACACCGGCTAAGCAACGTGAAGATCGAACACACGCTCACCGAACTCATACCGACCAAGCAAAGAAGAAACAGCATCTTCATTTTGAACATCTACAGTAATCCATCGCAGAGACTGCAGAAGTTCAAATCCATTCTTCACAAGGCAAGCACGACGGCCGGCCAGAACACGCTGATTGCGTGCGGTGACTTTAACGCGATGGATACGGCGTGGGGCTACGTCAAAAGCAATGCGAAAGGCAGAAACCTATCCCAAGACGCGGCGGAACTTGGCTATGCCCTCATAACCGACCCGGCACACCCAACGAGACTTGGTAACTCCGTTTCCCGAGATACCACCCCCGACCTAACGTTCGTCAAGAACAATGAACCGATCACGATCACGTGGAGGAACACGGGGGTGGACCTCGGCAGCGACCATATGATCGTGGAAATCGTCGTACCGGAGCAGAACCGTAATAACGTCAGGAAACATACGTGGATCGATTGGACCGCTTTCAGAGACACCAGAAATCAGGAGGAAGAAGAAAACACAGAAATCGACGACATCGAAATGTGGACCAACAAGGTTCTACAAGACGTTCGGAACTCAACCAAGAGCATAGAAACAGACCTTGAAACGAACAGAATGGACAGCCGGCTGGCCCACCTCATCGAAGGCAAGCAGTCCATTCTCAACAGATGGAAAAAGCAACGCCTCAATCGTAGGCTACGGAAAAAAGTCGCAGAACTCAACAAAGCAATCGAGGAACACTGTCGCACGCTATGCGCGCAGCAGTGGAACGAGATATGCAACGCCGCTGATGGCCAGATGCACAATGGGAAAACATGGAACTTGCTTAAGCATCTGCTCGACGAAACTAAGACTAAGTCGCACCAGAGGGACCGGCTGGCGAAACTCATCCATCGGGAAGTCATGAAACACGGAGCCGACACGGTGATGAACCGCATCAGCGACAGATACCTGCCGACTACGTCCACGGAGCACCACGGGCCGTACGGGGGGCTACCCAACGAGCGCCTCGACAGAGACATCGACTTAGAAGAGGTTCGCACAGCGCTGCAGGACCTCAACAGCAGGTCGGCGGCCGGACCGGACCGCATCACCAACAAGGCACTCAAGAACCTCGACGACAAATCCGTCGAAAGCCTAACGGGCTACTACAACAAATGCTGGAAAACGGGGACGCTGCCGCAGCATTGGAAGAAGGCCAAGACCATCCTGATCCCCAAGCCGGGCAAGCCACCCGGCACGGACAACCTCCGGCCCATTTCGCTAACGTCTTGCGTGGGCAAGGTGCTGGAGCACGTTTTGATGAACCGGTGGCAGGACTACCTGGAGAGGGAAGGACTGTACCCCGCCACGATGATTGGCTTCAGACAGCGCCTGAGCACACAAGACGCGATGCTGCAGCTCAAGAACGCAATCGTGGACGACACCGGCATCTCGCGAGACCACAAGACCATCCTGGGGCTCGACCTGCAGAGCGCTTTTAATACAGTGAAACACTCGGCGATTCTGTCCCAAGTCTCCAAGCTCAACATGGGCGAAAGGAGTTACAGTTACATCAAGGACTTCCTGACGGACAGGACCGCCGAGCTGCGGGCCGGCGACATACAACTGCAAGACAAGAAGCTCGGGAGTACCGGCACACCGCAAGGGTCCGTGATCTCGCCGCTACTGTTCAACTTGGTAATGATAGGAGTGGCCGACAGGCTCGCGAAAGTGGGGGTCCGACACACCATCTATGCCGACGACATCACGATATGGACGACCGGCGGCAGCGACTCTCAGATCGAGGCCAAGCTGCAGGAGGCCGTCAACGCCATCGAAGACCATCTCGATGGCTCCGGCCTCGTCTGCTCGCCAAGCAAGTCGGAGCTCCTGATAATACCACCACGAAGAGGCAACACCAAAAACAGACAGCGGCGAGAGCACGAGAAGATCAAGATCGTAACGCGGTCCGGGCAGACGATCCCCGAGGTCAGCAAGATCAGAGTTCTGGGCATGGTCATCGAGAAGCACAGAAGAAACGGCGAGACCGTCGCTCGTCTCGCCGCCAAGGCGGCCAACGCGATGCGTCTCGTCAGGAGAATCACGTCCCGCAAAGCCGGCATGAAGGAGGACAGCCTGATCAGGCTCGTCCAGTCCTTCGTCGTCAGCCACATTGCGTACGTAGCGGCCTACCACAACTGGCTGCAACACGAACGGAACAAGATCAACGCCATCATCCGAAAAGCATACAAGTCGGCGCTCGGCTTGTTCGAGTCCACGAGCACGCCCCGATTCTTGAAGCTAGGGGTACACAATACGCTTGAAGAGATTGCGGAGGCGCAACGAACGGCTCAGCTCGAGCGCCTGTCAACAACCAAGGCCGGGAGGAAGATACTCGAAGACCTGGGTCTCGGACGTCAGGACGGGGAGAATGCCAAACTCTCCATCCCCGAGGAGATCCGGAGCAAGATCAGGGTAGACCCCTTACCGAGAAACATGAACCCGGAATACAACAAGGGAAGAAGGAATGCGCGAGCCAAGGCCCTCATC
This sequence comes from Haemaphysalis longicornis, assembly GCF_048455015.1. Classification (NCBI taxonomy): domain Eukaryota; kingdom Metazoa; phylum Arthropoda; class Arachnida; order Ixodida; family Ixodidae; genus Haemaphysalis; species Haemaphysalis longicornis. The sequence goes on from NW_027526295.1 coordinate 130,355,207, forward strand.
GACCTACACGCCAAAGACGGACACGCGCGGTACGTGGACGCGGCCGAATATCAACGAGAAGCTTTCGCCGCAGCTGTCATCGAAGCGTCCACGGGTGCCGTGAGGACGGCGGCGAGCGTCAGATGCACCAAGGCGGAATGCGCGGAGGAGGTCGCCATCGCCCTGGCCATCGCCGACACAGACTGCCGCACGGTGCTGAGTGATTCGAGAACGGCGGTGCGCAACTACGCCAAGGGACGCATCTGTGAAGAGGCCGCGCGCGTGCTGCGCGGAGTCAAATTGGAAGAAAAAAGAGTGAGGATCAAATGGTTCCCGGCGCATGCGGGCGAGCGCGCGTCGGCGAGAAACGCAAACCACAACGAGACGGCACACGTGGCGGCACGAGCTCTAACCAACCGCGCCCCCGCGACCGACCGTCCCGCGTGGTTCGGAGCCAAAGACCGCATGACGGACTACGGCGAGATCACGAAGGCCTACCGCCTGGCTCGCAGAGTTCTCCCACCCCCGCACCCGGGGCTGAGCCGGGCGGAGGCCGTACTTCTAAGACAGCTACAGACCGGGTCGCTACCCACCCCGGCCTTGTTGCATCGTATGTACCCTGAAGCGTACCCGACCGACAGGTGCAAGGTGTGCTGTAGGGAGACGGCCGACCAGTACCATATCCTGTGGGACTGCTCAAAACAACCGGAGGAAGCGGCATCGAGAAAAATCCCGCCGCGGCTGGAAGAAGCCGCGAAGAGCTACGACCGCGAACATCAACTTTGGGCCGTCCAGCACGTCCTGAGGGCGCTCGAAAGGCACGAGACTCGCGAGCCGTCAACGGCGAGCGGATGGCTCGGGCCGAGTAACGGCTAACCCCTAGGACGACGCCGGGCCCGCGTCACGGCGCACAAAAACGCCGATCTGCAGGCACAAATAAAGTTTACTCCAATCCAATCCAATTCCCATTATGAGCCTTTAAGACACCTTTATAACACCTTATTTTAAGAGTTAGTTTCTTATTCGCGAGGAAGAAAATACTTCAATATGCAAATGATACGAATGTTACCTACTCAGCTAAAAAATCTACTTTTCAAATACAGTCAGGCAAAATACTAAGTTGTGAGATAGCACACTGTTCTTGAGCGAATGAGTTATGGTGTAGTGCAACTGAAACATGGCATTTATTAGGTTAGGCTTGCATACAGCTGGTATTGTCCGTGCAATAAGCTAGGGGCAAGCGCTCATGAAGAAAAATGTTTTTAGGAGCATTTAATGTTTTTATGCCCTATAGTGGCGCCTTAATAGTAGCGCTTGTCATCAATACAACCCAAAAATGGTCAGATGTCTTCGTCACCCGTTTAGTCGTGGCGTCATGTCTATTTGGGATACTTCATACGGAGATATTCCGTCAATAAAAAGGAAACCAAGCTTTCCTATAGAGAAGAAAGATAGCCGCACCGCAGCAATCACTCTCATTTAACTCTCGGGAGCGGCTCCTACGCTGTAGGCTTAAAGAACGGGGAGTGGCGCACCAGGAAGGGAAGCAAGAGTCCGGGTCAAAAAGAAAACTAAAGTGGAGCCCTACCGACGTACCCAGGAAAGCAAGACAAGTAATGAACTCAAGTGCATGAAAAATGCAGGCTTTGAGCCGCCCATCTGGCGTCAACGGAGGAGGAGTTTGGAAGAGTTTACATAAAACCACTGCTATAATCCTACCACGCATCGCATGCGCGTAACCTGCCTCAGGACTTTATTATTTATTCCGTAGAGAAGGACACCGAGAAAGGTGATTGTACCTTTAGGAGGGCAAGTCAGGCCGCGCACCCAGGGTCACCAAGGCCACGACCGCAACCTCTTGCTTTTTTACAGTGAAAGCCATTTGCGCCAAGCGCATCAAGACAGTAACCGGATCCCTCGGGTACATGTACATGCGGGAGTGTCGACAACGGTGTTTCCTACAGGTGGAGGGCCCCACCGACGAACATAGCAATAGAAACAGACCTTCAAGTGAGTGGTTTCAAATTGAAACATTATGAGCGTTAAGCAAGCTCTAAGATACATCGCAGCATAGCCCGCAGTATACTTGGGCGTACTTACAACGGCGGACTTTTACGAAAATGCTCGACACCTCCGTAATATCATGATGCTTAAATTCAGTTGGTTTTATTTGGCTAGAATGCTAAATTAATGCACCAAACTGGAGCACAAATTTTTTTAAGAACACGGGGCAGAGCTTATCTAGATAACAGCGTTGCAAAATCAATATTTTATATATTTATTTTCCACATGAAAAGTGTCTGGGAGCGAAAAAGCTACTCTGACTTTTCACTAACTGCAGAAGTCGATACCGATTACATTTCATCGTCACAGTACGACCGGCCATACCCTGGAAAATTTTAATTTTACGCTGAACTATAAGCAAAGACAATAGCCTATCTCTGTGCATCGAATATTGGCTCCTACGTTTACAGGATTAAACCCTTCGGTATGTCGCTAAAACCTTCCTAAAGATCGAAATAAGAATTTATATTGCGTTTATACGATAAGGGGCGGTCACTGCCAGTTGGCAACAAGATCAATGTTATGTTTCGTTTCGAAGAAATTCTTGATAACCTTAGATAACCTTAAGTGTAGCAGAAGATGGGTGTAATCATACTTTTGCAATAACAGTGATGAGGACATACATGCTTATTCCCCTCCCGAGGAAGCGAAAATGACGTTTCGTTACACACTGCCGTCGCCTCGCTCATCGCTTACCCAGCAGGATACCCGGACATTTTGTTCCCCTTGCTGGTTTTTCTCCTCAAGTAAAAGACAGGATTGATTTTCCTGCATTTTAGTGGAGCGGAATTGTGGCCTTGTGTAAAGAGCGAACCATCCATTGGCAATTGGAGAAACGGACCCAATGATAATCACAATGATCGTGTTATGTGCGAACAAATTTTTGATTTTAAAAATAATAAGTCATATTCCGCAATAAAATTATAATTGCCTGATTGGTACATCCACACAACGCGAGGTAAAGCTTTAAAGTGTATGGTGAAAAAACGTCCTTAAATACTGTATCAGCTTGAGGTCCAGCCAGATAGTGTAGGGCCTCTTTTCTTTTTTAAATCAAGAATCAAGAAAACCGCAGAAGAAAACGCCTATTATAAACGGCGATATTGGTGATCATCATTATGATACTGTATTGGAGCCATAAATAACAATCGCATATTTTCCCGGAGTGAATGCCAACAGGAAAGGAATGCTATTGGTAGGGTAGCTGCCTAAGGGTAAAGTTCTCGTTGCTTCTTACTTTGGTTCCGGAAGCGCGTAAAGGTCGGCACGAATCTCAGTGTTTTGTCGCTCTCCATTCCCTGGCTCCCACTGAAATCCAGTTGTGTGGCGGTTCACCGTGCAAGGAACCCATCGCTCATCTTCCACCTCGCTCGCCTCTCATCTGGTTGAAAATGCTGCTCCGTTTCTGCACAATAAATCGAACGAGCACGCCTCAAAGCCCACATCGCGTTGGGAAATTTCTTGGAAAACCTATCTCTATACGAAAACACGCTCGTACTCTTCGGAATTTATTGTTACGTTTCAGTCAGCGAATGGGAACGCCAACGGCGAGCGAATGAAATTGCGATGAGTCGTGGAACCTCTTTAGGTCTGGAAAAAAAGGAAAGTTCCGCATGGCTCGTTAATCATTGCCGTTTCAACCAGAAAAACGCTCCACGGCTAGTTCGCACACACACAAAGGCAAACTTGTGCGCTAAAACACGTCGTTCATCGAGAAAAGTTGGAAACACGAAATGATAGGCAAGCCTTAGTCTTCTTTAATCCCCCCCTTCCACTCCCTATAGCAGCTTTCCGGTACGAGGAAACACATCGAAAAGAAGTGTCTCTTGAAAGTTATCGTTGTTTGTGAAAAAAATGGTGTTCGTTTGCGCCCAGACAGTGACACAGATAGACCCATGTTCAGGCGTGGCATCTGAGTAGGAATCAAACAATAAAAGGAAACTCACGGCCTGCTTCATCGTGAAGGCGGCACCGTGGGGCATTACTCATACAGGACTATGTTGCTGTGCTTATATGAGCTAAATAAATCACCTCTTATCTTATTTTAAAGCCAGGCTAGCGGGGTAATACTAAATTCCAGATCATGCTAAGTGCTTTCGGCGTGTAAACATTTATACGATAAAAAATGAGATATCCCCGTCGCATGTGTGGCCTCGCTAGGCTTCTTGCAACGCTATTCCTGGATGCCTCATCTATGCCAGGTCAACGTTAAACAGGTCAAAATAAGTTTTTACGTATACAAGCTGCACCTGAGAAAGAAAGGAATTGTAGTAGAACCCTTCGGGATAATTTATATCGCCGAGGATTGTTGACGGAGCCTAAAGGGGACCATGTTTTTCTTTTACTTCCCTCATCCCAGCCAATCATAGTCAAGCTGAGCCACCTATAGACGTGCTGGCGCCGAAAACGCTGTAGTAAGAGGTTCCAAAGCAGGCAGTCAGGGAAGAGCCCCGAGCAGTTGTAAGCAGATTCAGCGTAGCTGCTGACTTTGAAATTACCTCGTCAAACGTAGCGAAGGGCAAGTGGGGTTGTTTCAATGCAAAAATTTACGACCAGCATGCAGTAATGGATGATTTTTTTTTTGGAGTGACAGAGATAGCTTACTTTGCATCGCTGGTCTGTGCGACGCTACGCGAAAGAGTTAGGGGAAGGCGTGCCCGTGACGATGATTTGCGTTCACTTCCGAAGATGCGTTCGCGGTCACTTCCTGAGACGCACTTCGCTCCGCCTACGCAGAGGATCACCATCACTGCAGTAGAGAGAACCTCCGAGTGAGTGCGGCCTCAGCGATGATGTGCGTTCACTTCCTAAGACTTATTGTAGCTGCGCACAAATTTCGCATTTTTGAGTGTCGCAATCGCCAACCGCAATTTTATGGCTCCAGCCACTGCGGCATAACTGCAAATGAATATGCGGATAAAGCGGCTCCCGCACACAAAAGTCCCAGGTTAACCTGAATCCAACTATCACGCTCTGATGAAGCAAATTCACTGCGCCCTCTTGCGCGCATAGTGACTCTCGCTAAATGGGATACACCAGAGTTCTCGGACGCTTGTCTCTACTCACTCGACCGTGATCTGCAGCGCCACCTATCAATAACATGCCATGCTAGGACGTCCCCTTAATTGGTCGTTGGGGGCTAGTTTGGCATTGCCGACAGCCCTGCTTGTGATGTGTACGCCACTGAAGAGGCAACTGAACACCTTTTGTGCCACTGCGGCCGATTCACAACGTAGGACAGCAGTTCTCAATCACACTCCGCACACTCCACGATCACCCGTTCAGAGCACAACTTATTTTGGGTCATAAGCACCGCCCGTCAGAGTCCTCCTCATCATCACCAGCCTATCTACGCCCACTGCAGGGCAAAGGCCTCTCCCATTAGTCTACAATTCTCCGGTCCTGTGCTAACTGCAACCAATTTATTCCCGCAAACTTCTTGATATCATCTGCCCATCTAACGTTCTGCCACCCCCTGCAACGCTTGTCTTCTCTAGGGATCCACTCTGTGAACCTTAAGGACCAACGGTTATCTTGCCTTCGCATTACATGCTCTTCCCACGTCCATTTCTTCTTAATTTTTACTAGTATGTTCTTAACACGCGTTTGTTCCCTGACCCTAAGAGTCCTCAAAGGCTATAAATGCCTCACTTAGCTTATTGGAGGACACGGGCCTATTTGATCAGTTGTAGGCAAGCATGCAGCGTCTTTCATTCGCCAATTGTGTTGGTTTAAATGCCAGTTTTATGCATTTTATTTTTTTAGTGCATGCTGTTGCCTCTGTACTTACCAGTTCTACTCGTTATTGTTTCCTTTTCTGATTTTCTTCCGGTTTATTTCTTTGGATACATAACGCTGTCTTTTCTTGCCCTCTCAATACTCGTATCCCCATCCACATGCGTAGCGTACCAAACCATACAGTTCCCTAGTTAACCTTTCCGCCTTTGATGTTCTGTTTCTTCCTTCCTTCCTCCTCCTGAGAACTGGGTCGCAAACTAAAATGAAGGTTGCCTTTACTGGAAGTGGTTGGATATCTGCTTGTGCAGTAAAACTTGCTGCGTTCAAATCGGGCATCAATTACCTGTAATGGTAACCGCAAATCAAACAATTGCCACGTGCGCGGAAGCATTCCTCCGATTTTATGAATCAGGAAAAAAATGCTGAGTATGTAGACGGCTATTAAGCCATGCGGCCTGCACCCGGATTAGGGTCGCGTTGACACGACATCGGCCCCAGATGGTGGCATGTAACCATGAGAAATAAAAGTACCAGAGCATTGGCTCGGGTTCAAGAATTTACTCTAAAAAAAATAAAGGTGCACCGGCTCACCCCAACGTCGACGCCACATACTCCTATACCAGCTTTCAAGATTATACCAGTGAGGCTGTTTACCAGTTTCTTGGATTTTCGTGTCGCAAGTGCAAACTACCATGACAATGCCGAGCGAACGTGGGCGCGTGTCTCGCGGCGACCCCCTGGCAGTTAAAAAAACAAGAAAATGCCGAGCGGGGACCGCCCATCGTCCCTGGCGTGCGTTCGTCTAGCCAAGCATACCCAGTTAGGAAAATTGATTAAGACTGGCAAAAAAAAAAATCCTCCAGCGTTCGCCGTAATTGTGGCAACACTTGCTCGGAACGAAAAAGACTCGTCATAGCATGCGCGCTTTCAAGGTGATGTCGAATGATTATCACTTCAAAAAAAAAAATGAAGTAAGCTCACACTTATAGCAACAATGATGAAGTTATAATAAGGTCTTTGGTTAAGCGAAGACGCAAATCGGCTGCAATCGTACACCTTAAACGTCGTGGTGGCCCTAAAGGTTGCGTACAGCTTCGCTACCTTCAAGTCTTCCGCTTTAGTGTGAGCGTTCTTCTTTTTCTTTCCTTTACATTTCCTTCTGTTTATCAAAACATCACGGATTTGGGTTTGGCACAAGAATTTATTCCAGTTGAGCAACGATTGCTTTGTGTTTGTTTCTCTTTTTTCTTATCACTGTAAAGCGTTTATGTACTTTTCTGTTCCCAGTTTTCAAGCTGTATTTTTTTTCGCAACAAATTCACTGTTTCGCTAAAATTCATAGTAGCGAAAAGTTAAGCATAGACCTTCGAAGAAACCGTCGCCCTCGGATAAACCGGTTGCATATCCTTCGAGCTCGACCAGGTTAAACCGGAGCGTGTATATCGGAATTACGACGCTACGTTGCACACTGCTAAAGCCCGAATGTTTTCGTCCGGGTAAGGATAAAAACCAAAAGCCAAAGCGAGCCGGCCATCTGTATAAAACAGCCATAACGCCGATCTGGTGCGGGCGAACGTATCACGGCGTTTTTTGAAACCCTTATATGAGCTCATTTATGATAGTTGCTTTGATATAAACTGGCTCCAGGCATGAGGATTTTTTTACTGTGAATCGCGAAAGCACTTCTCTAAAGCATTGCAAACATTTTTTTTTCATGTTAGCGCGGTACACTTTAGTCGATTTTGTAAGGATCGCATATGACACACCTAAAACAGACAGCTCCGCCTGCGGCCCCAAAGAAAAGCTTAGGTGATTCAGCTACTTTAATGCACAGCATTGTTGTTTGACGTTTTTAGTGAGTTCGTTGGAGGGAATGTATATTTTTGTAACGTATATGCACAGCCTGCAGCTTTATCGTCTTATCGTACCTTCAGTTCTGGCAGTACCAGTCCGAAGGCAGTTCTTAGTGCGGTAGCGTATACTTGATTATCTACTACAGAAGCCCTGACCAAGTTTTATCTTCGACCCCTCCCACTGCGTTCACTCACCCCTCGCTCGGTTAAAAGAGCATTTATACACGCACTGTACATTATGACGACTATCTCAAGGATGTAATGTATATCCTCTTCCCCCCACATCTCCGGACAAGAAGCTCACGTCAATGTATCATTCGTTTATTTGTTCGCAAAACGTCGATATTTGTTCTTCAATTTTCTTATGCGTGCGAATCATTGCTTTTCCTCGAACGTTTTACAACTCGCTTCAACTTTGAATTCTGTGCGAGGTATTTTCAGTTACTACCTCAGGGATGCCTTTTTCGCTTTCAAGTACAAATTGTTCTGAACTTTAAAAGTCACCATGGCCACATACTAAGCTTTTCTTTGACGGCCCTTTCAGGGGACTCATTTGTGTTTCTCTTCATTTAATATAGGATGTTTTTATGCTAAAGACTGCTCGGTTAATATATATATTTTGCCAGTACCACTATTTCAGTTAAGTGAATAAACACATGTTTTAAGATATGGCGTACAAGACTGCAATGTCTCCATTGTTAGGGCGAAAGCCTTAAGTGTCCCATTCTGCGAAAAAGCGCCGTTGTTGTTGTTGTTGCTGTCCAGTAAAGAAAATGGCCACCGTAGTAAATAGTAAATAAATATGTGTGATCCTATGGGCTTTTAACCCTGGCCGGCACAGTAGCAGTCCAGTGCTATACAAATTGTGCAATGTCCTCACGCTACCAGCGTGGAACAAAAATTGTCGCTGTTCCTTCTTCGGGACACAAACGCACTTGGGGTATCGGCTAAGAATCAGTTTTGAGAGGCAAGTTCACGCTTCACAAAAATAACAAATCTATGAATTTAAAACTGAAAATGTGTCCAATAATGCGTGCCGCATGACATTTGAAACTGATGGAACGTGAGAAGAACAGGTGGATCACAGCCTAGAATAATCTAGGGAAGCTGCGGCGTGTGCCAGTCTGCTTGCTGACCTAATTAGCCCTCTAAGGCGAAGAAATAGACGCATAGATGGTGTAGCAGAAGAGCATAGACGGCGCCGGTCGAAGTAATTTGTGCAAAAAAGCAAAGAAAATAAATCGAAGACAGAGACGGAAATACGGTGTAGCAGTTAAACACATCAGAAGCACATCAGCACATCAGACAAAAGCATGAAGACTTAAGTGCCCCGGTGAGTTTTTTTTCAACAACCTCGTATGCTGCCTTTTGTCCAAAAACTTTGGATGTGTGTTAATAGGAAAAAATAGCCGTGCAGGCAAACACAAAGGCTACATTCATAAACACCTTCCGCATTTTTGTTCCTTCACCACAGATTACCATCGCCTGCGAACAGCTCTTCAGCTCACAGTATAGCCTCAATGCAGCAGTCCTTTTCAGTCTTCACTTTCTCAAAACTTTCTGCCCATTCAGCTGGCGTCCGTACGTTGCCTCTCACCTTGCAGTTGCGCTGCACAGCCAGCGCAGCATTGCTACATCGACACGACACCAGCTGTTAACGCATGTAAAAGAGGATTTTTTTTTTGTTAGACGCTACGCGGAAGCCGCAGTTGGACAGATAACAAGTAAACATAATTGTCACTTCAACGGGTGGTGCGAATAGTTGTTTGCACAATTGATCGACTACACGCACTCGTGAATAGCAGCCTGCAATATTTTCGAATAAAAAACGCGTCATGACAACATCCGCCCATGCCGTTTCTTAAAGTGGACATCAACTACATCCTGCCTCTCCACCCGTGTCGTTTTTATTCTTGATATTCTTTTTTGGAGCAATATCCCTCCGTTAATCTTCCAAACGCCCTCCAATTCATTCCCCCGTTCATGCGCAGCTGGCTCCATTATTATTCCATGGCTTTCGCACACTGCCTGGCTCCGAATGCGACACCGTAAAATTATTCAGGAACATATATCCACCCCACCACTGCTGAAAGATGGGATATATATTTATTTAGTTATTACAATACTCTCCAGGCCTCGGAGGGCATTACGGAGAGGAGTGGGTAAGGTTCATACAAAGTTTACAATAGCCGTCTTGAACGATGATGGGTCAGGGTTGCTGGCGATGGAGGCGGGAAGGTGGTTCCAGTCGGTGGCTGTCCTTGGCAAGAATGAATTGAAGTGCACGTTTGTTCTAGAGCTCGGCACGCTAACTTTAAATCTGTGATCAATACGTTCGGAAATATAAGCAGGTGGTGAGAGAAGGTCGTGTTTAATATCAGGATTGGTGAAGTAGATTTTGTGGAAGAGGCAGATGCGAGATACATGAATAACCGTTCTGGGTCGAGCACCAACTAGAGGGTTGTTCTTTTCTACTACCAGCAGGCATGTGAATAGCGGTGATATGTGGAATCCTAGAGATTTCGAATGACGTCAGCGGACAAAACAAAACTAGCTCTTCCTCTCTCGTTACGCTCTGTCCCAATCAGGTAGAACGAAATTAGCCTGGGTTGTATAACTGATGAGCATTGTGATTTTGTACAACGAATATTGGGATCACGTGCATAGGTCGCCAATGTTTCGCGGAGAGAGTGGCTGCTCCAACAAAAATTGCATAACTGCAACACAAACCACAACACCCTACTACAACAAACACAACTACTTGCGGGATTTTTTCGAAGGATAGGGCCCCAAAGGCTTTCCCCTTAAAATATTAATCAGCCTCACAAGTAGTGCGGACACATTGTTATAATAGAGAAAAGGAATTTGGCGCATCCCATGAATCGGTTAAAATGAACGCAAAGGGAAACATTCATTATGGCACACCTGAGTGGGAATTAACTTGCGTGTGGTATTTTTGCGTGCTATATTGTTTGGAGTAATTGTCGATTTTTCGAAACGCTGAGACGTGGCGCGTACATCTAGGGATACGAGACGTAACGAGATACTTAGAACGGCTCAATCTGCTTGGCGAAGCAGACAGCAGCTCGAAGCGTGTGATAAGCGCGTCATCTGAGGCTCCGCCCGGCAGTTATACGCCAGTCGCTTTCAGGCAGGCCCCGCTGCAATGGTTCCGACCGGCCAACCTTATCTGATGCAATTTCGTCAGGCGCACCGCACCCTCCTCAGCCAGTCGCTTTTCTCGCACTCCGGGAGGGATGCGCAGTGGCCAGCGTTATGTTTGGTGAGATAAAACACATTCGCAAGGTTGCAAGGCGCAAACTCGGAACGGCAGCATGGTGGTGGTGGCTGCCGAGATACGAAAATGAGTGCGTCATTTCGGGCACAGCCAGCGAGAGAAGAGCCATAGAAAGCTTCGCTATAAAAACTCCACCTCGAAAACGTTACCCCCACCCCCTTGCTTCCTCGCTTTTTTGCCTAAACTTGCAAGAACTGTAGAGGGGTTCATCGACAAGGATGTAGCTAATCCAGATGCACACCTGACGCCCCAAGCAGATGGTACGCGCCTACCACTACACCAAGCTGCCCACAATGCCACTCCCCCACAAAAGCTGATATAAATCACCTTAATAGTTATGCCTTAAATTAATTCAATATATGTCTTTCTCAACTCTGGAAGGCCCAAATTATAGCTAGTAACCCCAATTTAGAAGACATTTACCAGTTTAATCCAATTCCCCTCTTCGCGTTCGCAACTGGTCTGGCACAAGTGGCTCAGAGCGATGGGCCTTGTCCCCTTTGTAACCTGATCCCTTCAAGACTCCCCCTTCTCTCAGAAGATTCCGACAAGGCAAATACCGACGGCAATGATAAAAGCTCACTTCACCGTAACTTACCCCTGTCCGTCAACCGGCTTTAACCCCCTTCCCTGAACAGGGATACAGTCCGCACTGCTACAATAAAAACTTTCATCTTTATTTCTCTCTTTCGCTCTCCCTCTCTCTTTCTCTTTCTCTCTCTCTCTCTCTCTTATATTATCGTTGTTGCCGTAGCCATTCTTGTTCACGTGGGATGCGTTAAGCAGCAACATCACCATTGCCATCGACACCTATCTCTACGCGTAAAAGCGTTGCCCAGAATCAACCCTTAATTGCAAATTCCCGCAGATGCTTCTAGCCGCGTTATGCCACATTTTTGTTGTCAATTTACGTGCCCGAATGGGGCCTCAAACAAACCCAGTTAAACCTGCCTGTGGTACACCCGCCACGTACCGTGTGACCCAAAATTGTCGTGGAATAGTCCGAGTTTGTTTCCCACTCTAAAAGTCTTTAACGCGAGAGCAATGTCGCCTTCTCCTTCAGCTGAAACGACTGCAAAAATGTGTTGGCCGCCTTAGCAGTACGGGCCTCCAGTTTTCTGCATTAAGAACATCGAATAAACTTCCATTAGAATCGTCACAACCCATTGGCATTTTTTTTTCAGAAGAACAATCCTGAAGAGAGGATGGAATTGATGGCTTTATTGTCGCAAGGATAGGTGACCTGCACTGTGATTTTTAAAGCCATTTAAATGTACCACTGATGATTTAAAAGTGATATAAAAAGTAGAACACTCTTTTCATTGGTTTTTAGATGCTATTGTTATCAATTGCAGTAGAATAATATGTCTAAGAACACCAACCCGAATGTGTCCTGTCTACCACAAACCATGATTGCAGAGTCAAAATCTTTAGAATAAAATAGGTCAATGTTGAAGGAGCCTGGAATCGTAATTATATCTTTAAGGATAAGGAAACCTTGCTTAGCACATATTTAGTATATTGGTGTCTGAGGCTGTTCTGGCAAGCACAAGGTCGCTGTTTCGGTCTCGGACTGTGGGGGATCTGAAAAATAACAAACTGTCCGCGTTTCAAGTATATTTCGGCGCACGTAAAAAATCCCCAAGTGGCCTAAATGGTCTTTGGGAAAAAAACCCTACTTTGAGGTAAACAAGAAAGCCCTTCGCATCTGCCTTTAAAGTAGATGGTTTGCAAGCAAAATGCTTTTGTTACTTCCTACTGTGGGTGTAGAGGTGTTACACAAAGCACGAGTTAGAACAGTGTGCCATCTATAGCGTAACCATGCACAAGAAAAGTTCCTTTTACGCGTCCAAAGTGCATGTTTCAAAACAAATAGCGAGATAAATAACTCAGCAATGCCTTCTTTATCATTTATGAGGACCGCTAGCAGCTGGATTTTTTCTAATTAAGCAGGGACAGAGGCTATGTTGATGATTTCTACGCATTTACCCTCAGCCAGTATTAACGTATACTATAGACATTTGTCTTACTGTGAGAGTAGATAATTATTTTTTCACAATAATGCGTTACTCTAACCGTAATCCTGGCAGCGCGCCTATTTTGGTTCATGATTCGTCAAGCGACTATTTTGAAGAGCAACATTGGCGACCATCGCAATTTAATTCTACATAACGGAAACAAAACTGGTCTTTACGGCGAACAAGACAATGTAGCATAACATCAGCCTTGCTGCCCAAATCAACTTACTCGGCCTCACACTGCACTGAGCTTACCCTCTACACGAACACGTCTCGGTTGAAGAAATAGTGTCAGCAAAGGCAAAACCACCACGGAGTTTTCTGGGCCGGATTGGCTGCTTACAGGAGAAGTAAAACATTCATGTGTGACATTACATTAGAACTCCGTTCACTACTACGAAGAGTAATTATTTTCCTTTTTTCCTTTTATTATTACACAAAATTAGCCTAGTGTTGTCATTGTCGCGATATTTGAATAAATTACCCATTTGCAGAAGTACCACAGATTGTTTTTCTTTTTTTTCAGCTTGCATCCTCTCCGTGAAATGAAAGACAAGTTGACGAATAAAACCACAGAACATATGATTTGAAGATTACTTCTGGCACTAACTGCCCAAAATGATTACCCGAGGAAAATAAAAACTGAACGGTTTCTATTAAACCATTTAACTACAACAGCATGGTTATAAAGGTCCGGGGACAGTCACGTATGACTAATGTAAAGTTACAACAAAAGATGTAACTGCTGGGACCTGATGTCCACGTACGTCATTTATGGTTTAGCGGGAGCAGCAGTGTTTGCAGGAGCATGTGCGTTATCATAGTCACGCCATAAACGAAGCAAGTCTGAAACACATAAGTGCCCTTCCACTCTGTGAAAAAGGATGACCTGCAAAGCTGAATGCATTCCACGGAGTGCACAAAAGAAAACACGTTTATCGTAATTAGCGATGCAGCATATTTCTTAGCCAACTAGCTGAATTTATCTCTGGCGGATCTAAGTAGCTTTGTTCTTGCCGATAAACATGAAACTGTGTGTCCCTCTCGCGTCGTAAGCATCTCACTGTTTGTGTGAGGCCGGGTTCAGACTCTTGCCGCAATTAACTGTCATAATAACTTTAAAGAATGACGTTATTTTACGTCTCAGCCAACCGAGCGGCGTGATATGGCATTTGTAAATCCACAGATTGAACCGAGTGAGCGAACGCAGCGGCGACGAAAGAAAGAAAACGGAGAGGAGCGTCTAGCGAAGGGTGACGTGGAGTACGACACGTGCGGCTACAGCGTCATCTCTCACTCTGCCTTTCCAACACACGTTTGATGTGTCTCCCCCAAGGCGCGCCCTCCCCCTGACACTTTCCCCAGACGCTGTTTCATTCTCCGCTAATCCAAACCACGTGACGTTTGCGCTGGCAGTTCCAACATGATTTGCAACATGCTGGCCGTCGGCGGAAGCGCACTGCGAGGTACCAGCAGAGTAGCGCACGCCGCCTTACGTTCGCTGGTCACGCGAAAACATCCCTAAACGAAGCAGAAATGCGCCATCACCGAGAAGACTGCATCTCGCGCTGCGCACAAATTTGATATTAGAGACTAGTATTCGTGAGTGCATTTTTTAGGGGCGAAGCTCCTTAAGGCGTGGGTCTGTCCATCCTCGACGTATGTATGTAGCCACCTCTAGTTTAGTCCTTGGATTGTTTACTAGATGGCGTGGCTACCTCTAGTTTAGTTCTTGGATTGTTTACTAGATGGCGGTACTTGTATATGATGAAAAGATGCGCTTGGATTGTTTACTAGATGGCGTGGCTACCTCTAGTTTAGTTCTTGGATTGTTTACTAGATGGCGGGGAGCTTGTAATAAAATCCGTTCGCTGTTGGCGCGCGCTCGGAGTCGCCCGATGGATAAGGCTGCAGATGTGCGAGCCCGCGAGGCAGCAGCGCTCCGTGAAGCTGCGCGACGCCGCCGCCAAGATCCTGCCGTACGAGAGCGGGAGGCCGAAGCGTGTCGTCTGGCTGCGCGACGACGCCGCCAAGATCCCAGCGTTTGAGAACGAGAGGCCCAAGCGTCACGGCAACGGCGCGAGGACCCTGCCGTACGCGAAGCGGCACGGCTGCGGCGCGAAGAGGATCTCCAAAACGTCAGAGAACGGGAAGCGGCGAGAAAGCGCGCGTATCGGCAGGCAGACCCCGATGCAGTGAGAGCTCGTGAGGCGTCTGCAAAACGCATCAGGCGAGCTCAGCCCCAAGGTGCCGACGCGCGGTTTAAGCGAGACTTTCTAGACGTTACGTTCGGACTCAGATGTAGTGGGCGAACTTTCACTGAAGAGTCACGGTTTTACCGATGATTTCCCCTCAGGAGCTTCGCCCACTCATCATCATTCACCCCGTGGATATGCTGTGAATTTTTTTATGCCCATGCGTGCTTCTGTTTATTTTTCGGAATCACCTGATAACCGCACAACCGCCGTGTGCTGCCGACTCCGCAACTTGCCAAAGGGGCATCGGTGGAGGCGAGGAGGAAAATATTTGTGAAAGAGGTTTCAGTGGTGATGAGGAGGAGCCCCGAAGCGGCGCCGAGTAATTCCACGACACCGGAATGAAAACTGGGGGGGGGGGGGGGGGGGGGGGGTTAGACATATACTGCTTTGCAGTAAAAGGCTGTGTCGTCTAGTCAGTCATAATAACGCATGAGCATGTGCGTTATCATGGTAACGCCATAAACGAAGAAAGTATGGAAAAAGGCTGTGTCGTCTTGTGAGTTGGACATAGTACCATCGCGGTATCCATGTCGAAAGTTCGCTTCCGCGATGCTGCGTTTCGACAGCTATTTTAGGAATATTTGTTTGGTTTTTGAACGTAACGTGTGGTAGTGTGGTACAGGTTGTCCTTTACCAGGGGCGTACCACTGCCGCCCTTCAAGTGCAGTAACTTTGCGGGAAAATGTGCAAGTAATCATATTACCACTTGCAGAGTCACCTGTAACTGCAACAACGACATATTACGCAGCAGCGGTTCTACCCCAAGCTGGACGACGCGTTTTCTGCGCGTACTAATCCTGAGATTTTTTTTTTCATTTCTTAAATGATCTAATGAGCAGTAGGCAAATATACAGGGTGACGAATATCCGCTGTAAAAAGAATCTTTGCAGGGTGATACCTGCGCAATAATTACACTTCTGGCAAGATCCTACTGGTTACAACATTTGTTGTGAACTTTTTAAACTACACAGTGAAACAAGCACAATAGGAACAAATACATTTTAGGTGTTGCATATCAATTCATTTCATTCTGCCTGTCGTGGTGGCGCAGTAACTAAGGCGTTCGGTTGCTGAGCCCAAGGACGCGGTTTCGATTCCCGGCCGCGGCAACCGCTTTTCCAGGGGAGGCGGAAAGCGGCAACGCCCATGTGTCGAGATTTCGGCGCACGTTAAAGATCCCCAGGAGGAAAAATTAATTCTTCCACTACGGCGTGCCTCATCGCCTGTGCACCATCGGCGCTTTACACCTCATAATAATAAAAAAAGTTATTTAATTCTAGGTGCACAATTCCCATAACTGTTACCAGAGGCCACACTATTTTGAATTGACGCCTGCTGCTTGGGCTCGCTATTCCGCATGCCATCGAATTTATTCCCATGTATTGTAACGTTTAACCCCCGATAAAGTTTGTGACTGGCACCAGTAGTTATACGCTGCTCTCACTGCTGTTATGATGCCATAAAATAAAACGTTGGTACTAAGAGCCACCATTTAAATGTGCCTGGGTACGATAACGTTGCTGTTCTTAGATTTATCGGAGCCATTCAACCAGCAGTGCCAAGTTCGGCACAACACGTCACAGAATCGCATTCAAATAATTATGTCGAAAACGAGGCATCAAAAGATAATGTAATGTGTGGCATTGAAAGGGCGATAACTCTTCTAATATTTTAGCTCGCTTCTTTGTCCTGCCATCTGGGCTAAGGAAAATGGCAATGTAATTCCCATAATTCTGTTTTCTTTGGAAGCGACCATGCTAAGGCATACATCACAGGCTAGTATGCGGTCTTGGAGGGCGGATATCACCACAGCTTGCAACGGCTGGAATTTACTGTCCTGCATGACCGGGGGCACTGCCGCAACTTAACCCCGAGTTTGCACAACCCACAAAATAGAGAAAGGCTAACTTTGTTTTACAAACACCCCTATCTTCTATCCGTCATTCTTCGGCGTCTTAAATAAGGGATCGCCTGACGCAAGGGCTTCTGGCACAAACATCAGCGCTTGGGGCAGTAGGGAGGCGACGACAGGGTTTTCGCGCGTAGCTGTGGGAGTTTCAATGGAATAGCGGTTGCGTGCTGCGCAAGACCATTTGCTTTTGTATATAATACTAGGCGCTCTGGCGCTGCATGAACAGAAAGCCATGTAGCTCTTTAAAACAACAAGATTTGCGGGGAAACTTTTGCGATCCTGCTGTGAGCCCTATAAATAATTACCCCTCACTGTGTTTACAAAGATTTTTTTTTTCTTTTTTCGCCATTCCTACTTTGTTTCAGCGCTGTTTCATAACTTGTGGAAAAGAATATCTCCTTTTTGAGTATTCTAATCTCGACGCATAAATTTGGCGCGATTACTCCCGTTCCATAGTAAGCGAACACATTCACCGGGAATACACTGACTGAACAGTATTGTGAGCTTCTAGCACACACCGGGTTAAGTGTGTTTAACTGAGCAGGAACGAATAAAACAAAGCAGAGACACAGCGGACGGAGACCGGACAAAATGGGACTTGTGTTCACATCTGCCGATATTGACGGTGTCCCCAGTATACCAGATACTAAATTATACAACAAATACCGGTGTACGATATATGTCGTATCAGTGGTTACCCTAATAAAAAAAACATTCAAAATTTTTACTACTATTGCTTTTAAACTGCCAGTTATCTTGATTGCGACCAAATTAGGGTGGTAAAATTTAGCCGGTTCAGTCACTATACTACGGCGAGATTATATTGCACAATAGAGGAGTAAGGGGCTCATTGACGGAAGTGAAGAAAGCGGCCGTGCACAGTGTTACTCGTGGTAGATGAAATGTTTGGTGCAGAAGCTTTTCCCAAGATCGTCAGCTTTACACTCCGGAATAGTTATCGCATTGGGGGCGGAGCGCGCAAAGGAACAAAGAAAATTTGTTCCAGTGAATAGTTACTCCACCTCTCCCTTTCCTTTGTATTCTTTCCCGCCTTATTTTTATTTTAGTGTTTAAACTTCGGTTGCATTTGGTGACGATTGTAAGGACTATGAGCTGATACGCATATATTTACAATGCGAAATTCTGCCCCCAAACAATCGCCTGCAGTTGGTCTCAGTGCTAAATCGGCCACTTCCTTCGCTTCTTCCCGCACTTCCGTAGCATTCCCCACCTTTCTGCTCCTTCCTTTCGCGCAATTGGCTGCAAAAAGCCGCAGGCGCTCAACCGCGGCCATGGCGGGAAAGTAAAAGAACCGCAGGAATTGTGCAATATAATAGCAAGAAAAAAACAATTTCTTTGTCTGTTCCAAGCAATGGTGTAGCCAGGATGATGTTATTTCGCGAGAGGGGGAGGCAGTGGAGCGGGGCATAAATGTAATCGTAAAGCATACCAAAACGCCAAAGTAAAAGGACGAGTACCCAAAAGAAGAAAGCTTAAGAAAGATACTTACGCAAATTAACAAAAAAGCCTCCCAGACGACGCTGTACTCTACATAACTTTGCTACTAATATTTTTCTTTATCCGTCGCTAACATTTCAAAAGGGATGATATCCCTTGTGCGAAAATGCATCGAAGACGCATGTGGTTGGTGCGTTTATTAGACGTACAAAAATATGTATCGGTAAACGTGATGTGTTGACAGGGGCAAGTATGTTTGACTTTCAACTCAACGACGCCCCCCCCCCCCCCCCCCTCCTACCGGTAATCAAAAATTTCCCGGGAGAGGCACGGCGAACATCTCCGAAACAAGGCACCTAAGCTGTCGGTACTTTGGGCCAATAGATCTCTTTTGTGTTGCTTGAATTTTCTTATTAACCCCCCGCAGTTCTTCTCATACCGTATTCTTCTGCCTTCAAAAAGTTAAGACATTGTTCACATAAACGTATCATTGCAAAAAAAGATTTTCTTCAAATTACGGTTATTTCGCAACACTTTTGTTTATTCTCCAGTACACATCGCTTGCCAAGTTAATAACCAAAATTATGAATGTGTATTGAAACATGCGCATTAGACGGAAATAAAAAAATGGAAGCAGCTCCACTCAACGTGAAAGCTGTCAAGTGCTCAGAAGTGATTCACCAAAGAGGCAGTGGGTCCCTCCCTTGACTAGCTTCAGTATGAGCCTGGCCTTTAGAACAAAAGTAGTCGATAGGGCGCCGCAGCCCTTGAAATGGCTTATACAGGGAGACTACATCAGTTTGCATCAATTTGGAGTAATTATTGCGTAAATTCATGATTTGTTTCCGTGTTTTAGATGCAAAGCATCTCTTAGTCGACCCTCCGTCGTCCGTCGTCCCCCTATACTATATAAAAAAGAAATAGTTATGCGGCGCTCTTCCCACTGCGTTACAAAACCGAGACAGGAGCAAGTGCTACGAACGCGCCTTATGTCCTTGACTCATTCAAACTACATCAAGAAGCTACTGATACAACGATGGCACGCGAAGCTGAACGTCAACGGAAACGACGAACTGAAAACTTTACAAGAGGATGTTGAATTTCCCGTGGGAAAGCTGTGGCGGGAAGCGCTACGCGCCATGCAGCGCAACCAGAGAAGAGGACGAGGAGGGCGGGCAGCGGGGTAGGAGTGTGAGCACACAATAAAGAAAGACGAGAACCAGGAGGTGTTCGATCACGTAACGCCGGTGTCGGTCTCTTCGCTGTCTCTACATTTCTCTACATTTCTCTGTCTATGTCTCTATGGGGGTTCTGTCTCTATGGGGGTTCACACTACGTTCCCATTCGTGGTCCGTTAAATGAAACAACATAACGACAACACAATGGAACCTACACGGGACCCCTATGATGCTTCGCATCCTCCTCATGGTTCCCCACGGGAAGATGGTGTAATTTTTATATTATAGTGTATCTTTATGCAGCCTAGCAATGGCAGCTCCCGTAGCAACTGCGCAGAGCAAAGATCCCTCCAACACTTTGCATATGTATTACGTGTGCCCGGGTGGCGCGATGGCATAGGACTCGGCTTCGTAATGCGAGGGACCAAGGTTCGATCTCGTCCAAAGGAAGCGGTGATCCTTTCGAAGCCCCTGTTTGGGTGTGTGCCACCGCGTTAATGTAACAGTGGCTAGATACCGCGACCACGGCCGAGCTACGACAAGACGGGCCCCTAAAGTGGTCAGCACTTAAAAAACCGAGCGTAATAACACCACTCGCAAAAGCTAATTGCTTTCTAACTCTACTTATGTTTCTACTGCTATTAGAACTCTTCATGTTTGTACCATGCCGTACTTGTTACAAATATTCTGGCAGTAACTCAACTGCACGCACTTGAAACAGCCATAAACGCGGCCACGCGGCAAGAAAGTTGCCGTGGACACGCATGCCTGAACGTTAATTTTGATGTTTGTAGGAATGATCGGAGGCACAAAAGAAACTGAAACAGAGTGGCTGATAGCAAGCAGTGAAAATTTTTAGCGAAACGTTATTTTCGCTGCCCGTGTTGCTGTTTTGTCCTGTATTATGAAATAAGGACACTTGCTTCCCAGCAAACCACGTTACGTCGTGCAGATGTCCCGGAGACGTCAGCAATAGACATTGCAGATGTCCAGGAGACGTACTGTTGGGGTCAGAGTTACATATAATCAACGTCCCCACAACTGCAAAAAACCCATCCAAATAACACGAAGGATCACGTACTGTAGACGTCTCATGGTACTTTTATACGCTGTTTGCGGGACGTTACCTTAGTGGTACGTCGTATGGATATTGTAGTGGTACGCATGCAAGACGTTTATAGACGTCTGTTCTACATTATTTTTCTGTCTTCGGTACAAGCATTAGTTTGTTATATTCATGACTAGTGTACGTTAGTATGATATTGTAGAGATGAACCTGTATAATGGAAATTTACATTCTTTATACGTTATCTGGATGTTTGGCCAGCCCCCTTTTCAAGGCTGCCTACGTGTTGTAGGCAATAATATTTCAAATACATGTATTACTATCTATTCAGCACTGTTTGCTGTTACTTGTCACCTGGTTTCTAGAATAATGTTTCCACTTTTGAAGTGCTGCATACTGCATGAAGTCTTATATGTGAAGCAACAAGCTGACCACACACTCTTGCAGAAGCACACGAAGCACTGCTCTAAACAAGAAATGTCGCATCGAAAACAAGTGGCAGTAAGTAACAGCAAACCAGTCCTGATCAGCACAAGTGACCTTGACACTAAGGCAACAACAGTAGCGTCATCGAATTGTACCACCACCATGGCTGTACAGGCCTTCTGCAAATAAACTATCAGGGAAACAATCAAAAAATTAAACTATAAAATGACAGTCTTGCCAACTTAGATGTAAGTAAGTGCAGCTGGGTAGTAAGAAAGCTTTCAATGCACACATAAAACACAAGAGTTCAGTAACACAGTTTATGTTGACTTCACAAAATTATGTAATATGCTTTCGCAACACAACCACTTTATTTTGATCCCTATTTGCCCTGGCCCACAGGGTACACATTGTATATTTGCAAGAATAGTAAAAGTATTCATGACAAATTAAATAAGTCAAACACAGCAAAAAGGTTGACAAAAATAGAAAAAAAGCAAACATGTAAACCCAGCGTACAAGCACAAGATAGTTATGCAACTTGAAGTATCTCACATTAAGTGAAATGGGTGAAAAACAGCAGTGTGGAAAAAAAAACAGTGTGGAAACAAAAAAAAATGATTGAATGGTGGTTACAAAAACAAAGCAAATTTACGGAAATAAATAGTTCAAATCTAGTGAACAATTTGTGGAACAATACACCAAAAGCACCTTGGAAACACAAACGTGGTGTTGAGTGGTGGGTGTGAGTGCCATACAAATTTGAGATACTTTAAACAAACCAACATCTAGGGAAATGGTTATAGACACTAGAAAAGGCGAGTGTACAGAAATGAGTGTACGGCGGTTACAAGAGCAGTAGTAATTTACGTGATGAAATAATTCACACTTAGCGAAATGGCAGGACAACAATATAACAACAAAAAACTTTAGCAACAACTTATTCAAGTCTGGATAGGAAAACAATACAATGTTACACTATTTCAATATTTCACACAAAGTGATATGATTTGGCAACAAACGAAAAAACGGGGAACACGGAAATGATTGAATAATATTTACAACAAGACAGATATACACAACTACATGATTCACACCAAGTGATACGCTCAAGGAACAATAACACAAAATAAAAATGCATCCAAGCAAGGAAAGAATTCAATGGTGGTTCTATGGTGCATGCCTCCATCATCAGTTATGGTAGGGATTCTTGAACAGTTTTCATTCTTTGTTGTGGTGCCAAAAACTGTCAAAATAGTTGCGGACCGGATTGGTAGGAAAGTGAGTAAAAATTTCATGGTCCAAAGGCTGAAAGAAATTTGATACCGCTTCTAGCAATAAAAACTAAGAAGCCGCAGGTTGTCGACAAAGCTGATATTTGCGCAGGATGTGACTGACAATAAAAATCTGGGCCCTATACATTGTCTAATGAAAGCATTTGATGTCTGTAACAACACGAAGATATCTAGTTACACAAAATTCAGGATGTCGTTCGCAGGTGGAAAAAAGGGTGCTTCTCTTTTTCCCAAACCAGGAGAACTCCTGCGCCAAGTTGACCGTCAACAGTAGCTTCAGCAGGCGCCTTGTGCAGACTGTTGGAGTAGCACCTCCCTTGCAAGCCAGTTCTTCAATCTAGGCGTGGGTACAGGAAAATTTGTGTTGTAATATACAGCTTTTATGACTGGTATAATACAGAGTGGCCGCCTACCATTGTCCTTGAAAACTACAGTGTATGACAGCTGCAGCTTACCAGTACTCACCTACAGGGCAGATACTTCCAGGGTCAATAAAAGGGTCTAACTGAAATTAGGGACTACTTAGCAGGCCGTAGAACGTTAGATGATGGGTGTAACATTAAGGGAAAGGAAGAGAGCGGAGTCGATGTAATTTAATGCCAGCATTGGCACTACTAAGGCAACCTTAAAATTATGACTGCTAATGTGAGGTACCACTATTTATACGCCCTATATTTCGTGAATCGGGACTCTGAGGACATTTTAGCAGAGCTACGGGTCCGACCTGAACTTGCAAAATATTTTTCTGTGTCTGTGTTAACCACTTTTTTGAGTGAAGTGACAATATATACACCGATGAAGCCATGTCCACAAAATGTGGCAAAAGGAAACATGCACAAACCCGGACAGCGTCTCTGCCATGGACGTACATCCTGCAGCACAATGGCGAGGTGGGCTAGTTGGTGTATATGCATAACTAAACCTTCAAAAACCACATCACTGATAAACTCGTCCTGTTGTCCTGTTCGCTTGTCTTGTTAGGCTTACATTTTTATTTGAAATGTACGTTGTACAGCAGGAAACATCAAGGTAGTGCAAGAAATATTTACTGCACACTCAAAGTTAAACATAGACTTCCCTTAATTTAAACTCTATGTAAAATTTCCAGTGGCCACTGTATTCGAATTTCTGAGGTTAGAATTCTATTGTAGTGAGTTGTTCTGGCAGGCTTTCATTAAATGAAGTGCATTTTGCTTATGTTCTTTCAGTGGCGTTAGCGTGTAAACAACAGACATGTGACAGTGGTGGCTGCGGCATTGCTTAAAAACAGGTAGGAATGAAACCAAAATAATAGATTCCCCCACTCACTTTGGTTATTACTGCACCTACTATGCCCTGAACACAAGCCAGCCGAATATTTTTACAATTCAACTTTGCATCAATATACAGTTAATGAGGGCACACCGCACGATCCTACAATGCAGTGAGGGGTGGGGCACGGATGGCATTGGCTTGCACCAGGAGATAAACAAGTTTAAAAATATTCGTCTCAGCAATGAAGCACATGCAAAATGTAAAGACTTAGGTGGCATTTAGGCGACCAACAAACATGACTGGTAGACGGGATAATCAGGACGCAAACAAGACGCACGTGAAGTAAAACATGATACACACAATCTGCAATTGATACTGGCTCAATTTTACGGCATACAGCAGGCTTTGTTCGTTGCATAGGTGGGATGAATTGACTGTATAGCAATGATATTGGGGTAGGCCTTCCCCAAGTGAAAGTTGGCAGTCAGTCTCGTTACGAGTTTGGTGTTGCATTTGCAGTTCAGCGCTAGACATAAAAGACACACCAACTTGCGCGAAAACAAGGTTGCTATATTCAGCAGAACGGCGTGTTAAAAATACAAAAGTTACAATTTCATTCTTTGAGGCTGAGCCGAGTTTTTTTGCGTTCTTTTAGGAATGAGTCATCATCTTCGCCCACCAATCTACGCTCACTGCAGGGCAAAGGTCTTTCCCATAGATCGTCAATTATCCCGGTCCTCCGCTAACTGCGATCAATTTACCCCCGCAAGCTACACCTCATCTGCTCATCTAACTTAATTTCTGCCGCCCCCTGCCACGCTTGCCTTCTCTAGGGATCCACTCTGTTACGCTTAATGACCAACGGTTATCTTTCTCTCGCATTACATGCCTTGCCCACCTCCATTTCTTAATTTCTACTAATATGTCATTAACACGCGTTCGTTCCCTGATCCACTGCGTTCCTTTCTTGTCGCTTAATGTTATACCTATCATCTTCCGTTCAACTGCGCACTTAGTGGTTGGGCGCTTTCGTTCCATGGCGTCCTGAGTATTATCGCACAAATTTTGTCATTCTACAGTTTCTCTGCCCAAATCGCAGAAATATATACGCACAGGATATAACAATGAAACTTCCTGCCACTCGTGTTCATTAAATCACTGCTGCACATCAGAGTTCTCCCGTTCAGGTGCAAAATCTCTCGTTCTGTTTTTTTACTGACTGTGCAAAAGGCTCCTTCTACGTTGCGAACGCGAACAAATCCCGATGACACTTCTGAGAGAGAGAGAGAGAAAATGACATTTATTGAAAATTTCCGGCGGGGAGGCGGGTCAGGCCACGCAGGTCTTCGCCACCCCCTGTCTATGTACTAAGCAGACCCCGAAGCTATGCCTGGGCACCGGTTCAGGCTACTCGGCGAGTCCCCTCCCGAAGGAGGGTCTCCTTTTCACCTTTGCCGGGCCAGAGCAGCCTCGAGCCGCTGGACTGCCAGCAGTTGCCGCTCGTATTCGGGCGAGCTCACGAGTCCTATAATGTCCGGTGGTAGCTCTTTTTGGCTCCCCACTGCACTGTCTTTCACATCCCCACATGATGTGGGCCAGGTCTGCACTCACCAACGCGCACACACTGCACACTGCACTTTCGTAAGTTCCAGGGAACACGTGGCGCGCGAGCGCTTGAGTCAGCACGGATCCAGTCTGTAGTTGACGGAGGAGGACAGCTTCGCCCCTCTTGAGCCTCGGGTGAGGGGGGGGCAGGGCGCGTCTTCCCGCACGATGCCAGTGAAGGATGTCCCCGTAGTTGGTCAGGGGCTCCGTGATCTCCGCCGCAGACGATACGATGGGCAGGGGGGCACCGCACGGTGCGCGAGCTGACACTTCTGAGGCGTTGTGCCTTCACGCACGAGTGGGAAACGAGGCTGTGCTAAAGAGTATGGACCAAACCTCCACACAGCTAGTCCCCTTTGGCAAATCAGCATTGCGGAGCCAGTAGGAGCAACGGGTGTAGCTGGCAGGGCGCAAGATGATGTTTACGTCAGGTGGTGTTGCCATTCCTATCGGATGTGTCCCGGTTTATGTCTTTCGTGTCTGAATAAAACTCAGAGTTCACCGCTTTGTCCTATTTTCTCTTATGTTCTCGTCTACGTGCGCTGTAAATCCATTGAAGATCGCGTCGCCAACAACTGCTTGTGTTGAGGCACGCTTCACAGGAGTTTGAACTTCGACTGGTAGGTTCGAGGGAAGGCGTAGGCCAATGGAGCGGACGGGGCGGAAACTAGAGAGTTTTAGAATAACGTACGCAACCGTATGCAAAAAGTTAGCGAACGCTTATTCTTTGCGTCGTTCTCACTGCGCATGCGCCGTACGTTAAGCCGCTTCTGCATTTGGCGAACGGAAGCGAAATAGCGTGCCTACGTAAGGCCGCTTGCGTTTCCAACAGGCGGCAAGTAGCGCGACAAGCATCCACGGTTCCACCTTTCTGTCGACAGTAATTTGCCTCCGATGGAGAAAGTTCCTTGCTTTACGAGTGCTTAGCACATCTCCCTCGCACAGCTCTGTATCGTCGTGACATCGCTGACTGTCCAAACAAAGCTTTGTAGCCAGGCCAGCCAACGAAGTGGTGTGGGTGTGTGTGTGTTGTGGCCGCGTTCGCGATGAGATGCGACGTTGTGCTTCTGCGGTGAACAAAGCCCAAGTGTTTATCTGCTTATCGCTCCGCCCCGTCTGTAACGCCACCGCTTTATTTCGAAGGCACGTTTCCCACAACGCAGCAACAACGTACAACCCATATGCCTTTTCAGAGATATGCTGGCAAAACTAATAAACCGTGATATTTCATTAGTAATGACGTTGAAATGCACAATACTCACGAGGGGAAGGCGATGAACAAGGTCGCAACTGCAACGGTCTAAATAGCGTGGCATCGGTGACAACTGCCGTCGCGCTTTCGGCTCGCTGAGCTCTTCCAGACGAATTGAGTTCACAACACAATTCACACGGCTGCACACAGTCTTCTTTCATTCACAGTAGTAACAGTAGACATTTGAGTAACATTCAAGGCTTTCATCCTGTAACACGTTTAAAATGCACGGCGCAGCACGCGTCCGGCCGTTGCACTCGTTGAACGCCGAAGGTCATGACTAGTGGATTGGATTGGCTCATATGATCTGGCTTTATAGCACCGTCGTTATTTTGCGGTCTCAAAACAGCATATACAACAATAAACTTTTCAATAGTTCGAACTGTAGCGTTAGTACACATTTAGTGTATTTTATGTAGTTTTTATCTTAGCGGGAGGAATTTATACTCAACTTTGGGCACTGCGGGAAATGACGGTGAGATATTTGAGTGGCGCCCCCTGGACGTGACGTCTGAGGGACCCGCTCCTCTGTCGTCTGCTACATTCGCGCCGCGATCGTCCGGTTGTGACTGGCAGCAGTGCCTTTGCTAGAAATCGCCCGCTTTGATGCTCTGGGGCCTTAAAAACCATGTTTTTATTTAGATTCTGACAGCTCTGAATAATTTCAAGCTTTATCCCGCACAAGTTTACAACACACGAGGAGAGCGATAACGTCTTTCAGAGAGCACCGCTCAGACGATCGTGCGTAACGCGTCCTACCTAGCGTATCTGAGAGTTTCAGTGCTCAGAGCTCCTTGGTAAGTATTGAAAATGCGTATGCTTCCCCGAAATATTTCTGAGATGCTCTTATGAAGACTCAACAGTGTAATGCTACGTATGAAGCAGCGGGGCGCACGGCAGGAAATAAAACGGGTGTTTTCCATTTCTTTCGTTTTTGTTGACTTGTGTTAGATGAAAGTTGTTTTTTTTTTCTGTGCCCAACGCATTCATTTTTCTCCACCGTCCCAAACGTCCCAGGAGGTTTGGAGATGTTTTCAAGGCTCACAAAGTTCGTGTGGATATTCAATGCAATGAGATTTGTGCTACGCCGCAGATAATGTTGTCCACAGTACTCGAAAAAAACTTTTGCGCACTTAATTTCTATCGAACCATATCGTTATCGTAACGAACTCAATCTCAACCCGAACAGTTATGCCATGATTACGGTGTTGAAAACTTGATATACTCGCTAACGAACGCAATAAATAGTGTACATGCCAATTTTCAGTATAACACAATTCGAAACCAATGAATAAGTCCAGGCAGCTTTTTATTGTTTTCCAACTACTTCAGGCGCAAAGAACAAATCCTGGGCAACTCGGGGTGACGTTCGGTGAATTGAAGAATGAATCTTTCTCTCTCGTCTGGGACTGAGGAGCCTGCCCACTAACCAGCTCGATTTTACTGTTAAAATTTTCTCCTCCGGCTGGTCCTCCTCCTCTTGAGTGCAGTTCTACTATAACGCCTACCTGAACATTGGGATAATATGGCTGTGGCAAATGTACCAAAATATCCCTCCAAATTTGAACAAAAATGCCTTACTGTATGTTTGCAATACCGGTTACTAGTCTTGCTCAATAAGCCTGCATACTGCATACTCAATAAGCCTGCATACTCCCTGGTATAAAACCAGCACGCGCCTATACACACAGAAGGTTGTTTGGAAATCAACCTACATTATTTGTTCCCCATAGTGCATGTCGGCACACTCTCATGCCGTGACAACCTAAAGTGACTTTATACAATAGTTTCGAGCGTTAGGCAAGGTTGCCAAATCTGTTTTACCTTACATATACGATTAACTGGAATCGTAATGCCTTCTGCCAAAGCCGACAGCCCTGAAGGATTGGAATTTGTTTTGGTCCTCCATTTTCGCTGTTGTCGGTTGTCAGCCCCCGGCTTTTACGTTTGTTTGAAAGACTGCCGCACACAGAGGCTGACGCCTAGCTCAGATTCTTCGCGCTCCTCCCGGGGCCAGCTTCACAGCAATGCATGGGCGACGCCGGCAATGTTTTTTTTCCTGAGCGGTATCACAAACTATACTTAAAATCCCGCCTTGAGCTAGTTTACGCTATTTTAAGTCTTTTGTTACGAAAAAAGTTGCGCATACGCGAGATCTGCTGCTGACAAGCACAAAATCTCAACCGCGCGCAAAGAAACATCGGAGAGAGCGAGCACAAGGACCAAGTAAAATGGTGGTTTCAGTGAATGAAAACTCCTTTAGGCATCAAAATTTGTTCAGGCATATGTTGATGATAATTTAGTTATTATGTCCTCCGCATTTATATTTCTTTAAAAGCAATATTGGGGGATAACAAAACTTGCACAAAACCCCTCGGTACAAAACCCATACAAAACACATACAAAACCCTCGGTAACATGAAAAGGTTACGGCTGCGGAGAGTTTGAAAATAAGGTATAGCAGATATAGCTAAAAATATGTAACTGTGATAGACATGTGCGAAGTAACAAGCAGACATACCAGCAACATCTGAACAACGTCAGAAAAATATGTCTAAATACCGTCCACAAATGAAGCAGCAGCAACATCTAGAGTACGTCTTCAGCATAGTTTAAATAACGTCCCACATTAAGGTACCAGAAACGTTATCTCAACATCCAAAAATTTTCAGAAAAATATTGCACGTTGTACGGATGTCTAATGGAGATACTCCTGGGACATAGACGTTCGGATCTTTTTGGGACGTCGCAGAGATGTTAGTGGTTTGCTGGGTTTGAAACGCTTCTTCCTGTGAACAACACTAGCCAAACTCTCCGTGTTTAAAGATGGCAAAACGTACCATTATTAGAGTCATTCCTGTGCGGTTCAATGTACCTTGCGAAAGTTGTCGTCTGTTGTACGCGTCAAAAATATACTGTTCGCATGTGCCATTAGTGGTTCGGGTACAGCTTTTGTAGTGCGCGCTATATTTTGATCTCGTCGTTTAACGAAACCAGCCGAACTCCATTATAGCGTAAGGGCCCTAGCCATCCTGGCGCTTTAGCTGTGTGTGACAAACTGACTTCCCGTCATTCGCAGATCCTTTCCGTTAGTTTTGCACACAGAGGGGAACAAATGCTGATATTACGCTGAAATGTTTATTTTTACCTAATGGGACAGTAATGTGTGTCGTAAAGATAGCCTAATTACGTCCCCGGCTTAGAGCAGAGAATCTGACGTTTATGTTCCGCAATTTTCATGCCGATTTACACGTATTTTTAAGCAAGAGAAACGCGCTCAATGGGACGGCTATCTGTGATGCGGTATTCCAGGCTGTCTTGCTCCCGTCGGCTATGCGACATTCAAATAAACACATTTACACGCTCGAGGACTTCTTCACATAAGCGGGCCACCAACCATTGCAGTGTAGTTTCAGCGGGCGGTAATCTGCTAAATATAAACATCATCAGCCCTGAAGAGGAAGAGGATCGGCTCCTCGAGGGGCGAGCGCCTATTCACTTCGATCAGCAAATATATTCTTAGTCTCTAGATTGGTCCTTCTCAATCAGGCTGCCAGACTATACCCCGATCTTTCAGGCAGAAGTAGTGGCGATAATCTTAGCCCTTAATAAACTACAGCACAGATTTTCGGGTCTGGTTATCCTTTCGGATTCTCTCTCCGTGTGCACTGCTCTAACAAATGATAAAGATTCTTCCCTTCTCAGGTCATTCCGTTCATTCATTCCTTACCAGCTTCGCGAGATCCGGTTAGTGTAGGTCCCTGGTCACGCAGGGATAATCTTCAATGAACTGGCACACCAATTAGCCAATAAGCTTATGGGGGTCCTGCCGTCGTGAATTGCCCAACTGACAGTTTTTTTGGTGGGGCGAGGTTCAGGCACCTTCAAGGTTTACAAATTAATCGGCAAATTGCCCTTCGTTTATGCTCCGATTATATTCACCTCTCTCACTTATGAAAGCCTAAATTCTGTGAATCTCGTAAATGTGAGGTCGCAATCCCAAAATGTCGCTGCAGAATCCCCTCTTTAAATTTTTATCTACACAAAGCTGGTCAGGCGTTATCTCCTCAATGCCCTTTCTGCAAAGCCCCCGAAACCATAAAAAACTTTCTTTTAAATTGCCGCAGCCTTTCCTCGAGGCGACGCACGCACCTTGAATACACGTTTAATAGGCTGAATCTCCCTTTATCCTTAACAGTTATTCTCCCACTGGGTGCTTCCGTCATAGGGTATTGCCACAGAGAAGTTGTGATCGCCTTTCATTCCTTTGTTGCGGTGACAGGCCAGGTGCCCTGCTAGATAGCTATGTCTTCATTCGCAATTTTTTTTCCTGACAATCCTGTTCTATCCAAAGATTTCCTTTTCTACTCTCAATATTTTTCTCCTACTTCATTGTTTTCTCTCTCTCCCTAAAATAAACCGGGTCACAGCCTAATTATTGCACGGAGCTTCTTGGCCAATCCCCCGCGTGGGTACGCGCCATGACTTAACGAACCAACCAACCATTCAAGTACGAATGCTGACGGTTGCCCGGCCACGTGTTTCCAAACGCTTGGCTGCACAGAGCACCTACGTGACATGTGTGATATCACTTAGCGCGCTATTTTTTTGTGCGCCTGCTAAAAGGGTCGAAGCGTTTTGGCTTTGTGGCCTCGATGTAAAGTACGGAGTACTGGCGCTGACGGCTTGGGTTCGAGCCCCAGCAGGTCTACCTCTTGTTTTCTCTTTTATTGCTTAAGTTTTTTCCGAATTTATTATTTTTCTAAACACAAATCTGAGTGATATTTTTTTCTTAATAATAGTGATTTGGTGTGTTTTAGGTCGCTTTAGGCTTGGGGAGCAGCCAATGACGACATTTAATTATAGTCCCTCATCGCGCGAAAACACATGTCACGTTGGTGCTCTGTGCAGGAAAGCGTTTGGAAATACGCTCCCGGCCTGTCTCATGGTAACATACTTAATCTATCTTAAACGTTATGGTCAACGTTTTTTTTTAGCATCACCTGGTCAAAGGTTGTTACCGGTATGCTCTAGAAAATTTGTTGTTTTAGTGTTGGTTCCCATTTTCAATTCGTAACTTTGTTTGCTTCAGCCGTGTACTCAGGTATTTTAGAGCTGCATATATGACATGGTTTTTTGTTTGGCATGTCTGTTTACTTGTGCTTTTCGTCTGTTTTGCGCACTTTTTGTACCAGAACATTATTTATTAACTTTTTTTTCTCATCTAATTTTATCACTTATGTGAATGGCTGTTTGCTGCATACTGAACTCATTCACCTACCATGTTTTGATTATATGTTGCTGGCTCATTATCGCCACTACCTTGTGGCTTAAGAAGCTTCAGATTATCGCCTAACTTATCTCCTAATATTGAACACCATAGATATAATTTGAAAATATTTCGGATAGGCTGTTATCTGTGTAATTTGATTGGCCTCTTCTGGATGCGGTATACCCTCCTGTAACACGTACTACATTAAGAAGATCTGGACGATCTCCCCGTTGTGCGCAATCATGCAAGAAATCGAACCAATTGACAATTTACCTTTTATACCGCGCGTTCTCCAATCTACGAAGAAACTACAAAAAACTGTCCTGCGGCGCCTCGGGCTGCCACTGACTCAGAGCTCGGCCACTACCTTGGTAATGATGCACCGCCATCCGCACATTCCTTTGGGAGAAAGCTCTTGTGCAGGGTGTAGTTACGGCTGCGAGAGCCCCGAAGGGCCCAACAAAAAAGTGGCGCCCAGCCTTAGTTGAAGACAAGATAAAGACTGCGTTATTGCACGGGGTGCGGTGATGATGATGATGATGATTAGTGGCTTTCCCTTTGAATGGCTTTCCCTTGCCTGTTTTATTACGTTTACATGCCCTACTCCCAGGTTAACCTATAGATTTGCTTCCTCCCTCCCATCTCTCCCTCTTTTCTGTTTTAAACTCATCGCCCCCACCCCCCTTTTTTCTCCCCTCGCTGTTCTAAATTCTCGTCCGCATGATTACTCCACCTGCGTACCCATCCCTTCCCTGCTTTTCCTCCACCACCACTCCAGTCGCCTCTTCGTCACCTCTATGGCCTTGAAGTTGAGGTTCCCCCTCGCCCCAAATCCCAAGGCCTCCGCCAGCGTCGTTTCCCCCTCACCCCGCGGTGGCCGTATCTCTGTGCAGCTCCTGACAATATGGTCTATAGTCTCCCGATCACTGCCGCAGCATGCACACGTTTCATCCTGCTGCCTGTAGCTACCCGTGTATGCCCGGGTTCTCAGGCACCCTGCCCGTGCCTCGAAGAGCAACGCACAGCCTCTCGTATTGCCATAGAATCCCTCCTTCTTAATTTGCCGTTTCTCTGTCCTATAAGTCTCCAGGGTTTTTTTCGCTTCCATTCTCTCTGCCCACTTCGTCGTCTCTGCTGCCTTTACCTGCTTTTTAACTGTTGTGTAAACCCCGCTTTCCCCTACCGACTTTCCGTACCGCTTGGTCAGCTGTCTGGTCCTCCGTCTCCACCGCGTGTCCACGCTCCTCAAATACAGGTACTTAAACACCCTCGCGGCCCATTTTTCGTCCTCCATGTCACGAAGTCGTTCCTCAAACTTTATCTTGCTCTGCGCCTCCCTCGCCTCGAAAGACGACCAGCCCATATCCCCTTGTACCGCTTCATTTGTAGTTTTACTGTGGGCCCCTAGGGCCAATCTGCCTACCGCCCTCTGATTTACTTCCAGGCCCGCTTGGGTCTCTGACTTCATGCAAAGAACCGAATTAGCGAAAGTTAATCCTGGTACCATGACCCCTTTCCAGACTCCCCTTACCACCTCGTATTTGCTGTATCCCCAGAGGGCTCTATGCTTCATTATAGCCGCGTTCCGTCTTCCTTTCGTCTTAAGGTGAGCCTCATGCGCCTGCGTGTAATCTTCGCTATTGTTCAGCCATACTCCTAAATATTTATACTCTTTCACCAATGGTATTTCTACTTGCTGCACTGATACTGTTTTGTGCTCCTCGCTGTCATTAAAGACCATGATCCCTGATTTTTCTCTGCTAAAGGATAGCCCTAGGTGCGTCGCTTCTTCACCGCATATATCCATCAAGCCCTGCATACTTATCTGGTTGTCCGCCATCAACAATATGTCGTCTGCATACATTAGTCCCGGAACCCGTTGTTCCACCACCTGCCCGTTTTTCATGTAGGATAAGTCGAACCCCATCGTGCTGACTTCTAGCTTCCTTTCTAACCCCGTCATGTAGATCATGAACAGCAGCGGAGAGAGAGGACATCCTTGTTTCAGACCCTTGTAGGTGTATACAGGCCTATTGTATGTTTCCTCCTCCCACACTATTTGCACTTGGTTCTCCCGGTATAGCTCCCTGAGTAAGCTAATGAATTCTGCCCCAACTCCCTCGTCCTCCAGGATACTCCAAAGCCGCTCCCTGTCTACATTATCATAAGCCGCTTTAATGTCCAGAAAGGCTAACCACAAAGGTCGGTTTTGCATCTTCGCCACCTCTATGCATTGGCTTACCACGAATAAGTTGTCGTCTAGTCTTCTGTCCTTTCGAAACCCATTTTGAAGCTCCCCTAATATCCTATTTTCTTCCACCCACTGCTCTAGTTCGAACTTCACTGCCTGCATTGCTAACCTGTACAGCACTGACGTGACGGTTACTGGCCTATACGAGCTTGGGTTTGTCCTGACTCCTTTGCCCTTGTACACTAAGTTCATCCTGCTCATTTGCCACGCGGCCGGTATTGCCTTTTCTTCTATCCTTGTTCTGATGGCTTGCAGTAGCTTTCCCTTGCTCTTTGGTCCTAACTGGTTAATCAACTCCATCGGTATCCCATCCGTGCCTGCCGCAGTATTCTTGGGGACCTTTTCCTCTGCTCTTTTCCATTTCAGCTTGTCCCCATCTATCTCCAGACATTTCGGCCTACCCGCCGCAACATCTCTGTGTCGCTGCGGGGCCTCTTCATCCACCTTACCGAACTTCTCCGTGATGATTTTGTGCAGATATGCTAATGCTTCCTCTCCCTTGAGCATCTGCCCCTGCTCGTTTTCTATAGCACCGCCTTCTGTGGGACTCGTACGTTTCCCTAATGCCTGCACATGGTTCCAAAACCTTTTCGGCGCGTCTCTACCCCTTCCTCGTATTTGCGCTACCCATCGCTCGCTGTCCCCCTTTATTTTCGCCTGCACTAATTGCTGCACTTCCTGTTTCATTTTCTTATACTGCTCCCATTTTAGGTCCACCTCCTCCTTATGTCTCCCCATCCTCTTGGCCTGCCTGTGCTCTCTAGACGCCTGTTTACGCCTCTCTATCGCCGCCTTTATTTCTTTGTTCCACCAGCTTTTGGGTGTTTTTTTTTCCTCTCCATCGATTGGCCCCCTCTGCCTTGACTATTTTTTCCTGCATAGTCTTGATGAGCCTGTCATATTCCCACTCTTCTCCAGGATTTCTTTCTATGTCCGCCTCTATGCTTTTGGCTATATCCGCAATTTGTTTGCTGTTTAACTTTGTGCGCTGCCCCGGTCGACCCATTTTTTGCGCCCCCCAGTTTCCCAAAACTGAGGTTTATGCGCTTGTGGTCACTGCCCAGACTGTGGCCCCCTTCCTCATCTATGGTCATGCCATCCAACCATTCATAAAGTCCCTCTGAAATAAGGCAGTAGTCAATACTCGACTGTCTCCTACCACACTCCCACGTTATTTGACCCTCGCATTTTTGTTCCCTATTTACTATGATCAGCTTCTGGTACTCACACATATCTAGCATTAGATTTCCGTTGAAGTCGGTGTACCCGTCTAGATCTTCAATGTGGGCGTTCATGTCCCCTACCAATAGTACCTCCCCGGAACGTTTCAAATCTTCGATGTCCTTTTTTAGACACGCCACCAGTTTTTCGTTTTGTTCTTTGCTATCCTTACCCGTCCACAGGTAAGACACCCCTAAAGCCATCTCTCTACCCTCCACTATCCCTTTCATCCACACATGTTCTTTACAGTCTTCTTTCACTCTCTTCCAATTAGTCCCCTGCCGTACCAGCATACCTACTCCTCCGCCTTTTCTGAATCCAGCCGTCCTGTTACAACCTTCCCATGCATACTCTCCGATTACCGGAGGTTCCTCCAAGTCCCGTAGGTGCGTCTCGGTCACAGCGTATACCTGGATATCTTCCTCTTCTAGCTGCTTAGTAATCTCCATCCACTTCTCTCTTTTCCTGCCACCCTGCATGTTTATGTACGCGATATTCAGTTTCGCCCCTCTCTTCTTTACACGCCGTCGTCGTCCCTTTCGTTTGCCTGCACCGATCTGCACCGACGCCGCTATCTCCCTTTGCTCCTTGCATTTGTCTACACCATCTTCGCAAAGGCCTGTGGGCCCCCTAAAAAAGCCACAGTTCGCGCCGCGTGTCGTCTTCCGATGGCTGCTCCCACCTGCCCGTTGAAATGCACTCCGTCACGCTGGAACGCCCTTTTCCGGCCCATCCATCGGACATCCCTGTTGGTGTCTGCGACAGCGAAACTCAGCTCCTTGCCCAGCTGCCGTATGGCTCGGTTTACCGCTACAACTTCCCTTTCCACATGTACCCCTCTCCCAATTATCTCTGGTACTGTGCTCAGGACGACCTGCACATGTGGGCACAGCTCCCGAAGTTCCTTCACCCCCTTTTCTAGCTGCTTGCGCACTCCCGCGCCCCTTCCCTGCAGAACGTCATTGGTTCCTCCTGCGATAATCACTAGGTTCTGCCCCTGCATATTTTCCCACATTTTATCCTTTGCCTTTTCTAACACTACCCTGACCGTCTGCCCCGGGAACACGCCAACCTGCACTCTCTCGTCCTCTTTCACCCGGCCTCTAATCTCCATTTCTGAGTACCGCATGTTGGAGTCCCCCGCCACGATCACCATGCGCCTTTCTTCCTTTTCCTGGCTGCCCCCCGGCGCGGCCACCTGCTCCCGCACCGGCTGAGTCAGCGCCAGCTCGGGATCGTCTTCCGGCGTGGCGTCTTTGTTCTCCTCCTTTCCCTTCTCGGGGTCAAGCACTGCCGACCCATCTGCCTCGTGACCTGCTTCATCGTTTGTTGGGATGTCACCCTTCGTCGCCATTTTGAGCTCCATTTGCGCCAGCCTCGCTTCGAGTGCCTTCCTCTGCTCTTTTTCATCCTTCAACTCCTCCTGCAGCTCGCCTACCTGAACTCTGAGCTGCTCCTTTTCTTCCTCGAGCCGGTCGAGGCGCGACGCTAGCACACTAAAGACGCTAAAGACGCTAAACTAAAGACGCTAAAAGACGCTAAAGACGCTAAAGACGCTAAAGACGCTAAAGACGTAGCCTCCAGCGCCGCCACGTGATGAAAGATGGCCTAAAACCGTGAAATCGGGAAACTCCAGAACTACGTTTCTCGTCGGTTCAGAAAAATTACTCATCATCCGGAGTATCAGAAACCAGAAATCACACAAAAAAACACCTACCACATAAGGAGGTTACCACTAGCAGTGACATTGGTGAGCGACGTGCAAAACGTAACTCAATAGGTGCAGCGTGTGAGATAGGCAACACAGAGCACAGCCTGTAAATTGAGTAAATGGGTAAATTGAGTAAATTGAGTAAACTGAGATTTGGCAGCAGCGACGGCGGACGGGCTGCATCGAGTAACCACGACTCGTGTCGCAATTTTGCAGATTTTCGTCGAGCAAGTTTGAAGATAGGCGAACGCGTATCTTCATTTGACGTCATCCCATGAGCGTCTACCCTGGATCACGTGGAAGCGGCCGCCGGAAACGCCTGCGACACCTCCAGCGCCAACGGCCTACATAAGCCCGAGCAGCCAACGGACCCGATCATTTGGCAGCAGCGACGGCGGACGGGCTGCATCGAGTAACCACGACTCGTGTCGCAATTTTGCAGATTTTCGTCGAGCAAGTTTGAAGATAGGCGAACGCGTATCTTCATTTGACGTCATCCCACGAGCGTCTACCCTGGATCACGTGGAAGCGGCCGCCGGAAACGCCTGCGACACCTCCAGCGCCAACGGCCTACATAAGCCCGAGCAGCCAACGGACCCGATCATTTGGCAGCAGCGACGGCGGACGGGCTGCATCGAGTAACCACGACTCGTGTCGCAATTTTGCAGGTTAGTTTGTCAAAAGTGGTAAATTACCTGCAACTGTTTTTGCCCTTCTCCCCGTTCGTTGCTGCTGCCTCTAGTGTATTTATGCCATGCCTGATAATGTGTGTCCCGCCTGCAACAAACAGTGCGCAAAAGGTGACTCGGTTATCCTGTGTAACGAATGCTCTAGCAGTTACCATGTAGGGTCATGTTGCGATGTGACTGATCGTTCCCTTCGCTCGAAAAAATCGTCCATTCGAAAACATTGGAAATGTTCTGACTGCCGGGAGGGTAAATTAGGCGATAGCGAGGAGGACACACCCGGTAAGGAGGCTATCCTGCCCAGCGTGTCACAACAATTGGCTACGGTCATTCGAAAGCTGGACGAACTAATGCCTTTGAAGCAAACCGTACATGAAATGGAGTGTTCAATTCAAGACATGTCCCTGAAGTTTGACGAGGCTATGCAGCGCCTGGATAGCCAGGAGAAGGAGATAAAATCTTTGAAGAAGCGCGTAGGAAAAATCGAGAACGAAGCAGGTCCCAGAGTGCTTAACGAAGTGCAAGACGCCGTAAATGATCTGGAGTGGCGGAGCAGGCGGTTAAACTTGGAATTTCACGGTTTACCCGTCACGCCTAACGAAGATTTGCTGCTCAAGATAAACGAGCTTACCACTGTCCTTGACGTTCCCCAGCTTGCTCCTACTGACGTCACGGCAATTCACCGCCTCCCCGCAAAACCAGATAAAATACCGGGAGTGATAGTCCGCTACAACCGCCAGGCAGATCGAGACTTATGGCTGAGCAAACGTGCGAAACTAAAGGAAGCAAAAAATGATGCGTTCATTCTTGAGAACATAACCAAGCGAAACCGAGAACTTCTAAACGTAGCAAAGGAATGGGCCTCCGAAAATGGTTTTCGTTTCGCTTGGCATTCAAACGGAAAAATTCTTCTGAAAAAGAATGAACGTGACCGAATTATTGTGGTGAAGTCAGAGGCCCACCTCAGTACCCTGCGCGTATGAATGAACAAAGAACCCGAACATGGTTGTTCTACCCCACAAAGTTTCAGAATTGTGTCAAAATGTTAACTCCTTTCTCTCATTCTTCAACTTGAACTGCCGCTCAGCTAGATCTAAAATTGAAGAACTAGAAATACTTTTTTCTGTAATTAATTTCGATTTTGCAGTCATAATACTGACGGAAACCTGGTACGACGGCTTGTCCGAAATGTATGAACCAGCCGCGTACTCTCATTTCTTTGTAAACAGAAATGGCAAGCGGGGCGGAGGTGTATCTCTTTTGGTAAACAAATCGCTTTCATGCGAAAATGAAAAGGAATTTACAGTTGTCACGAATGATTATGAGACCGTAGCAGTTGTTCATGGTAGACATATGTTCGTCGGCCTATATCGACCACCTAGTGGATGTTTCCAGTCTTTTTCCAGCTACCTGGAGCGCTTGCTGGAATTCGCCACAGTGAATAAACTTAAACTCACCCTAGGCGGTGATTTCAACGTAAACATGCTCGAAAACAGCAACAAAAAGGAATCGCTGTCCTCCATAATTGCTATGCACGGTTTTGATGTCATTCTTACAACTGCCACCAGAGTTACTGAAACATCTTGCACACTTCTTGATTTCTTTGTCACCAATATTGAACCCTCTTTAATTAAGGCTGATGTCATTGCTGTCGATTTAAGTGACCATCTACCTGTGTGTATGTTTATATCTGCTGTGACGTCTCAAAAGAATAACAATGAAAAAAGGGTTTTTCGAGATATGTCGGTAGCGAACTTACAACGGTTCAGAGATATTTTAGCGAGTGTTACATGGGAAAATGTATATTCGAAATCTACCTCAGACGAAGCGTATGATTGTTTCATAGGTGAATTTTGCAATGTTTACAAGGCCGCATTTCCTGTTAAAACACTGTACTTAACTAAACACTGCCGAAAGCCTTGGATAAGCAAAGCCATCTTAGACCTAATAAGCTTGAAAAACCGCTTGTATAAAAAATTCATTCGCTCTAAAGATCTCGCCGCGTTTGGCGAATTCAAAACCTTGCGTAACAATCTGGTGAAAATTATTAGAAAAGCTAAGATTTCTTACTACAACGACGTATTTTCACACGATGTAGGACGCTCTGACCTTACGTGGAAAAAAATAAACTCTATACTACCGCGGTTCGTAAATAAGAATGAAAACCTTGTTATCTGCTATGAGGGTGAAAAGGTATCCCAAGACAAACTAGCTAACTTATTTAATGATTTCTTCGTAAGCCAATTTTCTACATCAACAGCCGACGATAACTTAATGATTGAAGAGTTAACACCAAACCAGAGCTCGATATTTCTTTCACCCACTGAGCAAGAAGTTATGTCCGCAATTATCAATCTGAAAAATAGCAGTGCTGCAGATGTAGACACACTACAAATAAAGCCGATTAAGTACGCGGCCGACTTGATTGCTCCTCCCTTGACACATGTAATCAACTTAATCCTATCCACAGGATCATTCCCTATGAATATGCAAATAGCAAAAGTAATTCTAATTTTTAAAGGAGGTGATAAAAACGTGTTCAAAAACTACAGGCCCATATCGATCTTGCCCCTATTTTCAAAGGTTGCCGAAAAATTGATGCACTCCCGGTTCACTACATTCTTCACTAAACACTCAATTCTAAACAGCTTTCAACATGGCTTTAGAAAAAATTGCTCAACTGAAACTGCACTACTAAAACAAAAGGAAATAATTGTTCATAGCTTCAGATGCCACAGTTTGACTCTAGGGATTTATATAGACTTGTCAAAAGCATTCGACTCAATCAGCCATAGTATCTTGATTAAAAAAATGCAGTTCTACGGAGTGCATGGCGTGGCGCTTAATTTGATTGCGTCTTACTTAAAAAACCGTAAACAATATGTGTCGTTAAACGAGTTTTCTTCAAAATTAAAAACCATAAGCACAGGTGTCCCTCAGGGAAGTATTTTAGGGCCACTGCTTTTCAGTGTGTACATAAACGATCTTCACACACTATTCCAAAAGCCTGAACTTTCGTTAATTTGTTACGCAGACGACACCAGTCTCTTAGTCACAGGAAAGAGTACTAGCGAAATCGAAACAATCTCCAACCGCAGCCTATACCAGCTCTTAAACTGGACAAAACAAAATGCCCTAACAATTAACCTAGCAAAAACAAAAGCAATTCTTTTTCGTCCAAAAAATAAAATTGTCACTTCGCCTAAAATAACACTTGGTACTGAACACATTGAGGTAGTGGAATATTTTAAAGTCCTAGGGGTTCATCTTTCCAGTACTCTTAGTTGGGATAAGCATGTCGAAGCAATAAGTAAAAAGGTTTACCAAACTGTAGGCATAATAAACAAACATAGGTTTGTCTTACCTGAGCGTATAAAACTTTTTCTATATAATTCTTTAATTCTACCCCATATTAGATACGCTCATTTAGTCTGGGGAACGACTACTATGAAGAATTTAAACACGCTTTATCTGTTGCAGAAAAGAGTTGTGCGAATCATTGCAAACGTGCCGTTTTTGGATCGTACAGCGGAATTATTTCGCCAGTACCGCATAATCAAAGCAAATAATTTTTATGATTACCACTTAGCGCGTTCATTTTGCCTGCGAGTGAAGAATAATGATGCATATTTGGCTGGCCTATCTGAGTTAAAGAAGAAAACGGGATTGTATGATACGCGCTTTACCGAAACATGGCTTGTACCGATACCACGCAATAATTATGACATGCAATCACTCTCTTACATTCTTCCACAACTACTCAACAAATTTGAAGCGCAAAACATTCATATTGCTATTTTGTCAAGAAAACGTCTTCACGAGTTGTTTCTTTGATGCGCTCTTATATTTGGTTTCTTTTGTTCAACTGATGTTCGCAACTGGAAAAAACGAAGTTGCAGAGAGGGGATCCTTTTGTTCTGTTTTCTTTTTTCTTTTTCTTTTTTTGCTATCACGAATAGTAAGATAGCGGTTATCATTATATTTTCGTGTGTGCGAGTTCAAGTGTGTTCCTCGTTGCGTTTTTTTATCTGTATGCTGTATTAGGTCACACGAATGAAAATGTATACTGTGTGTGAGTATGTATGACTTTACTTTTCTGTTAAAATCTGCGCCGATCATTGCTGCCAGTACTGGGCCAGCCACCTCGTCAAGCTGCTTGAAACAGCAGCTTTTTGTGATTGGCTCATGCTCTGTAACAAAAGGAAAAATAAATAAAGACGTGATTTGATGAAAAAAAAAAAAACTGAGGCAAATGAATATAAACCAAATAGCCCCGACTACTACCACTAAAGTACAACCGGTTTATACCCAATTGTAAAATAAATGAGTTGGCCAAGTAGACAGTGCAATTTTCACCACCCGAGGGTTAAGACGAAATAAAGGGGAAAAGCTACACAGCAACCCGCAGGCACGAGCACGGGTCCGGGGAGACTCCCCTGATCTTCTCTACCACGTAACAGGAAGGGTTGGCCTGAAGGGAATGGGAAGAGGGAGAAGAAAAGAGGTGATAAGAAATCCGAAGGGAATGGGAACAGAGAGTTTTTGCTATGATCCATAGATGTCTGATACGTTTTCCGGCCTGATCTTACACCTCAGCAGGGGGGAAGAGCAGCAAACTGTGCCACTCCACAAATTTTTCAGCACCTGCAAAGGTGTTCGCGTTCACCCACAGGTGCTGCTTGCTGAACTCCGGCCACCGGAGACCAAGAAAACTTATCAGGCGGTGTCAGCACTGGCCCCTACCGTGACACCTGAATCCATGGCGCGTGCTTCCGGCTGGCCCCGACCATCGGTACTAAGGATTCGTCGAATGAGGTGTCCACTACTCACGGTACTTGGTTGCTCCTGCCTTTCGCGCTGTCCGGGTTCCGGTAGTTTGTCTGGCGAACTCCGTCTGTTGTAGCCGATAACAGCGGCCTAATCGCGCGA
The DNA here is from genome assembly GCF_048455015.1 of Haemaphysalis longicornis. Lineage (NCBI taxonomy): Eukaryota > Metazoa > Arthropoda > Arachnida > Ixodida > Ixodidae > Haemaphysalis > Haemaphysalis longicornis. The sequence goes on from NW_027526295.1 coordinate 130,397,931, forward strand.
CCTGTTCAATGTCACCCTCCATCCAACTCTTTTGATCCAAGGAACAAGTCTTCAGGCTGCTGGCAGGAAACCCAGCGGAGGAGGTCCGTCCGGCCCTACTAGCTGGTAATCAGGAAGGAGAGTTTCGCAAGTCGGTGTAATAATTCCCTCTTTGCTCGTCATGCCCAGAAGATCTAGACGATGCTTCCCGCAGCGCCAATTACGGCCTCGAGTGTAAGTTCGAGACCTGGCCACTATTAGCCCCACTGCGTAAGATCTGATTCTCCGGACCAGGACCCTATGCGTCGGGATCCACGAGCCCATTTCCCGCGTTGGAGCGTAGCGGCTTCTTCCAAATTTAATAGTAAATTTTAACCGAAACTTGATCTAATTACCATTGCAAGATCCAACCTCGGTAGCCACCCAGGCTGTCCGGGCCTCTGTTCTCCTCACGCATCGTCTCTTGGAAGGAACTTGGCCTCAAAGTTCCTGGGAGCTGCTGCTAGAGCTGCGGCAAGTTTAATACCCCAAGAGGGGGTCCTCGGCGCCCACTCACCGCTGTCGTTGCGACTGAAAAAAGGTAGGCAAGCGAAACCGCGATTGCCCAGCTAGGCGGCGGGCGGCACGTTCAGGCTGACAGTCGGAATTCCCCCCACTCGGTGAGTGCGGAGTGTGAGAGAGAAAAGACGCTGCACCATGAGTGACTGAATGGGTACAGCAAAAAAGACAGCAACAAGCGAAAAAAATACACTTCCACCGCGGGTAAACCAGAAGCAGCCCACAAGAGAGCGACAGCGACAGAGGCCCCGGATTGCAGTGCATTAATTTTATCGCTCGTCACTTCCGACACACTACCTGGTTACTGTACCCCTTTAGTTACGTTTATCGCGTCGCTCGCCGATATCGCTGGATGTGGTTTTAAAAGTCTAGCACATACACATCAAGGAACTCAAACCCCAAAAGGACATCCATATTCAAGTGTTTAACTAACTAGAGAAAAAGAACCCGAGGGACGCTTACCCACGGGGCCCAGTGCCAGCATCATCATTGTCATTACCACCAGCTTATCTACGCCCACTGCAGAGAAAAGGCCTCTCCCATTAATCTCCAATTATCCCGGTCCTGTGCTAACTTGATCTTATCTGCCCAACGAACTTTTTGCCGCCCCTTGCCACGCTTGCTTTCTCGTGGGATCCACTCCGTTACCCTTAATGACAAACGGTTATCTTGCCTTCGCATTACATGGCCTACCCAAGTCCATCTCTTCTTAATTTCTGCTGATATGTCCTTAAAACGCGTTTGTTCCCTGACCCATTCGGCTCTCTTCTTGTTCCCTAATGTTACCCCTATCATCTTCCGTTCCATTGCTCGCTGAGTCGTCCTAAATTTAAGTTGAACCCTCTTAGTGAGCCTCCATGTTTCTGCCCCATAGGTGAGTACCGGTTCGGTGCAGCTGTCATACAGTTTTTTTCTTTTGGGACGATTTTAGGGTGCCATTCATTATCTGAGAATGCCTGCCGAATGCACACCACCCCATTTTTATCCTTCTGATTATCTCTGCCTCCTTGTTGGGATCCGGAGTCACAACTTGGCCTAAGTAGACATATCCACTTACCACTTCCACTGCCTCGCCACCTATCTCAAACCGCTGTCCTGTCCCGAGGTTATTGATCATTACTTTAGTTTTCTGCATATTAATTTTCAGGCCCACGGTTCTACTCTGTTTGTCCAGTGCGGTAAGCATGCTTTGCAATTCGTCCAACGGGTTACTTCCCAAGGCAACGTCATGAGCAAATCTGGGGTTACTGAGGTATTCTCCATTACCCTTACTCCCACCTGTTCCACATCCAATGTGGTGAATAATTCTTGTAAACATGCTCTGAATAACATTGGAGAGATTGTGTCTCCTTGTCTGACGCCCTTCCTTATATGTATTTTACTGCTCTCCTTGTGGCGGATGATGCTAGCTGGGGACGCATTGTAAATATCCTCTAGTATTCTTACATAATGCTGGCCTACACCCTGGTTCCGTAATGTCTAAATGACTGCTGAGGTTTCGACCGAGCCAGATGCTTTCTCATAATATATGAAGGCTATATATAGCGGTCCAGCATACTCCTTGCACTTCTCTATCGCCTGATTGATCGTGTGAATGTGGTCCAATGATGAATAGCCTTTAGGGAACCCGGCTTGTTCTTTAGGTCGACTGAAATCTAAGATGGCAGAAACTGTGTTTGCGATTACCTTGGTAAGTACCTTGTAGATGACTGACAGTAAACTGTTCGGCCTGTAATTTTTCAAGTCCTTCATGTCACCTTTCCTAAGGATTCGGTTGATGTTCCCGTTCTGCCAAGGTTCCGGTACACTCACGGTCATTAGTCATTGTGTGTGCAGGTTTGCCACTTTTACTAGTACAATTTGCCCGCCTTCCTTCAAGATGTCTGCTGTTATATGAGCTTCACCAGGTGCTTCGCCCCCTTTCATTTCTTTCAATGCCTTCCTTACTTCTTCTGTCGTTACTGGTGGGATGTCTATTTCCTCTGAACTACTTTCTCGTTCGGCATGTTCCTGGATGTCGCGGCTACTGTACAGATCTCTATGGAAGTCCTCGGCTACTATGACTATTTTATACCTATTTGGGATGACATTACCTTTCTTGTGTTTAAGTGCATATATATGATTTTTCCCCACACCTAGACACCTATTCGCTGCTTTCAGGCTGTCTCCGTTCTTTACAGCGTATTCGATCCTCTATATTTTATACTTCTGTATGTCAGGTGTCTTACGCCTATTGATTAAGTTCGAAAGCTCCGCCACTTCTATTCTGTCAGATGGGGTGGCGATTGTCATGGTTTGCCGTTTTCCAATTATATATTTCGTCTCCTGGGAAAGCCATCGTGCCCCCGACTTCTACTGCACATTACGTGATAATTCGTGTAAGATTGTCGCTGGCAACCTGTGTCGTAAACTCTGCTTCGTCGGTAAGAGCTGGATATCGGTTCTGCAGCGTGATCCTGAATTCTTCTACTTCATGTCATCCTGTTAGCTCATAATTCGCCTTATTTCATTCTAGTTTGTTACGGTCCCTCCTCAAATCTAGCTTAATTCGAGATCTTACCATACGGTGGTCACTACACCTTACCCTTCCGAGCACTTCCACATCCTTCACGACGCGAGGGTTATCGCATAATATGAAGTTTATTTCATTTTTATGGTCCCCATTCGGGCTCCTCCACGTCCACATCCGGCTCTCCCGTTTACAGAAGAAGGTATTCATTATGCGTAGGTTATTCCGTTCTGCAAGCTCAACTAGTATGTCCCCCATGCTATTTCTACAACCCAGACCATAGTTCCCAACGGCCTTGTCTTCATCCTGATTCTTGCCTACATTAGCATTGAAGTCTTCCATAACTACGGTATACTGTGTTTTCATTTTAGCCATTGGCGATTCTACATCTTCACACAAGTGTTCAACTAGCTGGTCGTAGTGGCTGGATGTAGGTGCGTAGCCCTGTACCATCTCGAGTTTGTACCTCTTATTAATCCTTATTATAAGACCGTCTACCGTTCCGTTAATACTATAGTATTCGTCTATGTTGCCAGCTATGGTTTTATTGACTAGAAATCCCATTGCCAGTTCTCTACTGTCCACTAGACCACAGTAATAAATGATGTGTCCGTTTTTCAGCCCCATAAAGGCTTCACGGGTTATCCTAACCTCACTAAGCCTTATTACATCCCATTTAATACCCTCTAATTCCTCTACAACACCTCTAGACTCGCTTCGCTAGATATAGATCTTGTGTAAACGCTTCAGGTTCAAATTCCAATGGCGGCCTGCCCGGCTCCACGGACTCTTAGCACCATATGCTGCGTCACAGGTCTGACCGCAGACGGGATCAGTTTCTTCGCATCCTCTTGAGACTAAGGGCTCTGGGATACTTAGCGTATTCTTGGGAGGTTGTGGCCATCACTACACCAGGGTGGCCAATCCTGCTCTGGTGAGGGAGTGCCCTATCGGCAATGGTCGCCGGGGTTAGGCCGCACCCCAAGCCTCATTCTGCTGTTCCATCAACATGCAGATTTTTCTAATCCGGAGGGAATTGTCCGGCACCGGGATTCGAACCACGGTCCTTCTGAACGCGTGGCTGATGGTCTATCTCTACGCCGCCGCTGCACCTCCCAGTGGCATGACCAATCCTAAACACTTCCTATCCCGAAGTGGTTGAAAGTGTGTCTTATTCCCGAATATTTTATTAACACAATAGGCAGTGAGGCCTTCTCCAGGTCAAGTCGGTGAAATTGTCTGGGACTCGCTCGGAAAATGCTGTGTGGTGGGCGCCTCACGGGACGCAGAAGAAGCCGCACAAGGGAACTAGACACACAGGCCTTTTTTATTGTGTTACCCGGGTGTTCACGCCTCGAGCGCTTGCCGCGGTAATAGCACGAGGGAGCGCCATATCTGTCTATGATCATCCTCATGACTCTCAGTGCGCCACCAGACAAGTTGACGGGGCAGGAGCGGCGAATGCCATGGGCTATACCGTGTGGTTGTTGTATAGCAGCAATTTAAAATGCGAACGTTAGGGCCCAAGGCATGACTCAGGATCGAGATGTCTGAAGGCAGTGATGCTCGAATAGGAACATGGATGGTTCTGTCTGATGTGGACCCCGTCTTACGGGACTATTTCGAAGCAGACTTTAGTGGTTGTGGTTATAAGAAGTATATCAAAGGTGGTCCCGTTTGGTCAGAGGATTTCACTTCAGAGTCCGCATCGTGTCCTTTTCTACGTCACCACCCTCCGAGTCCCGGGTATGCCGCGAAGATGCAAAGGATTGCTTAACCGTTGGTGTCGATTTCAAGTGCGTCCGAAAATCATTGCTGTAGAAAACACGTCCGAGTTCGCCTAAAGTCTATGCTTGTTTTCTTCGAACTTTTCGTCGTCTATTTGGAGGATTGACGCTATTCATTGAAGGCTTTTACCGGCATGTCCTTGCATTCAGGCGCATCGGCTTGAGCTGTAACGATGTCCCCAGCTACGTTAGCGGACGAGCTGTTGGGCTCTCAATCGTGATTGCGTGTTTAATAATGAAGAGTTCCTTCCAGTAGTTCTTGTGTGGCGTCGTGATGAACGGGAAGTGAACTTCCGGCTTTATTTTATTGAATACAAGTACTTCATTTTACTTAAGAGCGTCGTGCCATGCTCGGTCTAATAGCGTTGGTACGTCGCCGGCACTCGCAAATCACAAAATTGTCAAATTTACAGTACCTAAAATGTGTGTTCACAGCGAATCAGTGGATGATCTGCACACGTTCAGGAAGTGACGGGCAGCGTGTTTGTCGAATCGGGCCGCTTCGTTGTACGACCACTAGCGCCATCTACTGATTTTCTTTGAAAAATTTAAATTATCATGAGCAACTCCACACTTTTCGTACTCAATGCCCGGGGGGTACAGCCGCCTGTATTACTTACCTGGAAACGGAACGCACCCTTCGGTAGCTGAGCTTTTATGGCGGATAACCCCGACATTCACACCCGAAATTCACAATATTAACCGGTGTTTACCTATTCCCTTGAGGGTTGACTCTTTCTCTGTATCAGTAGCGTTATCTCTTTCATACCTCTCAATATACACGTTTGCTTACATTCTCATCTTTCGTAGTTTAATAATTCCATGAGCAATTTTCCTGGACGGGTATGCGTCATTTTTGGGTGCACCAAGAACAAAAAGAACCATATCATCGCAGGGACGAGGAAGACGAACACGGGAATTAAAGCAAGTAGCGTCCGGCAGCTGCAACATTTTCTTCGTCTAATTTGCCTGCCGTCCCTCGCTACCTCGTGCTGGCGTCGTATCCTGCTTGCGTCATGGCTCAAGGAGTTCCCGGAGGTCTAGCGGAAAAATACGAGCTACGACTGCCGGGCGTGGAGGACTTCACCTGGCTTGAAGTCCACATCCGCCGCTGTGAATCGAAGCATGGTCAGTTTT